>NW_009259524.1:1347703-1402532 GCF_000687185.1 Egretta garzetta
TTTGGAAACCTGATCTAAAAAACAGTAGAATTAAATTCTATAAGAACAAGGTACAAATGTCTGTATCTTATTAGGAGTGATACTTTGCAAAAAATGTCAGATGGGGAACAAAGAAATACAAACTTTGATGAGTCAGGAGTCAAAAATATGATGGTGTTATAACAAAAGCAGAATTGCTAGCATGTATATATACATATAAATTGTCTATAAATTCAGGACAACACTTTTTTTCTGTATTTAGTACTTGAACTAAGTATCTATTTTGGGGTACTGTAATTCCAGGTATGGATTGCCTGGCTGGGGAGCAGAGGTAACTGATAGCAACCATCAGAAATTCAGAAAACATGGCTGGTGAAGACAGACTGAAGGATTTAAGGTTTTTCAGTCCACCAGAAAATACTTAGGGGAGATACGATAAATCTACAACAAAGAAAAAGCTTGCTTCAAACAATAATCTGGTTTTCTTGTCCATAGAGATGAAGAGAAGCAGTGGGCTTAAACAGAGCATGAGATTTAAGTCATGATTGGGAGAACCTTTTGCATTGTAAGGTGAGTGGAATACAGGGTAAAGCCAGAGGTTTCCATCTGTGAGGCATGGAACAGGTAGAAATTTTCCTGTTTTAGGAGGAGGAGGCAACCAAGGTAATCTTCAGAGGTCTTCGTGCTCCACTTCCCATGACTATAAATAAATCCTCATAAATCCATAACACATAACATAGTATGTATAATGACTCACAATTCTTACTAATTGAAATTGCAAACTTGCACTAGGGCTGGGCTTTTGATTCAAATTCTTTATGGACTGTGCTGCTTCTTTGAAAGAGTCTATTAAGGAAGTAAAAAAAACCCACAGACTGAGTAAAGTGGAGCATGGGGAAAAGTAGAGAAGAATTCCTTAAGAAACAGTGTATGCCAAACAGAAGGAGTCCAGCTAGGTTGGCTTAATTTGAGAGTAATGGTAAGGACACTCTCCCCTCCAGAAAGAATTGTGTCTTCTAACTGAACATGCATATGAACGACATTGAATGCAACTACCTTGTCAATGTTAGGGTGAATCTCTTTGCTTGGGAAAGAGGGTCTGCACAGGCTATGGGAGAGGTAGCTGGGTATAGATGGGAGCCATTGTCCCATGTCTGGTAGCCCAGGTTTTCAGGTGAAAAGAAAAGATGTCTGAAGTGTGAAGGAACAGGACTCTGGGGGTTGCTTTGCACTCTGCAAGCTGCTCTATGCTAGGACACACTTGGCCTCCTCAAGCAAAGCAATGGGGGTGAATATCCAGGAATAATATCTCTGTTTCTCTTCCCACTGCAATGTTTTCTCAGGAGCGTAGGCCATGGTTTGCCCCCAAGTCTTAGCTTCATCCACATGAAGCAGTTGGCCTAGCCTGGGACTCGGTTTGGTTGCATAGCAGTGTTCAGATGCAGCACCCACTAAGGGGGGATGGAGGTGAAGCCCCACTGTCAGGTCTCCAAGGGAGCAGATGTCATTTTGTGCCAATGAGTGGACTCTTCTGGTAATCAGGGAAATTGCTTTAACAAGCTGTCCTCAGGGGTGTCTCAACACTGAGGGCTCTTCTGGCTCAAGTGTTTGTGCTTGGTTGAGATTGGATTTCACAGTTTTTTCAGAGCTTCCTCTTTGTGCTACAGAGGAGATGTGTTTTGTCTGAGCATGGGATTTGGTCTGCCACCTTTGGAGAGCCATCTTCCAAGCAGATGGAAGTGAGGTTCAGCAAGCAACCCCTGCAGCCAGAGACAGAGATGCTTTTTTAGCTGGCAAGCAGGGAGCTTCTTTGCCTGCAAGTCTGTGTCCATCTCCTCACCAACTCCCACTAATTATGTCAGCTTGTCTTTCACCCAACTTCCAGCCGCTCCTTTTCAATACTCACATCTGTGACTACCAATTAACACAACAGCAAGTCGGCACAGCACTACCAGGCAGCCCCCTGTAGCCATAATGGCATTCAAATACTGTTTTGACCTGAATGAATTCTCTTTGTTGGACAGTTACAGCCTTATGGAGGCTATAATTACAATGGTAGTCTTAGTTCTGCAGATATAATTTAGCAGTGATGTACTGAGAACAAACAGGATTACAAGGCAGTCTGTATACCCAAATATTCACCACTTAGATAATTTAAAAATCTTTAAGAAATCATTACAGCTGAAGCCAAAATGTACAGTGTGTGATAACATGCTCACTGCTAACAGCAAAGCTTGTCACTTGCTATGGGAAGCAGGCAACATGAGCAGAATTTATTTTTGAGCAGCATGTGACATAAATAGCAATCTTCAGGGGATTCGCTGTTAAAAAAACCACCAGAGACTGAGCTGAATCTGAAGGACTTGGTGAAGCAATGTTTTGAGAAGAGATTGTATTTTAGCACATAAAATATTTAGATAAGGCACTAGAGTTGTTGTGCTCAGCTTTCTAGAAACACAGAGGGCACCTGATGCTGCATTACTAACAGCTTACAAGTTCAGTGGTGGGAGGGCAGGACAGCAGAATCAAGAGGGATGGAAAGCTTATGTTGGGTAAAGAGATTTTGTAGGAAGCACTCCAAAGCCTGGGCCTGGAGGGGAGCAAAGGCAAAGAAAGCTGGTGACTTAATAGGAAAGGATGCCCAGCCATTACTATAGCAATGAAGAGTGCCTGGAAGGCATATTCAAGTTGCTGAGGGCAGATATGTCAGAGAAAAGGATGCCTGAGGGGAGCTGAGAGGCTCAAGGAACTGATAAATGAAATGGGAATTGGGAATGGATTGGCAACTTTCCACCTTTTCTTGCAACCAAGTAATTACTGCCCTGAGAAGGCCAACTTGAAAGCTTAGGGTAGGCTTAGTCTGTTGCTGAATACCTGTATCCCAAACATGGGCTGTAGTTAACTTGCCCCTGGGAGCTCTTACTCAGGAATAGATACTGACTACTTCCTCCCCCATCTACAAAAGCCCTCAAGTGCCTGCTTTGAGCAGGAGTAGCCCACCGAGCAGTAGCACAGAATAGCCAGTTAAGTGCCTCAGTAGATGGGCACTACAGCCCTGTATGAGAACAGTCACTATTGCTGAATCACTTCTGTGCTCCGCAATAAGATGGGCACGTTGGCAGGACTGAGTCAGGATCCCTGCACTCCTGCTTTTCAGTGTGCCAGTGTATGGATGGAGGACTGCAACCTTGGGGACTGCTGACTAGCAGCCTCCCTGCACACTAGATGTACTTTAAAAATTAGATCTCTGTTCTAATTTCCCAAGTCTGTCTGAGTGAATGGCTTTCTTAGGAAAGACTTCATGAGGTTTTTATGGAGCTTGTGTCATTTGAATGCTAGTGACCTGAAGACATGCAATATATTTTTGATTAAGTTAAGCTGAGCTGTACAATCAGAATGGGAAGGAGAGAAAAAAAACCAAACCAACAAAACCCTTTTGTGCTTTTAAAAGGAAATGAAAATGTTTAAAGCTTTTTGAATATGTGAATTTAACAGAAGTGCAAATCAGTAACTATTTTTTGAAAGGCTGTATGGAGAACCTATGTCTTCCACTGTTGCTTAAAGACAGAGACCTTAATATAAAGTACAGGGAGTTGGGCAGATTTTAACTCTGTAGCTTTGAATGCCAGATCTTTCAGAGCCAATGTTTTGTATGTATGACATTCTGCCCCTCTGTTATTATTGCCAAATGCTTCCATGACTAGACCTGGAGAAGCACATTTAAGGGGAAGGGTGTATATTTTCATATTACTTTATTGCTGGGAAACTAAATACAAGTCAGTGCAGATATGTCTGGCAGAAGGAAGGAATATGATGGAGAATTGAGGTGAGGCAAAGAGAAAGAAGTGGAGTGCTGTTTGATTACCCCCAAATTCTGGTTTGCAGCCATAAGCATACTAAAAAAAATAGTTTCTTTTAAGGTTACCAGGAATAAAACATTCTCAAATTTTTTGATGAACCAAAAAGAAGATATTAAAGTATTTCAGCTCTGTATTATAGCTTTTCAAAGATTTTTTAAAATACCTGGAAAATTAAAACAAGAACAAGTCAGGTCAATGTCATGCACATTTTCTGAGCATATGCTCAATTCTCTCACCCAGGTCACTTAACGAAAGAAACGATGAGCCTGGACAGATCAATGCTGGGTCCTGCTTCAAGTATCCCTCCAGCTGGAGAGAGATCCACTAACAGTCTGTATTCTTTCTGACTGATTTTGTAACCAGTCCGGTACTCATCTTACAGTGATTTCTTCCAAGATCTGTTTCTGTAGTTATGTGGAACAGCATCAGAGGCCCTCACAGTATGTGCTTCCCCTGGATCCCATCAAAAAGGCATTTTTGCTGCAGTATTCTGAGTGGGTGTTGACCGGACAAGATGCCATTTGTCCAGGTTGGGGCAAAGGATCTCCAGTGATGGAGATGAGAAATCATGAGAGTCAGCACGAAGCCTTAACTGAACAGGAAATGTTTAGAGATGCTGTGCTGAAAGCTATGTGTAAAACCTGTGTGTAGGCTGGGTTGGAGTTCTGAGGAAAGGTTCCCGGCCATAGATGCCACTTGGACCATCGGCAGGATGGGGACGATATTTGGAGCAACTGAACAGAAGGAAGTGAGGGAGTTTTAAAGTACAGGGAGATGCAAAGTCTCACTCCAAAAAAGTTGAAATACATTCTTGAAGTACAGTACTTGAAATACAAGCTGACAATACATTCTGACACTTTCAGACTAAAGTAATTTCAGGTACATATCATGAATTTTGGCAGAATAGATAGCAAACAATTTCAGGCAAAAAGGAAAAAAATAAGGAGGGAACATTGTTTTTAAAATGCTGGGGTTTTTTAAACAAACTTTCCTTTTTTTTTTTCCATTTTTGTACAGATGAAACTAGTTTGTCAAAGTGTTCCATATAAGCTCATAGTTTGGAGCCACCTGAAATACCTTTTCTTTGGCAAATTGACCTCTTATTGCAATTGCTTTAACTTGATTTTTCTTCAGCCCTCAACTGCAAGTGAGGACTTCCAAGAGTTTAATGATGTGTGGGAAGAGGAGGAGTTGGAAAACAGCAGGGAGTTGAGGTGGAAGATAACATAGTGGGAGGGATAACAAAAATATTAAAAAGTTTTTTAAGGCGAGAAAGTGTAAGAAGGAGAGCATGAGGGCACATGGGATAAGTGTATGTGAGGGGCCTGATGAGTAGAACAGATAATACCTTTCTCTATGTGGAGAAAGGTACAGAAAGGCAGAGCAAGGGAGCAGCTAAGGCAGTGGAGAAGATCTGTAGATGCAGTGAGGATCCTTTCCTCCCATCTCTCTTCTTCATTTTTTTATCCTTTCTTGTGCCCCACGCACTCCAGGAATCAGTGAGGCTCTTTTCTTTCTCTCTTCATGAACAGTTCATTTTGCTTCTTGCAGCATAACTGGCTCCAAGTGTAATTATTTCCTGGTGCCTCTGTGCATTTACCTGTGCCTCCCAGCAGGGCCCTGTGTTTGGCTCAGAGTCCCCTGCTCTTTTCCTCCCCCATATGATATGGCTCCCTATAAGAAAATTTCCCAAGAGGTTTTTAAACTCCCCTGCAGGGTAGGTTTCTTCTTTTGGGCCTCAAGGTTTCATGACAACACACTCACCTCTGCTTTCAGAGCAGTTTACATTGGCTCTGCTCTTTTCTCTTCTTTTTGGATATTCTTTTATTCAAACAACTCCTGCCATATGTATCATTTCAATTACCCTGGAGGTTTACACAGTGCTTACAATGAACTGAGCTGTGCTTCCAACTTCTGCCCATTATATTCTGACAAAGAAGCTCAGAGGCAAGGCTGTGTGACTGGTGAACAGTGCGTGAGGCAAGGTTCAAAGGGAAGGAGCTTATATAATAGTTACTCATAACTCTTTTCCCCTTTCCACAGTCTAGCTCTGTCTTTCAATATTGAAATTCAAGCTGCAATCAGGGGCTGAGAGACTTAATTTTAGAAGAGGTTTTTGTTAAAGGTAATAGGGGAAATGTAAATCAGCTGTTTGTTTGTTTGCTTATGTTCCTGGACAGGCAATTGTTATTCCAAGCATTCACTAAATACATTGAAGATTTCTTTTTATAGAAGATTTGTTTAACTGAAGATTATCCAACACTCAACGCACTGCTTCATGGGAACTTCTATATCTATAGGGCTTTTGGTTTGTTTCAGTGCTTGCCAGCTCCTCAACCCTTGTTCCTTCCCCATCAAAGTCCTAATCATAACAGCCCTAAAAGCATGGGAAACTGCGCATTGTAACCAAAGGTTCCATCCATTGTTTAAAACCAGAGGAATACCGTTTGTCTGCTATGGGGAAACCGGTAGTGTCCGCTATGACTGACAGTCCCTTAAAAAAAATATGCACTGCACACAGAAGAAACATCTCCTGCTTTTAGAAACGAGGATTCCCCAGATGGGTGTCTTTCAAAGTAATTTAGTGGTGTCCTGCTCCTTACATTCATCAGTGTGTGCAATCTGGTAACATCTTGCCAGCACACCTGGCCCAAGAGAGGTTTGTATTATAAACGCCTAACAAAAGGATCTCCCTTTCCTTTCTCTCCTCCTTCTGCACTTACTAAGCTAATTACTTCATTTTTAAAAAGAGAAAAGCTCTTCTTCATCCTTCACATGCCTCCCATCTCTCTGGCTTGATCTTTGAATGCTGTGTGCTTTGACTGAAATGACAAGGTAAAAAGCTCACATTCGCTTTCCAGTTGGAATTCCAAGGCTTGATTTTTTTCTAACCCAGCTTTCAGCTGTTAGTCGAGGGTCAAACCACTGTAGACAAAGGCTTTCAAACTTCAGAACACATAATTCAGCAAGATTGGCTGAGGTGCTGATGGAAGGGAGGTCTGACCATGTCACCCTATGGTTAAGGATGACAGTGCCGATAAGAACATGGTAATGGATGCCACCTGTCACCTTCTGACACCTCACTTGTTCAGGACTACATTTTTGTCACCTTGGATGATCTCTCCCCCAAATATCAGGGACTTTGCCAGAGGGTCCTGCTTCTCTGATTACATCTGATCTATTGAAAGGAAAGTAGGATAGGTACAGCCTAACGTGGCTATTTTTGCCTTGAAAGAATAATAGTTACTCTGGTTTTTTTTAGAGGTCTGAAGTCTCTTTTTTCCCACATGCTACTGCCTAACTTAGTGATAACTTCACCTGGGGTGGGACAGACCACCACATCCTTGCAAAAACTGTCTCTTCAAAATGATATTTTGGGGAATGACAGCAGGAGCAGCAGCAGTCAGCTCAGCAATAGCAGGTGTGCCAATGTTGTTCTGGAAAAGCATTGCTGCTTCTCTACTAACATTTGCGTGCCATCTCTTGCACAGCTTGAATGGACAAGGAAGAATTAATACTTTTTATTTAATTAAAAATCTACTGAGGTAGCAAACAAGTTCAGCAAGCTGCTTTTCCTTAACTTCAGAATGAGATTTTATTATTGGTGGTATTTTTGCAAGGTCTCAAAGCTCTGCTGAATTTAGGATCTGTCTGAAGTCCTAAACAAAGAAGGGAATTTCATGGCTTATATATTCCCTTGGGACAGGATAGCCCAAAATCCTGACCTTTGATGGGTTTGTTTTCCAATCCAGATCTATGTTTTGCTGTCCCTCCTGTCTAGGAGGAAACTGCCCAAAACATTTTAGGCTGTCATTAGCCATCATAGTTCTGTGGTAGAGGATGTCTGTCTCCCATACTGACAGACATTTAGATTGTATTGCATGTGCACAACCGTTATTTGTTATTGCTTTTCCCACCAATTACTTGTCAACCTTTTACCTAACTGTCAAGCCAACCTTGCAATCAATCCTTCAATGTTTTTTTTTTTACTTTTTTCTTGGACTGGATGGTTTGAAGGTACAAAAATCACAAAACCAGGGAGCTGAAATGACAATTCTTTAGTTCTAAAAGCCATAACTACCAGTAGCAGCTTTTGATGTATACTTTCTTAATGAGTAAACACCTACCTAGTAATGCTAGGAAAATACATTTCCTTAGCTCCATTTTGTAGCCATACATATATCCCTTACTGTTCTTTCTTGGCATGCTGCCCATAATGTTGATCTGCTCTTACAGAATTAGCCAGACCCTCATAGACAGCATTTCCCCCCTTTGCTATAAATGCTTCATCAACACAACTAGATATCTAAGTATGGTACCCTTTGCTGCTGCCTTTCTGCCCTTTCTTCCTCAGACCACATAAAACCCATCTGTCAGAAACTCTAAAATTACTTGTTCTGTGAAGTGAAATCTTCAAAGCCCTTCAAATATCTAGCATATGAAAACTCTTTTCTTTATCCCATTTAGGATTACAGCCAGAAAAAAAAAAAAGGCAAGACAGTTCCTTCCTTGCAAAGAAAATAGTTATTAACCTTCAGGATAAAAGCAGATACAATTCCAATGATGGACTTTTTTTCCAAAGGAAGTGTGAGGAAGGTAATTGCTGAGGACAGCAACAAGCAAGCTGTAGAAGCAACAGTTCCCACAAAGATTTGTCACACTTAAGGAAGAGAGTAAAATATACATTCTAACACTGGCCTACTTTGGAGCTACCAGAAATCCCAGTTTGCATCAGTGATTTGCAAATGGTCCCTCTCCTGACACTGTCAAGTAAAACCTTCGCAGCTCAGCAGTTGCATCTGAATTTGGTGTTTTTCACCAGTATCTAAAAGGCCTGATCTGAGAAGTGTTTGAAGCAGAGCCTTTTGGATTATGTTTAAGTTTCAAGTCATTCAATATTCACTTTTATAAGACCAATATATTCATATATTCAATATATTCATATTACCAGCTTTCACTTTGTTAGTTTCATACTCATTGAGACAATGACAAGGCTGATTAGAGTCAGTGGCCCAAAACAAAATGTCGATAATCAGAGGGGAGTTGTAAAACATATCCTGTCTGAATACTTTGAAAATCTTTAGAGAGAAGGTTCATACTGCTTTGGAAAGGCAAACTCTTGTGTTTCTAGCTTCTTACATCTACTCCATATAAACTGTGTAGGAGCAATTCGCAGGACATGATGAAAAGGATAAACAAGCAGGATGGTTTGCCCAAAATCAGACATCTGCATGAGAGCAAAGAGAGAATATAAAGAAACACAGCCTGAAGCACATATGCTGATAAGTGAACTACAGAAAACAGAAATGTAGTGACATGAAGCTTTGTGAGGTTTAGAGAAATTAGAGAACATTTTACAACATGTAAGTCAACATAAGTTTTAAAACACCTTATCAGCATCTAACTTCCTTTTGCTTGCTGCTATTCAGATTTTGCTGAAACTCTGAGCCATCCAGGTTCTCTGCACACTTTTCTGCTCCCAAGGGTGAAACTGCTGTCAGCTTTGCAACCAGAAGCGGCTCCTACCGTTGGGTCTTTCCCCCACTGATTTCTCTTTGCCTATTTGCTTCAGCATTTGCTGGTTTAGGCCTGCAAGCTGTTCATTTGGGCCCTCATCCTGCTGCTGCTGCTGGAGCCACTGACAAAGCTCTTTTTGGCCTGAGGATTGGTATGATCCCGTTCAGGAATTAGCAAGAACAATTCATCCCCAATCCAAGAAGAGACAAAATGACTTGGTCAGTGCCTTGTCCAGAGAGCAGAATGCAGGTATTCCACACTACTGATAGTTCTTATCCTTCTGCCTTCTCAGCCGCACACAGAAACACAACAGCAGCAGGTAGACTCCCCCCCCAGCAGAGGAGAAAGGGTTAAATCTTAGACAAAGCTGAAAGGCAATAAAAACAAATTTCAAACATCTCTAATTGCTGCCCCTGTCATGTTACTAGTGACAAAATAATGCCACTCTTTGCACTGCAGCAGGCCTTGCACTTTTCAGGGATTCATTTATTAATATTAGTCTGGTGGTGCTCATTTTGCTGAGTCAGTACTGGGCCACACAGATGCAACTACGTATTTATCAGTTTTCATTATCCTGTTTGTGGATTTAATCACCTATTTGGGCACATCCTAAGTTCTTAGCCTCCCAAATCCTCTCTATGTGCTGGGACAGGCAGAAGACCTTCCTATCAGTTCCTGCAGGAACTACTGGACTCTAAGTTGCGCTGATCTCATTTGACCTATGTGGTTGCTAGATGGCCTCAACTAAGCTTCGTGACAGCTCATGTGGAATGAAAAACACTTGTCAGCAGAGGGTGCGTTCCCTAAACACAGTTTTCATCAGACCAAGGAATGACAAATGTGGCAGCGAAGGCATGGGACTTGAAGGCATGGACCCCAAGTCCATGCGCAAGCACAAGCAGCATCAGGATCACTTTATTTAACGCTTTACATCCTTTTATACCCATCCCAAAACAAAGCCTCTTACTTTTCTCTTATCACCTTGCTATCTGGCAAGCACTGAGTCCAAGCCTTATATGGAAACAAAGTTCATCTTGCAAGGTCCATTGGTTGCAGCATTGACCTTGTTTTTCACTTAGCTCTTGTTCAGTTATCCCATGGCTCGCGACCAACAAGGCCAAGGATATCTCCAGTGTCTGGCTCAGCCGCCACACCTGCAGATTCCATACTTGTTCCCACAGACAAATTATTTTCTCTTTCCCAGTGATGAGGATATCACAAAAACCAACCTACTTCTGCAGTTCTTCCTTATTTTCCAAGATGAGGTGGAGAATAGAAAAAGGGTGGAAGGAGTTGAAGTCAGAGAGGCTTGAGTTTTTCTTTGGTTTCATCTGTCCTCCAATATCCTTCACCACTTTGGTGAAGAGCATGAACTGCCAGCTGGTTTGTATGGTACATTTGCACGTTAAGATCTGCCAGTGGTTGTTGCAAAACTTGGTTGTGTTTTCTTACAGAGAGGCAGTCACAGGGCAGCTGCTGGCTGTTGACTGGATTTCCAAAGCAAGCACCCCAGCTCTGGAGTGCCCTAGGCAACAGTCTGCATGTGCATCTTTCCTTACTGGAACCTGCACTGCTGTTGCAGCACACTCACAGAATTACTCTCCAGAATGCATGTAAATATGGTAGTTCCTGATTTCCAAAAGACCTTGAAAACACTAGCTCATGCTCCAGCCATCCAGGGAGGTTCCTCATCCTAGGCATCAATGTAGCTGGGTGCGACCCCATCTCCTTCTTACAGTGGGAAAGGGAGGGAAAAAGGAGGCTAAAGCTTTTGATCTGGTGACTTCAATGTCCTAAAATGGAAAAGGCTGATGCAATATTGTTTATTTTAACTAAAGGTATTTCCATGGCCCTTATCACTGCAGCATCAGAGCCAAGGCCAAAATTCCACTTTACTGTCAGGTCCACAGGGCTGGAAGCAGACAGCTGAGGGATAAGTGTCTGGTGAGTGGATGCAGCTGGAGTTTGTTAACCTGTGAGGTCCACTGAAGCACACAAAAGAAGGAAGAGGAAAGGAGTGGGTAGTGGGGGGAAGGGTTGAGTGCAGTTCAGGAAGAGGTTTGGTGCTGTCCTTGGATCCTGGCACAAATGGCATTTTTATTGGTGAGCCTGTACTATCTCTGAGAGGCAGGAGGTTCTGTTGCTCTGGGCTTCTAGGCCTTTTTCATCTGTTCGTGAGGCAGGCTGTTTCTCACCCATCATCAGTTCCCTCAGTCCTGCTACATCCACTTTGAAGAAAATGGAGCCGTGTGAGAGAGTCTATGCCTGAGGAAGAAACTGAGATCTAAAATGGAGTGTCCTTGGTTTGCAAGGTAACTTGGCCCCTCCAAGCAGAGTATTGTGAACAGTATGTCTGTCAGCTTGTCCTCAGGCTCAGTTGGAAGAAGTTATTTTACCCTGCAAAATCTGTGGGGTTTGTGAGGAACTGATAAGCATGTTTAGCAAAGGAGTTTGTGTTGTGTTCTCCCTGGAAGAATGAGCATCCTACCTACCTGGCAACTTACTTGAGAGTCTGTTTGCTCTTGCCTTTGGAGTCCTGTGCAAAGATTTTGGCCTTCAATAGGAATAGCCTTTTCCTTGCAAGGTTTTCAGGAAAAGCCTGAGCAATCTGGCTTCCATCCTTTCTTCTGGGAATGCTGCAGTCCTTTTCTACTGAAGGGTCTTTCTCTGTATGGCTTCCTGGCCTGAAAGGAATCTGTGCTCCGTGCTGCCAAAGGTGAATTTTTCAGTGGAAAATGCTATTTTTATGGGTAGTCTTGAAATCATTCCACAGAAATAGCTAATCCAGGCCTTGACTCTTACATGACTGCATTCTGCCAACTGCTGGTTTTATAATCACCTTGTGTAGTCCCACTTTCTTGAGACTTTCCTCCTGTACTTTGTTACACTAATTAGCTGTCTTGGCTTGATTTGGATGGTGAAGTCCTGCTTAGTATATGTGCCTTTCCTGACTTACAGTTTCTGTTACTGAGGCTTTTTGGAAGGAAAAAAAATTGTCATACGTACCAGCAGTAAAAGAGCAGAATTTGGTTCTGCATTTAAAAAAGCTATCGAGTGGCCCCTAAATGCCACTAAAGAGAGGTACTGCTGTGTGGTTAATAGAGATTTGGTGGGTGAGGAGGGAGAAAACCAAAAGAGACAAGTTCAGTTCCTGTGTCAGCAAGCCATGACAGTTCTGTGGGCCTCAGCTTGCTTTTATAGAATGAAGATACAGTTTTCTTCTACTCTGTTTAGATCATGTAGTTAGATTGTCAGTGCCTTGGATGAGGGACTATATGTGTTTATGTATAAGCATGTAAGAGCCCCTGGATCTGGATCTTAGTACAAAATTAATACAAGAGTAATACTTTGAGAAGCTGTCACGGGAGGAAAAGAGCCATTTGACTGTAATATGTACAGCTCCTCTGAATGTGCCTACCACTAGCCCATAGACAGGGAAGACCTCGTTTTATGATGATTTGGCTCTCATTTCTATAGCCTACCAGTGGGCATCTTGAAAATGCTTTAGGCTTCGGTGGTCACTTCATCAAAGAGACAAAAACAGTGCTGTGTGACTCCAGCGATCAGTGATACCATGAAAGTGGTGAATTTTAAACAGATAACTGAGGCACTTTGCCACAGATTTATAGGCTGAAATGGGCTTTGTGCAAAACAGCCTGATGAATAATACAGGACAAAGAAAGTATGTATTTCTTACTAGCTTAGAAGGAAGACTAAATCCACCAAAATCAGTTACATACCACAAATCATGCAAAATCACAAAGTCTGATTTTTTTTAAACTTAAATGTAAATATGTTGGCAGTGTTTCATGTTGGTTTTATCTGAAGTAAAGGAATAACTGTCTACCAGCAGCTTTTGCAGTGCAAGTCAGCAGCTAGTGTGAAAACTAGGACTCTGGGCTGACTCTGAGCTAGGTACGGCAAAGGCTCTGCAACTTGTGACTAATTGGGGCACAGCTACCAGTGTTTCAGCATTTTGCATCATACCCATTTTTTAAAAATATCTTTCTCCATGGAAAACACAAAACACATAATCCACAAGGGGGTTTTTTGTTTGTTTGGGTTTTTTTGTTTTTGTTTTTTTTAAGCAGAGTCTGTCATGAACCATTCTGCCTTTGTCCTAATCCTTAGACCTCATTCATCCTTCTACTCACAAAAACTGCATCTCATCAAAACTGGTCAGCCCCATGGTCTTGACTCTGAGAGACAGAAAAGAGGAAAAGAAAACTGAAGCATACAGAGTAATGTTTTCCCTAGTACCTCCCTCCTGTATCTGGAATCAGTGGCTTAAGGACAGGGTGTAGCAGGGCCTACAGCTGAGCTCCCCCTTCAGGACCCTGAGTCTGCATCATTACCATCTGGTAGGCTTGTTTAATTAACTGGGGAAGGCTTGGCATTTTATTACCTACCCGTCTGCTTTATCCTTTGTATTTTCTTGGCATCTTGAGTTATGTCTAATGACATTTTCAAATCCAAGCCACCTATTTTCTAGAAAAGTGTTTTTCCAAAGCAGTGGCAATTTAAAGAACATTTTGAAATTGAAAGGGTAGCAGTTCCTGCTCCCATACCTGAAGCTTACTTTTTCCCCCTGGCATTCATTTCCTCTTGAAGGGAGTCACATGTGTACTTGTTTGTTTCTGTCTCTCAGTTGCTTTTTTGGCTTGTCTTACTACCCTGATCAGTTCTCTATATTTCTAATTAGTTTTCAGAAAATATTTTTGGGTTTGATTTTTTTTTTTTTTTTTTTGTCTGGATCTGCAGAAAATTGCTCCTGTATGTGCCCAGCCTCAGCTTGGGATGTAGAAAATGCAGCTGGTTTCTATCAAGAGAAGCCATCCTTGCACGGGGAAGATAAGTGCAGCAGTTAAGGCAAAGGTTGTGACTGCTCTTGGAAATCATGCTCAGTATGTCTTTCAGTGTGGGGTGGCTGATTGCTTTGTGGCTTGCTTCTCCATAGACTTCTCCCTGTGTCTGCTTATTTTTCTTTTTCCTTGACACTTGTACTCGACATTGTCTGATATTCCAGAGACTGGTCTTTGAACAGCTGCCAGCCACTCCCCTGGGTACTGCCTTGGCTTTCTTGTGCTATCTGAAAAACAAATATTCAACAATTAACAGGAAGATCAAAATCACTCAGTGCTTTTGGAATCCCCAAGAAGAATCTGTCTGGTGCTCAGGTACATCCCAAGGCTGATTGGCTCATTCTTTTCTTTCTTTCCTTCTTTCTCTTCTAATCCACTCCAACTTCTTATCTTTGTTCCACAAAAGACTGTCCCACTGTCCCTCCCCAACAAACCAATATCAAACTTTATGCAAGCTGATTAACATCTGCTGATTACATTTTTGCCATCTCTGAGCAATGGCTCTGTCATGGCACAGTGAACATTCAGAATAGGTGCCTTTCTGCTACTGGTCTACTTGATGATGATAATGAAACCATTTCTCCAGTCCATGCCTCAGTTTCCTAAGCAGTAGAACACTACTTATCTGTTCTGGAATCTCATCCGGAGATATTCAAAGCCTGCCTGGACGATGTCCTGTGCAACATGCTCTAGGTGAACCTGCTTTAGCAGGAGGGTTGGACTAGATGATCTTCCGAGTTCCCTTCCAACCCTTGCCATTCTGTGATTCTGTGATAAGTAGAATTCTAAGAGGTAGTTATTTTTAGGTTATTTCTTTTTCCAATTAATAATTAAGACATTGTCATTTTTTAGGACATAAAAATTATATGCACCTTCCAACAAAAAATCATGTTCTAAGAAAACTGTTTGGAGGCGTCTGCTTTTCCTACTTTTTTCCATTTTTTTTTTCCTGTGGGGTTCAGTTATGTTAGAAGAACACTATTTTTTTCCAACAGAAATTTATAGCCTTTTACAACAAATACCTCTTATCAACTATGTCTTTACCTTGTCACTTTCTTCAAAATTGTTCATGAGGGGAAAATACAAATTCTGTCCAGTGTTTTGTTTTGACAATTTTTAGTAAATCTGAACTCAGATCGTTTGAAACATAACCATTCCTCACTCCTTCAAGCCCAGTCCTATCTGGTTTTCTTGACCAGCGCATGGAAAATTTATTCTGTGAATTGCACAATGCTGCATTTCAGTGCTGCTTTTAATTCTCCAGCAAAACTCCATTTAACTCACAAAATATGGGAAGATTTTATTTAAAAAGAATTATGACTGGGGATCTCATTTATGCTGAGACACAGCCTAATTAGAGCTGACTGAAGTGGCGAGGGGGTAGACATGAATGGGTTCCTGCTGCCAGAAGACATCAAAGACTGGGGACCCAGATTTTCCAGAGGAAGGAGTGTTGTGGCATCAGGTCCAACCTGCCTCCTAACACAGGTCACTTGCAGCACTTCAGCCAGTTGGTATCTTCTGATGGAGCTACAGTTCATCCTAGGAAGATGCCCAGACTTGTTTTAACATCTTCAAATGATGGGGAATCTATTGTATCCCTCCCTGAGACTTCTAAATGTAATGTGGCTAGAGGCCATTCTTATTTCAGCTGATTCCAGCCCTGGTGAATTTTTCGTTCTCTGGTCTCTTTTTAGTGGAATATTCTTTCTTTTCATTACACTGGTGGAACAGAGCAGGCAGGGCCAGGGTCACTGTTACAGCAAGTATCATTGTCATCAGTAGTCAGGACCATTCTCATGCAGGAGCAAAGGCCTTGAGGTGGACTTAGCACAAACAGCAGCAAATCAGAGATTTTTTTTTTTTTAGTGAACTCTGTTGATGGACTGTCACAATTTGAGCTAGCTGTACCTGCTGGGGAGCAAAGGATCCATTTCTGGGGATGCAAGAGAGGAAGAGATTGCACTAACCTATTACAAGTACAAAGTCTAAAATTATTTTTCTCACAGGTAGCCATGCCTGGGATATTTTGTTCTGGATTCAGTGTAGCTTATGTGGATGTCTACATGAACTGCAGAGAGCATGTACATCTCTTCATGGGTGAGGACAGCTGGACATAGGCTCTACTTCCATGAAGAAGTGACGATAGAAGGCAGTTGCACTGGCCTGCTGCAGAGCTGGGAGAGTCAAGAGACATTTGCTCAGGGCTGGAGAAGTATGGAGACACACAGGGAGTGTGGAGGAGTACATGCAGAGGTTTGGTCTGTCCAACCTTTGTAGTCATTACCTCAATGGACCTGCAGGCTACCTGAACAACCACAGGGTCCCACTAAGCATGTTTTTCATGTAGGAGGGTCCCACTAAGCATGTTTTTCATGTAGGAGGGTCCCACTAAGCATGTTTTTCATGTAGGAGCACATCTTAAACCACTCTCCTCTCCAAACCTTACTTTAGTCTGTCTTCTTCCAGGTAGTAGTCTTAGGAAAGCCACTTGGGAAAGTTCCTTTGCTGAAGGAGTAGATAGGTGTATTCTGATGGCATTTTGGTACTTCTGGTTTGACGGAGACTTCTCACAGATGGCAGGTAAGAGGAGAGGGAATATAACTATGAAATGATGGTAGCATTGTCTACAACACTTTCAGATTCCTTTGTTTTAGAGGAAAGACCTAAGTTACCACAAACTTAAGCCAAGATTGTTAGTTGTCATTTTGCTCCCTCACGCTGCTTTGTGACCAGTGATTTCTGCTTGGCTGGCTGTTTCAGATGTAAAGCCTGCTGAGTTTCTTCCTGGAACATCCCGACACAGTAAACAAGGGAAAGCAGAGGCAAAGCTTTTCCTGTGCAGCCAGCTGGACTGCATGCGCTTTCTCACTTCTTCGTGCATTCTTACCCTTGACCCCGGTGTGCTATCCAGTTCCCTCTGTGTCAGGTTCTCCTGAAAGCTGTGATTTCCTCTCCTGACAGACAGCAGGAAGATGAGAAAGCTGTTGGGCAACCTTTGCTCTGCGGGTACTGGAGGGTTATTAACAAAGCATGCCTGACAGGCAGGGTTTAGGAAATACTGATAACATCAGGAAGAGGGAGGAAAGTAAACAGTCCAGTAGCTTAGAGTGTGTTTGTCATTTTAAAATTGGCCCAGGCTAGCAGCTTTATAAACTGTTCTTTCCCTTGCAGTGTCACTGTCACAGACTTGGTGCTGCATATGAGGTCACACCATTTCCACCAGCAGCTAAGGTAGACTCAATATCTTTAGCTGGGACTCTATTCTGAACCTGTCTAGAGTTTGGAGAAGTTTTGGCTTGGCACACAGGAGAATAAGATGATCCAATTTACTCTGTCCTCAGCTGTGAGGGTGTGGCAAAAGGGAAGAGTCTATTTCCACTGTCTCATAGCCACTGCAAGGAGGAGCCACCTATTTTACAAGGGAATCAAGGCCAGGATTCCACTAATCCGGCTTTGTAAAAGCCAGTTAGGACTTTTAGCTGGGAACTATGAAATCCCATCCTCTGGGCAGTTTGCAGCTCAGCTTTTGATACAGGCTTTTTCTAATTATCACTGACAGGCAGATCGAGGGTAAGATTGTACATTTGCGTTCTTGTTTTTTCTCTTCCCTCCCCTTCTTCATATCATGTGTCAGCTCTAGTTTCCAAATACATTTCCATGTCAAAGCACTAAACTTCATCCATCATGAGCACATTTGTGCAAGTCCTAATAAAATAACCCTGCTGCCATGTCTCTCTGGGAAGGTGGAGACTCCAGTCATAATGTAACATGACAATGGAAGCACCATGAGGCTGGGTAGTGAGATTATACCTTTTCCATTTGTGCAGTAACTGTTGTTTAGTATGGCTTGTCAGTCTGTCAGATAAAGGCACACAGCCATCTATGAGGAATTATTAATGAAGATTCAGACATTTTTTTCTGCTGGAAACAGATCACTTCACTCTTCATCTCTCTGACTTTTTGCATTAGAAAACTAAAAATAGCCCTGAGTTTACAAGGAAAGACCTTCAATATCTGGCAGGTTTTGCCTTTCCTTTCCTGCAGTCCATTCCCCAGAGGAAGGTTAAATACACAAACCCTTTTTCTAATGGTTTGAGCTGAGCATTTCAGAGCCGTAAACATGAATACAAGGTGTGCATCTTTGTCTGTTAAACACATTCAGTACACCAAGCCCCCTTACCATCCAAACAGAAAGCAAAGACCAAAAAATCCCTCCAGCCTCTGATAATTTACATATTTGAGGAAAAAGGAGGTTAATAAAAAGAGGTGCTAATCACACCAACTTGAATAAACTTGGTGTTGCCAAATGCTGTGCAGCTTTCCCCACTTTTCCCTCACAATGCAGCTCAGCCCCTTTCAAAGCAGCCCTGCTGTCGCAAAGCTGTGCTGCGCTGGATCAACATCTTTCCATTGCACCAGGACATGTTGGGGGATCCCAGAAGCAGGAGAAGCATGCAGGGAGGAAGAGTGTTCCATAGGCAGCTGTCTGCTGACGACCCACATTATTGCTTTATGACTTAGAAAACTCATTTCTACAGATGACCTTGACAGGGCTTGCCTTCTGGGTTTTCAAAATAAATGGCTGAAACCCAGAAATATTATTGTCTGTTAAGGTGGGGGGTTTTGTTTCCTCTCCGCCACAGGATAGAGGGTCCAGGAGCTATTTAGATCCCCAGAACTTCTGGGTTTCAGATGCCAAGGGAGAAAGTCTGGGTAGTTTGTAGCATCTTCCCATTTTCCATCAGGACAACAGTGAGGTACTCAGCTGGGGTGGGTGAGCTGCCCTTTCCAATGGGCCAGAGGCACCAGAACAGGTGTTTAACACAATACCACCTTCATAAATGGGCAGTGAAGCTCCCTGTAGTTACATGCGTGCACACACCCCCACCCCTAGTTCAGAAACCACATTAGAAACAGGTGATTCATTTTCTCCCCTTACTCCTGGAGGATGGGATACAATTCGTGTCCAAATGCACAGTCCTCAGATATGCCTCTGCATTGCATGGTGTGAAGCTTTCAGTGCAACGATGGCCAACACTCTGAAATCCCAAGAAAGGAAAAGAAGGTCAGACTCTTCTCTCTGCCAAAGAATCTAAATGTGGTTCCACACGATTTAACATAACTAACTGATTCTCTCGGATATACTGGGGCTGTGTTCTACGCTTAGTGCTTTCCAAAACCAAACCAAGTCAACAGAGTGCTCTGCAGTGCGAAGCAAAACAAAAACACAAAATGTTCATGTGTAGTCACCAGACAAAAATTTGCTAAGCACCAGCAGAAATGAGAAGTTAATGGGTCCCATATGTGGCAGCTAACCTGGGCTTTATAGGATTTTCCATGAGATTTCTGAAAAAAATTCTATAGCAGCAAATGAGATCAAAAATCCATTTTCTTGTTAAACTGGGCAGCTAATGTTCAGGATGCATTTTCTTCCATAGCTGAGTCTATAAATACAGGCTAACAAACTTGGATAGGATTCCGACTCTGTAAAAAAACAGATGACAGCCTCTAGTATTCCTGAGCAGTAAGACACTTAAAGCTTTAACCAGCTTCTCAGCAAGACAAGATCTTAAATGATTCAGAAAATATTTACCTTTTAGTGCGTCTTGTGGAAATGTAAGTTTTTAAAGTCTTCCTAGATATTTTTGTACTCATATGTTGCAGTTAGACCTTGCTTCTTGTACAGTGTACACATAGCTCACATTAATTTGGTGAACTTGGTGATGCCTTCAACAGATGTTCCAGTGTTGCTGTAGCACTGGTGTTTAATCCTTACTGGGACGGATATGCATTGTATTGGACTCTACAAAGCCTGAGGAGGCTGGGTTTGGTTTGGTGTTTTTCCCTGTTCATTTTAAGTGTGTTCTGAACAGCAGGGATAATAAATATTATTGTGTTCATGTGCTGACATCAATTCTGCAAGAAAGGTCAAACCACTGGAATTCCATTTACCATTGCATAGGAGAAGGATCAGTAGGCTAGGTCTGAAAACTACAAGCAACATATTTCTCCCAATGATCGCCTGGAGTGCAGATGTGTGATTTTAAGGGCTTAGGCTGGTAGAAGTAGCATTTGGGGAATTTTGGTCTAGAACTTCTGACAAAGAATGTCTCCCAAGGCAAACTGGTAACAAAAACACTACAGGCTGAAGTATCATCTCTGTCTCTTGGTGTCCATGCAGTTTCCATGCTGGCATTCAGAAGTTGATTGTCTCTTCCTGGGCCATTTCCATGTTTTTACACAACCCCAAGTGTAATTAGGAGGGAGGGCCCTTCAGACCTTCCTCACATCACACCAGGAAAGCTCATCAGTATAGAAGCCAGCGATCACCCCTAAGAGCAGGACAGAGAACTGCTGTTCCTTTGAGACCACTTGCAGAGCCTGCTTTAACATCTTGGGGCGACAGAGGTTAGAAGTTTTAAAAGTATCAATAGATAACTTGCCACATAATCATATTCACAGTTTCTTACAACTTTCAGATTCTGGATAGTTTAATTCATTTCTGTCTGTAGCCTTCTACGTGATCTTCAGGTGGAAAGTGCTCAAGAAATGTATTACTGCTGAAGAAAAAAGTCAATGAGAAAGATGAAGAATGCAGCAAAGTGTAAGGGCAAACCATAGGTGTTTATGTGGAACATATTATTTTGAGTCACCCAATATTACAGTCTGAGCTGGCCTTGGAGATTTATCTGTTCCTGTATGGCTTTCCCAGAAATAAGTAATAAAGATCTGGGCAATTAAGAGCAGCCTACAGCTCTGTCGGAGGGAAACAGAGAGCAAGAGAAGTTCTTGGGGGTAAGAGATGCTGTGATGATTGGCAAATCTCGAGAATCCTGTGAGACAGTCTTCCATAAAAATCACAAGGACAGCCAGGAAGGCCAACATGCAGTTGTGTCAGTGGATGATGTAGGAGGAAGATACAGGTATAGATTTCCCATATCTTGCTGTACTGTGAGGGGTACACCAAAGGTTTTTCAAGCCTCCTGGCAAAGCCATGTGGTGACTTCAGTCAGCGTGGGAAAGGTAGCTCAGAAACTGATGCCAAGGGAACAGCAGTGTGTTTGTGGTGGGAGAAAAGATGAATCTCAGAATTAAGGGACTGCATTAGTATGCCAGAATTAGCACCTTTTGAACTGCCCTGGGACAGTAGGAGGAGCAGGTTTCTCCTGTGACAGGAAGAGGACCAGGTCACTGAAGTTACACAGAGCACTTAGTGCTGCACCTGACGGGGAGGACTATGAGGTGAAACGCTGAAGAGCCAAACCCAGGCAGGGAGCAAGCCCAAAGCCAGACACAGTGGGTGCTGTCTCACAGGATGTATCCCACAACACTGCAAAATGCAAATACTGCACAAGCAACTGAATGCAGCCTCCCACCGGGGTGCGTGGGCAGGAGTTCCTGGTACTGACAGCAGCAGTGGCATAAAAAGCCACCACTGAGTGATGCAAGTTTGAACCCTGAGCTAGTGTCTCCAGTTGAGCCTTGGGAAAGCTTCTCCTGGTGGACGTGCTTTTTTAGGTTCCCCAGTTTGAGGTAGGCTTTGGTATTCCCCCAAACATTCTTTGTGGGAATAGATGATTTCTTCTAATGTGCCCAAGGCAGTTTCCCTCCCTCATAGACATGGCTGCTCCTCAGGAACATGGAACCTATCTGGACATTTCTATTCCTCTCTGAATTGGCAGACAAGAGAGTTTCTCTTCTCTAATAAAACCCTTGGCCAGCTTACTTTTGGCCAACCATTGCAATTAATCCAAGTCTCTGCTAACTGATCTATTCCTTAATTATTCAGTGACCCCAACAGGCTCTGTTTGTATAGAAGGGAAGAAAAGCTGTGGGAAGTTGTTCTTTGGTTGGGTGTTTGTTTGTTTGTTTGTTTGAGGCTTGTTTTGTTTGAGTTTTCCGGTGGACAGTAGTCAGATCTTTGTCCAAGGCTGTCTGTATGTGAACAGGGCATCACCAAGACTAAGTAACCCCCATTGTTAGCCTTCTTTCATTATCCCTTGGCACATAGGTCCAACTTGGAAACAGAGAGGCAGCAAAGAAAACAGATGTTGAAAATTAAATTTATAGGCTGACAAGGACACAGGAAGATCACTGTAAAAAAAGTTTCCTGGATGATCACAGCTTGTGGACAAAGAAACCTATGCACTGTCAGTGGAAGATGACATTCAGTCTTTGGCATTTCTCTGTTCAGCCTTTACCATGTTTGTGCTCCTGCCAAATACTGTTACCTCTTCATTTGCAGTGATTCTGGAAACTACCCTTTCCTTCTAAACCCGACTGCAAAATCTTCGAGAGTGGATCAGGGACTGGACACAAAGTCTTTCAACATTTGTTGTTGCATCTTGGTTCATTTTTGTGGATCAGCTTTTTTGTCTGAGCTTTCTCCAGAGTTAAAATCTTTTCCTGCTGTTTCTGATCATGCTTCTTCCTTTCTCAAGAGTCTTAACCAGTTCTTTCTATTGCCAAATTCAGTGTTTTCATCCTCTCCTACTAGTCGCACACAGGTCTGCCCCAGTGTACCCCCTCAGTACATCTAACATCACAGCAAGCATGGTGCATCAGCTCAGCAAGTTGATGTGCCTATCATCTTCTGTTCTTCTAGCCTAACCTTATCTTTAGAACTGTATACATTACAGCCAAGCGCAAGGGGAAAGTAGAGCTAGAGGGGCACTCAGCACTGCAGGGTAATATAAAATGGCTGTCTTTGACTAGGTGTGGGAGAAGAATCAGTATTTCAGAGGGCTCTATAGTGTCTTTAGAGGCCTGGAGAGGAGGGAGGAAAGCAGGAAATTGCATATGGCCAGAAGCTGTGCTGTCCCACTGACCGTATTGTCAGTGCTTGTATATAACTGAGAACCTATTTGGCAGCAGAGACAGATATGAAAAATGCTGGAGGAGAACAGGCTCTGTGCATCTCTCTGCAGAGTGGCACGTGCTCTCACACTGGTGGACTGACAGTGAAATACCATATCGATACCAGACAAGCTACAGATGCAGAGCAGCCCAAGGCCAATGGGGGAGGAAGTTGAAATGTAGGACGTGTGAAGAGTCAGTATGATCCACCGAGATAATGCAGAAATTCCGTCTGACATCTGAAATGATGTAGCCAGGAAAAGATAAGGCTCTCCCTAGGAGGAGAGACAATAATTGTTTTTTAGTGCAACAGATCAGAGATTAGGCACTTCCATCTGTAATCTGCCATACTGGAAACAGTAGCTTCCTGTGCTGATGCTAAATATTTAAATTGAAGACTGCAACTGTCTACAACATCCTCCCCCTTTTATCTCTAGAGAGAAAGGATTAAATTTCCATCCAGCTTAAGTTAATTTTGAACTTGGAAACGCTGCTACTTCTTTCTTCTTTCTCTGATCATTTCCTTATAGATGAATGGAGGAGACTGGGTAAAGCAAACCAGAAGGAGCAGCAGAGGCTCTGCCAGCTGGGGACGTGTGGGAGGACACTGATTTAGGAGGGCTTGCTGTTGACCTCCTGGGAGAGCTTGTAGTGATGTCTGTAGCATCCTGCTCTCTGGTGTAGACAAGGAAAAAAGAACTGAAAACAGTGACTAGCAGGTCTCCTTTTCTTCTCATACATCTTTGCTCCAGTTTTGTTTTCCCTTGAAGTACTATTACTGAGCAGGGTGCTATATAACACTCAGCTTGCTATATAAAGCGAGGGAGCCAGGGAGCTTTAAATGAAAAGTAGTTAGCCTGGTTTGGTTCCCCCCCCCCCAAGGAAGCAAGCAGAGCTTTGGTCTGTTTTTACATCTGCTTCATGAGTGCACTGCATAGACCCCCCCATGCCCAGAGACGTGTTGCAACCCCACCTCCTTCTAACACACCAGCACATGTACCAGCATAAATGCATAAGCAAAGAATTGGGTTATTTTCTCTCTGTGAGGTGGATTTATTTCCCCCCCCTACTGTTCCCCACAAGCCTCCCGACCCTTTTGCCCCCCTTTGGCAGGCCCCTTACACTTGTACTCTGGAAAAACAGTAGTAGCTAACATTTGTGCCTTTGGCAATAAAACCACAGGCCTCGCAAACCCCAAATGGCAAAAAGACATTTCCATTCCAATCCCAGTTTTAAATTAAACTGTAATGAAAAATCAGCAGTGGCAGCTGGGACCAGAGACAGTGATTGTCTTGGGGAACAAAAAAGGGGAAGGAGGAGGAGAGAGGGAGAGACTGCAAGGAAAGCTCGGCCTGGTAATAAAGCAGCTGGTAAACCTTCAAGAAAAAAGAAATTAGAAAAACAAATCTAGCAGAGAGGGAAGCAGGGACGCCTGCCCTTCCGCACAGCACTGTTGATGAGGGCCACAGTGGGCCATGTCCCAGGGGGGCCGCGGGTGGGAACTGCACAGTCCTGTGCTGACATCTGGAGGGGACCTGTGGCAGCCCGGGAGGGAGCTCATGGCCCCGCCAAGGGACACCTGCCTGAGCTCCCTCCCAGCCACAGAAAGACCCCACAGCTCTCCTTGCGTGGTCACACACGACACTTTATCTGCCTCTCCAGACATATATGGGCAGCCACATAGCACAGATCTCATGGGTAATGCCACCCCAGGAGTTTTGGTAGGTTTTTCAATGAAAAATGGAAAGCTAGCCATCAAAAGTCTCGGGTTTGTTTTTCATGTGTCGGTACTTCAAGAAGTCAAAGTTTTCTTTGGCAAGTAGGGACCTTATTTTGTCCCAGCGGGAGGCTAAAACAAGGAAGACATACTAACTTTGAGTGGAATGTGGGTCTGCAATGTGAGATTTGTTTGAGGGTTTGGGTTTTTTCTTAAATAATATATACAGCAATTCAGCCAAAGACCTGACTTACATTTTCCTGGCATACTTTAAAGAGACAATCACAAGAATATAGTGCTACATCTCATCCTCATGGACGAAATTATAACATACATGAACTAAAAATGAATTTATATTCTTTGATTTTTATCAGTTGCTATTATTTTTTATTTGATCACCCCTGCATGAGACTGATGGATAAAAAAGGAGAAACTTTTTGCTCTAAAGAATTTGCAGTGAGAGAAAGCAGGCCTGGGAGGGGAAGTAGAAGTGCAGAGGAAAGCAGAGACACTCCAAAGGTCACGTAGCACATAAATAACATTTCCAAGAAAAGAACTGAGGTCTCTGGTAAGTCAGTTCAGTGCCCCATGCACAGGACTACACAGCCTTTCCAGAGCCTATGCCCCTCCTGGGCCCTAACATAGATCTGATAGTGTGAGATTGAAGGGTTTGTGGTACTTGCATGCAGCGCAAGTAGGTGCTTAATTCATTCAGACAGACACAAGCGTGCCCATAAGTCAAGTGACAGAACGCTGCAAATAACCACACAGGGTCACACTGCTCACTTGCCTATACAGTTTTGCAGTCAGCACACACAAGTGCAGGAGCAACATATCCACATTTACTCTGCCAGGCCTGGATACAGTCTTGATGTGAGTTGCAACTTTTAGTCATGTTACTTGTAGACCATAGAAAGAAGTGCTGATTCAAACCAAGTTTTTAGTTTTGTTGATCTTTAAGTTTTAACAGTACCCAGAAGATAAATGAGTTGCTAGCCAAGTCTTCTCTTCAGATTGTAAGATCCGTGGTTAAACTGGTACCTGAAATGAAGATCCTAGTCCAAGTTCCTCAAAAATAGTTAGGTGGTTACGTCCTTTGGAAGTCTCAGAGTAGTAAGCACCTGAATATTTAGGGCCTAAATTTCCAGACTGCTGAACACCACAAGCTTTTTCACTGAAGATGTAGGAAAAAACCTTATGTATTTAAAAATTAGGTCAGTTATATTTGCCTCTAAATAAGAATTTAGAGCCCATGTTTAATTCAGAAGAACTATGCACCTATTTAGAAAAGTCTCAGCCTATCTCTGTGCCTCAGCTATCCTAGATGATGGTAACGGCTGTGTGTGTGTCTACCTGTAGAACATGCTTCAATGTACATAGCAAATAAAAGTGTGTTCCTCTATATTTTTGCGATTTTTTGCAAAAAGCTGTTGAGGTTATTTTGTTATAGGATAAGTGAATTAGATATCCAGCTTCCACTGAACTCATTGTGCTTCATTCCCTAGCAGTCTTTTAGAGGAGGAAGAGAGAAAAATTACAGATGAGATTTCAGAATCTCCCACCCCTGTACCCTATTCTTTGATCTCCATCACAAGATACACACAAGCAAACCTGCGTTCTCCTATGCAGCTCCTTCTCTGATGGCCTCGTGCGTGTACAAGGGGTGTGGTGTGGGTGAGGGCAGTCCTGCTAAACAGTGTCTTGGCCACCACACATCCTTCTACTTGGCTGAAATACTTACAACACAGCTGCTTCATTCAGCTCTGGGTGAGCCTCTGGTGGTGTGGATCACTTGGAAGTGCACACAAGAATTTAAATGTTTGTGAACACTTCATCTAAATGATCCCAGCACCTTGGGCCTTTCAACACAGTGGACAGGCTTTCCTCAAAAGCTGCGTTCCTCATGGGATTTTTAGTCATACCTAAACCTCAGACAAAGTCTCACCTCTGCTTGCTTCTTCACTCAAATTGCTTTTGTTGGCCTTAATATTACTGTTGCTGTGCTTACAGTTGTGGAGGGGGGAAAGAGACATTCAGTCAAGACCACAGCTATATTTCACAGCTGGGTTTTTCTCTGCTGTTTATTTGCTTTTTATACAAGCCATGTTGGGATATTTGCATGATAATGTGCTTTTTAAGGTGCTGTTGGATGAGACTGGGTCGTTTTTGTTTGTACAGTGGTTTGAGCCTTTCACAGTTGTGCATTGGCCAGAGGCCAAAATTCTGCTGTCTGTTCTGTGCCAGCGACTTCCACTGACTCCTAGACAATGCAGAAGCCCTGGGAGCTGCCTATGGCTGTGCGAGTCTGGGGAAAGAGCTTAAAACTCAATCAGTGACTTGCTAATTCTGTACAAAGCTGTAAGCAAGTCAGTCTCAGGAATCAAAATAAACTCCTGTGAAAGCTTGAGACAGATACAATCTGTATTGTTGCTACTTTGGTGAACTTTTGCTTTTCAGACACAGAAACTTGGTTATTGAGACCAACTTTGAGGAACCACAACTGTTTCCTTATAATTATTTTCTGTTGTGGAACGTCTGTAAAAAAAGAAATAGTATAAGATTTCTCTGTGAAAGGTTTCAGAGGGTTTACAGACCCTGAACCATATCAAAGAGGTTTCTGACTTGAATTCCTGAGTTATTTAAATTACAGGAGGTCACATCTGAGTCTGTGTTACTTAAAAGATCTAGTGGGCAAAGCTATTTATGCTATGGAAAAAACTTAGTGCACATACAAACATTCCTATATCTTTTGATCTATGCATAGGGCACAGAAAGCAGTGCAGCTGTGAACTAGAAGGACACATAGAATAGGAACAAACTTGGATCTCTTTGTAGTTCTATCAAAGCTGGTGGCAAAAGTCCCATCAGTTTCCCAGAGATCAGGTTCAAACCTCTATGAGCACAGCAGATAATGTTCATGCAGTGGGGTGGGTAAGTGATATACCCCAGAAAGCAAAGTCTGGAACTGTGTTGCATGAAAGGTCACCATTAGAAATAGGCTTGGGATCTCTTGAGTGCTGCTGGCTTTCTGCTCCATGCCTAAACCAGAGACCATCTCTCTTAAAACATTCCTCCACATGGGAGAATCATAGATTTATAGCACATACATTGAAGAAGGGACAATTGTGAAAATGTGTTCTGACCTACTGGAATTGATTTTATAGATCTTTTATCTGGTCCTTGTGTGAATTGGCATATCCTTACACAGCATGGAAAAAGCCCTTTCATTTCCAAACCTGGCACTGCAAGGTATTGGTTACATGGCTAGAAAGGAAAGGCTGCACCTAAAGCTCACAGGCTGCTCCTGGCCTGTCATCTGGGGTAACTGAAATCCCAACCCCAAACCTTCTGTTACCACTGCTGACACAGTCAGTCCTTTCAGAAAATCAGAAAATCACAGGATGGTCGAGGCTGAAAGGAACCTCTGGAGGTCATCTGGTCCAAAACCCCTGCTCGAGCAGGGCCACCTGGAGCCAGTCACCCAGGACCAGGTCCACGTCCAGACAGCTTCTGAGTGTCTCCAAGGATGGAGACTCCCTGGGTAACTTGTGGCAGTGCTCAACTGCCCTCCAGCAAAACATTGTTTCTTGATGTTCAGAGGGAGCCTCCCGTGTTTCAGTTTGTGCCCATTGGCTGTGGTCCTGTCACTGGGTATCGCTGAAAAGAGCCTGGCACTGACCTCTTTGCACCCTCCCTTCAGGTACATTGATATGTTCATAAGAACCCCCTTGAGCCTTCTCTTCTCCAGGCTGAACAGTCCCACTGTCTCAGCCTTTCCTCACAGGAGAGATGCTCCATTCCCTTCATTAACGTTATGGCCATTCATTGATGGTTCGTTGGACTCTCTCCAGTATGTCCATGTCTCTCTTAGACTGAGGACCCCAGAACTGGACACACTACTCCAGGTGTGGCCTCACCCATGCTGAGTAGAGAGGAAGGATCACCTCCACCCACCTGCTGGCAACACTCCTCCCAATGCAGTCCAAGATACCATTAGCCGCCTTTACCACAAGGGCACTTTGCTGGCTTATGGTCAACTTGGTCTCTACCAGGACTCCCAGGTCCTTTTCTGCTGAGTTGCTTTCCAGCTGCGCAGTCTCCAGCATAAATGCTGACTATCTCCCATAGGAAAATTGTTTTGTTGAAGCATTGTTCTTTGCAAGCCAAAGCTCCATTCTTCCCCACCCCCAAGTATGTTGGGAATGGGTTTTTTTGGTGAAAAATGCCAAAAGAATTCAGCTGAAATTTTGCTGAAAACAGTTGTCTCTTGCTCAGGGAGAGAAATCAGATGGTATTTTAGGAGCTCAGAAATTAGCTCATGTTCTTGCAAATCCAGCAGATAACAGCTTGTTCAGTGCCATTCACACAGCTGTAGGGGAGAATATTAAAAAAACTTCCAAATTCTATTTATTAAACTTGCTAGAAGACTTGTCAGAGAAAAAAAAAAACCCTTCAGCAACTGCACTCCCCCAGCTCATGTGAGATGCCATGGTACCAAAAGAAATGTCTGCAGCTTTACTGGACGAAGTGAAGTGTTAGAGCAGGAATTAGGACTCCTGACTCACTCTGTCACTGCCTTGGACTATTTCTGAGCAGCTCTTACCTGAGCAGGTCCAATGACGCTGCTGCCTGATTCATTCAAGTAATCAAGAAGACTGAAAGCCTAATTTGACCTGAGTTTACTTGACAGTGATATATAACAACAACACCTGGCTGTCTTGCATGTAAGAAGTGATACTGGATAGTTAAACTATTTTGAGATCTTTTGAGTAAAAAACCCTTTGTAATTACAAAAAGCTCATATTTTAGCTAGCCTGCACTGGCATGTTCTTTGTAAAATACAATTTTAATTGCTTTTTAAAAAAGATATCTTCACTCCACCTTGAAAATCAAAAAAAAAGGTTAAAAATCTATCACATTCTTCCTTATTCTTCAAGAAAATTCAGCTCCATTTTTGAAGCTGCTTTAAGTGAACAACAACAAAAAATGTTCACAATTTTCTCACCCAACTTTGTAGAAACCCAAAATATAGGTCTCAGCCTTTAAGACTCTTGATCTTCTATTTCACAAGTCATTTCAAGTTCATATCAAACGCTAACTCACTGGTAGGGTTTCTTCTTTTTTTTTTTTTTTCCAAGCTATATTTAAAATGCATCTATTTCATTCCCATTGGACTGGTGTCATAATTTATCCATTTTCTTCATCTGAAGGGAAGGGGAGGGAATAATTTGACAGAAACAGTAATCTGCTTGAGAAAGCCAAAGGCTGGTTGATATTAATACGGAGAATGATTAATCAAAGAAAGAGCAGTCCTCCAGTAATAAGCAAAGGATGAGGTCATTAGCCTGGTAGCAGAGACCAGGCAGCACTTAAGGATGTGCATGGGGGTCAAGAGTGAATAAGGGAACCACAGGAGTTTTCAGTCCTCTAGAACATGGAGATGGCCTTACTGGGTTAGATCAAAGATCCCTCTAGCTCTAAAGCCCATTTCTGACATTGTCCAGTAGCAGATGTTCAGGGAAGAAGTACAGGAAAAGGGGAGAGTGCAGAATATTCCTTCCCTGCTATATACTTTTTCAGCACTTAATAGGTTAGGGACCTCGTAAGCGTATAAATCATTGTGTTTAAAAAACACTGTGGGTTTATCTGCCATGAAAGTGTCCAATCATTTTTCAGAACAAAACCTCTACTTTTGGCCTCCACCAATAATGAGTGTCAATGAACTGCACAGTGTAACTGGGCATAGTGTGAAGTAGAAACCATGATACAATCCCATCAGCAATGCTATTATCCAGGCCTGAGAAATATTAGAGGCAGGAAGCACTCAGTGTTTCTTCAGTTCCTTTCTTTGGCCTCTGTTGCGGACTGAGTGTCTCCCCCCCCACAAACCTGCCACTACAAGCTTATAGACAGCCTGTGTGTTCCAGCAATCGTTGAGTGCTGCAGGCCTTGTTTTTACTGTGTACTGGTGCTTCCAAGCCAGTATCTGAAGGGGATTGGCAGGGGGATGAATGCTGGAGGTGGACGCTAAAGAACAGGAATAGTGTCCAGAGAGGGAGACAAATACAGAAGATGACAGGAAATAGAAGGACTGTGTGACCAGAAAATAGAGTGTGAACCAGAAAGCTGAAACCAGTTTTGAATGACCCGCTGTTTTTATCCTTGGCATAGGCAGTCCTGAAAGTGGTCTTGCTTTTAGTTCAGGAAAAACAGTGATATGGTATGGGTTGTGAGCTGCAAGCCCAGCTCTCCAGGGCTTTGGATGATCAGTCTGTGGGTGGTTCCTCCTCTCTGCAGGGGATTTCACCACTAGTGTGGTGTGGATAGGATAGCAGGCTGGCTCCTTGTCCTGCTGAGCACTCCTGGACACGAGAATGAGCCCTTACTCCAAAAACAGATGAGGGTCCTTGGATGCCGCTTCTGTCTGGATTTAGACATCCACAAGGATTTGAATCCTGCAGCAGGGTCTGCCCAGGCACTGCAGTCCGTGAAACTCTGTGCAGATGCAGGAATTGACCCACTTGGATCCAGCCACAAACAGGGGCCCTTCTGGTTCAGAGACGAGTTGCAGATAAATGTGCCTTCACAGGCCCAGGGTTCATGTCTCAGTTGTGTTGCAATTGCAAGGTGAGCGCTGAATGCATCCAAGTCTCCTAGAAGCCCCCCTCCCTTTCTGCTGCATATATTAAATACAAAGCAGATTTCATCTGTAATAAATAATTCTTAAAATTCAAAACAACAAGTGCATTTGTTCCATGTATTTTTAGGTTTGCCACTTGTTTAAATCTTGGGTGCCTGACACGGCTTAGATCTGTGATAAAGGCAGACAGCAAGAACTTTATCATGCTTTGATAGGACTGGTTTTTGTCAGCACACTCTCTCCTTTGTCATCAGCCTTAGAAGGCAAAAAGCTGGAAACCATTCATGGGGAAATAATTGAAACTCATTCTGCCAAAGAAAGAAAAAAAGAAAGAAACACAAAAGACAAATGAAAAAGACCCTTGAAACTGTGTGGGGCAGTGCCCTCACAATGAGGGGCACCGAGCCCTGGAAGTGACTCAGCCTTTTACAGGATCAGGCCAAAGACCAGCTTGTCTGCTTTGCACGGAGAACACCTGCCTAAATCCTGCCAGAAAAGCACAAGGCCTGGAGATGGTTTTTTACACCTTTCTCCCCTTTCTTAGGCATATACACTAGATTCCACCTGATGGCGAGGGAGATACTAGCATTTTCTATTTACATAAATCATGTCACCGATTCCCTTCCCCTTCACTTCTGTCATACCTTGTGAGGACAAGAGCCATCTTATAGATGTGTCATCTGCAAACTTACTGAGGGTGCACCCAATCTCCTCATCCAGATCATTGATAAAGATATTAAATAAGACTGGCCCCAAAACTGAGCCCTGGGGAACACCACTTATGACCAGCTGTCAGCTGGATTTAACTCCATTCACCACAACTTGCTTGTTTCTGGTCTGTAGAGTCTTACCCAGGATCACAGCACCTTTTTACCTGATGGGCCCCGTTTCTCTAGGTTGATGGAGTAATTCTGACTTCTCTTGGACTCTTCCTGTGGTGCATTGTAGCTTCAGGGCTTCTATTGTGCAGGCAATGAGGCTGCATTTTCAAGTGTCTGGACTAAATAACTAAGAGAGACCTGTTCTTGGTTTGCTTCTACTGAAGTAGAAGGTGTTTTTACAAATTCAGCCTTGAATGGCTGATGTATTGTGGGGTTTAGGCATACTGTGCCTCCCAGAGGTGGTGGCTCTATTTCCACATGTGTAAATGCCTGGTAGACATTAAGGAGGGAAGAGCTTTGGGGTTTTACAAATCATTTGGAGCCTGTTGGGGCTTTTGACACCCTAGAAGAAAGGTGGTTTGGAGGTAGTGCTTTTGCAGCGGAGAAAGGATTTGCTTGTTCTTTCATCTCTTTTCTCTGAACAGCATTGATGTGATGTGAAAGTTTGGATTCCTAGCTCTTCGTCTCAAATAACTGTTGAAAGCAATCGATCCTACAGCTCTGCAGTTGAATAGGACTTCTATAAAAAGATGGTTTATTTTCATAGTACAGAAGAGACAGGGCAGTGGCGTGTCACTCAACATCTGGGTTGTTTTGGTTTTTTTTCCAAAACTGTATTTGAGACAAATGTTATGAGCTCAGAACCACACTCTCAGCTCCTACAATCAAGTTTCTAAACACAACTGGCCAGTTTCATCATTGTATATGCAAATACCTAATTTGTGCTTGCAATCATGTCTCTTGTTTCTTTGCAATTAGGTGCATGCAGTTTAGAAACCCAGACCTCTTTAAAAAAATAAACAAAACCTGCTGTAACTGACAGTTTGGTGAGCCAGTTATTCCATGCCTTTATTTAAAAAGGGGGGAAAAAAGAGATAAAGTACATTCTTGAAGGGAGGCCATGAAGCTTAATTTCTTAATATTTGATAATTATCTTCAGGTGGCAAAAAGAAAAATGCATTTAGACACATCCAGTGTTATGACTTGCACTGACTAAAAGTAGCATTTGCCAAGAATATGATGTACTGAAAATGACTGTTACTGTTATAATGCCATCAGGCAGGGTAGCTGTGAAGGTTTTGTTTTTGTGTCTCTGCCTTTAATTTCATCATGATTTTTAAAAATTCCCAGAGAGTGTTGCAGCTGCTCCAGCATTAACAGCCTTGAAATAGAAATGTGTTACTTAGCAAGATACAGCTGCAGAGGAGAAAAAAATTCCCCAAACAACAACCCCAACATTTGGATTGATTAATCTACCAAGATTGTTATTCGTATTTTAAATTCATGTTGTTTAAACTCAAATCTGTTTGCCTTCCAGCCATTTTATTTAGTTATGTTTTTCCTAAAGTGGTAACAATTTCCAAGATCTGCATAAAAAATGAACACTGCCCAAGCCATTCAGCAGCTCCTGCCGCTTGTTGGCTCCTACTTGTTTCAGTATGACAAATTGAGCCACTGAGATTGCACTCTTGAGGGTCTTTATCCACAATGATGTAAATAACTATTTCTCCTTACTTTGCCCTTTCTGTAGATGCTTCCACCATCTTTGGCCTTTCCCTGGTACAGGGGATTTCATGCCGTCATTATTAGAAGTTGGAAAAACACAGTGTATTTGCACATGTCCAGGTATATCAGGCCTAGGGGAGCGATAGGAGAAGTTCAGCAGTTCCCGGATTGATTATCACCCATTCCAACACTGCTGTTAGAGAGCATGTTTCTGTTCCCTTTGCTTCCAGTGCCATAAACCCATTTCTCTGTCATTAATTTAGTGGAGTCCTTTGCTGTATGGGTCTTGCATTACAAAATCCTGTCTGTAGCTCAGACTCTCTTCCTGCAGCTTGGATAAGCACAAGGGAACCTCTCTAACCACTGTCATCAGAAAAAAGGGTCTGAGAGAGGGGTGGCCAATTTTTCTTGTCACAAGAGCTGATTATGATGTGGCTGAGAGCCACATGGGAGCTGCTGTGAATTGAGAGACAAGGCGAGAGCACTCCTTTGCCTGCTGGGCAGGATGAGGCATGGTGCTGGTCCCTGCTCAGCTGGTGGCTCAGCTCAAAGTAAAGCAGTCCCTGCTACCTCTGCGCTCCCCTTAGCCAGCACTGAGTTCTCCAGGGGCCAGCAGAAAGCCACCGCATTACATGGCAGAGGCCACACACAGGAGCCCTCTGTGCCTGCCCTGCATCTAGAGAGGCCAATAAGAACAACTCTGAGCAGACCTAAAGGTGCCTGACTCAGGTACTATCCCCACCCCATGGCTGCACCAAGCCTCCCTCCCAGCTCCACCTAGGAGCTGGCCCTTCACAAATGAGGGTATTGCAGGTATCTTGATGGGAGAAATTCAGTTTTGACATATTCTGCTGCTGTAAACCCACACAGGCTTTCACATACGGTACTGGTGAGACGTGGTTAGGCAAGGAAACAAAGGAATAGGAGAAAGCATCCCTAAGAACATCAGCCTGAATCAAGCTGGGAAGGATTTTCCTTCCAACACATCCTGTGAGAACTCACTCCATAGTGCTTCCATCCACAGGAAGATGAGAGGAACGTGACTCCAGAAAAAAACTGTGCTACCACAGGGGTGTTCCTGGAAGCACAGAATGAGAGCAGGCAGTCCCAAAAACCAATGTTTCAGACCTCCTGACATGCTCTGATATCCAGGGGATTTCCTCCTGCAGTCTGTAATATTCATGGATTTTGGAGAACTGTTATCCCCTCTAGTCCTGTGAGACCATCTAATTTAAAGGAAACTCCAAAAACAGGAAATCTGTGGCATTTCCCAGCCCTCTCACATTTTTCATGTTGGTGGTATAATCCCATTTGCATGATCTAGAGAGAAATACATCTTTTGGTCAACTGATTATCATGTAGCATTTAATACTACTCACATCATTGACTCCTACAATCATGTATTATGCAGCCAAGCATACTTTAACTCCAGTATACCATTTACAGAAACCCAGATGGATTAATATTTTATTCCTTATTTAAAAAGAGCTGCCCAAGGTTATCTTATCCTGTCAGACCGTACTTTTTCCTTTCTCTAAAGAATTCCTTTGCCCTCATATTGTTTCAACTTTTTATTTAGCAGCTTTCCATTTCTCTCCCAGCTAATCTATTCCTTGAAGTGCCTCCTCAGTCCTTGTAGTTTGTCTGTTCTTTGTTGATGACTTTCATGCACCCTAGCTCAAGTAGGCTACAGCAGCTTTTTCTTCTTCTCTCAGAATTTGCCTGCAGTACTTTAATAAGTCCTATAATCTCCTTTTTTGTAAAGAATGCAGATTCAGTTTACCTAACCTTTCTAAAAACTGCTGTGTGTCTGAGTCATCTCTGTTGCCCTCTGGTACTTTTCCATAATATCCTTCTTTTATAAGGGTAACCAGAAAGGCATACCGCATCTCAAATGTGACCTCACATGTACTTAACCAATGCTATAATAATTTCCTGTGCCTTGGAATTGATACCACAATATTAATGTTTCCCACGATTTTGCAGAGCAGTGAGGTTACATTCCTTTTTCCTTGAGGCTTCCCCAACATGCACTCTTCCAAACTGGGTCTTCCTCATGCTGGCCCACAGTCTTCTGGGGCCAGTTAAGCATATACTTCCACTGTCTCCTTATGCAAGTTTGGACAAAGTATTGGGAATCATGCTTCTCTTTAACCTTTCTGTGTTGGCTGGTAGGCATTCCTCTTAGACAAGTACAGCTGTCAGTTTCCATATGTCCAGCTTCATGTTGAATGGTTAATGTTACGAGGGTCTTTTTGCATTCAGCCCTTTTCCCCATGAGTTTGAACGCTTCCAGACTCCAGTGCTGCCTGTGCTGTGATGGCACCAAATTAGGTATTTACAATTTTTGGCAGTCTCTCTGGACAGGAGATGATCTGAGTCTCTTTCTTCTGAAGCAGGTATTGGATCTGACTGGTGGACAATTAAGTGCACAGTTGCTCTAACAGTAAGGAAAGGAATAAGTTTGAGAAAAGAATGAGAAATTACTGAGTTTCAGTAGTTGTAGCAGTTCAGTGTGAAGTAAACCTATGCTTGATGCCTTCTATAAAGTGCAAGGAATTCCTGACCACTCAGCTCCCAGCAAACTGCATACTTCAAAGGATAAAATCTGGCTCTTTGTGCTAGAAAATATATTACCTTTTTTTTCAAGTGACTCTTGGCTTTTTCAGGGCTGAGAGAATGATTCTATAAAGATAAAGAGTAGAATCTATGGCCTATTGCCATTCACTCCCACAGGTATTAAAACAGGTATCTCTAGCGTCAGCATTCTTGAAGGCAAATTTCAACATGGATAAAGGGAATCCCTTTCAGTTTTACAAAGTAATTGTGCACATTTATCTAGACACTCAGACTGTAGGCTCCAAGTGCTATTAACCTACAAGGCAACCACTTGTGTATATACATAATGTGCTTTTCTGGCTTTCCTACTTGAACAGTAAGCACACATCTCTGCACCCCTACACACGACCTCCATATATTCATATAATTTCCCTCAAGTAGATGTTAAAGCGGGTATGTTGCTTGTTTTGTAAAGAGCAGCCTGGGTGGCTGGCTTAAGAGGTACTGACTGAGGTTTTGTTATTACACAGTGTGTATGACAGCACTGCAACCAGGTCACAGGTCTACAGCACATACATAGGTGAAAATATGATTCGTGTGGAGTGTGATTGCAGCTCCCAGCCTATAATCACTTCATCCTGAAGTGTACTTGTTATATAATTATCAGGAGGCCTGAGGCGGCAGGGCAAAAAAGGACACTGGAAGAGGTGGAAAAATGACCTGGGATCTATTCAGACAAAGGAGCACTTGCTAATTAATTTCACTGGAACTCTGTGATTCTCTTAGACTTACTTAGATGACTACTCCAAACCACACAAACCTAGCAGTAGCTAAGCAGGATTTCAGTGGGTGGTACTTTACAGTATTGCAGAGCAGCCGAGGTTGGCAGGCATCTCTGGAGATCGTATAGTCCACCCCCACTGCTCAAAGCAGGTTGCTCAAGACTATCCCATCATACTCCTAGTGAAAAAGTTTTTCTTTGTTTAAATCGAATTTCCTATATCAGTTTGTTCCCAGTGCCTCTTGTCATGCCACTGAGCACCACTGGGAAGTCTCTATCTTCTTTACTTCCCCCATCAGATATTATACACACTTAGAAGATCCCTCTGAGCTTCCTCTTCTACAGGCTAAATAAGCCTAGCTCTCTCAGCCTCTCCTTGTGTGACAGATGCAATGATCCCTTACCATTTTTGTGTCCCCATCTCCAGGCAGAGAGTTGTTCAGGTAGCAGCATCCACATGCTTTGCTGGGGCCTCCTCAGAGCAGGTGAAGTAGTGAGCACCTACTACATGCACACAGAGGAAAGCTAAACGAGGTCTCCTTAGGCTCCCTCAGTAGACAGGAACAAACTGCAGTTGCTTTGTGCTTGTGAATTCCTGAACTAGTTTTTGGATTTGCACAACCAGTTTGATTTCCTGAACCTTTGATGAACTTCAGCTATGCTTTATTGAGGGATGATTCTAGTTTAAAATATGCACATTTCTCTAGCTGTATTTCTAGGAGTTGACAACTATCCCTTGAAACCTTGGCTGCCTTAGATAAATGCCCTTTCCCTAGACTCAGTCCTTGGTTGGCCTGGGTGGACATAGCTGCACTGACATGAATGAGTGCTCAAGGAGCTGGGCTATTTAATTTTCTCCTTAACCTCCTCTCATGTTATTCCTTGCTTCTCTTTCACGTTGGTTGCCCTCTGACTATGCAGCATATCACTCCCCCTTTCCTCCATCCTTTTTGTAAGATTTTTGGCCCAATTCTTAGCTGTGATAATAACTCATCCCTCCATTGAACTCAGTTTGGTTTTACTTATCAGAGCTGCACAATTCGTTTTAAGGGAGCTGTGCCAGTTCATAACAATTGATGATTTAGCCCCTTTTTTTCATCTCTTGTTACAGCATCTCCCTTGTTAACATTCTTGGATATTCAAGTTCTATGGTGGTTGCTGCAAGAAAAACATTCTCCCTTCTCTCAGCAATTTCTTGGTGAATAATGGAAAAAAAATACCCACTGATAAAGCAGACATCTTACTGAAGCTGTCTGGCTTATCCCTATCTGTTCAACAGGCAGACTGGTTCAGAGTTAGCTTCCTCGTACCTCAGCGCGTTCATAAGACAATGTGTTTTGTGCAAATTTTTTTATTCCCTCTGTAACTACCTGTCTCTGACTCTTTAAAATTAGATTTTTTCTCATTAATTAAGTTCTGTGGCCTTTATGAGAAAATTAAAGGAATATTATCTTTTTAAACCAAATTGGTATTTTAAAGGTCTAATAAGTAAAAGTATGATTTCAAAATTAAACACGATATTTCATCTTTGTCTGCTATGCTCATTAAATATTTAATTAAATTCCAGGCTGAGATGGATTGATGGTTGGGAGGAGGGGGATATGAGTTGCTCTTGCACCCATAAAAGTCTTTTATTTGGAAGTCTAAAGGTTTTGTCAGGAGAGCAAACCTTCAAAGCCCAACTATATGACACCACTGCTGTTGAAGAAACAGTGAATCTTAACTCATGAATTCAGTCCACCTTCAGCAAAACTGCCTGGTCAGGGGGTACCCACCTCACCTTACTTGACTTTTTAATGGCCATATTACACCTTATACTGGGTTTGGCCTAAGAAGATAGGGGAAGGGGCCAACTGTAGCAGTGCCACATGTGTACAAAAGACCTCCTCCAATCTCTGGGGCCCTCCAGGCCCAGTTGACCCAATGCACAAGTCTGCTTCTTTCCTCTAGTTCAGGAAGCAAAGAGTGAGATTTCCATTTGATCAGCTCTGTGGGGCCAGAACTTAGCTAATTCAGATGTTTCTTTGTCATCTTTCTCATTCCTTTATTCTGGAACTCTCCCTGGCTTCTGGTGTCAGTCTGGTCCACTCCAGAGTTGTTTGCTTTTATCTTCTTCCTCCTGTGATGCCAGGCAAACGGAGACCCACCATAGTGCTGCCTGCACTGGCCATAGCTCCTCATTACTTGAAGGCTGGGAATGTGAACCACATATTAAAAAGCCTGTGGTCTCAGGATTGCCAGGTTAGTATGAAACAGGCTTTTGTGAAACAGTGCCACAGCCAGTATCTTCTTCTTTTTAGCATGCCTACCATTTGTTCATGTCCGAAGTGTGTGAGTATGAAATAAAGACCATAATTAACTCACCTGTGAACCACATTACACATAGATTCAAAATAGGATCAGACCCCACTTGAAACTAGATAGGAATCCTCTTTATTCTGGAAGGCTGATTCCACTCAAAGCCTATTCTTGGAGGATTTAGACATATTTTTTCTTGTGCCAACCTTATTTTTCAATGTAAATAGTTCTTCTCCATGAGGATATGCCTATAACAACGTCTTGATACACAGCAATCTGCTCCATCTTCTTCTCCAGACCTGTTCCAGTCTGAAATTCTGCCTTGAATAAGTTTGGCCAGTATTCCAAATCAAGTCTCAAACCTTGTCCAATGACTCCAATGCTTCCTTATTTTCCTTGGAAACCTTTCACCCAGCACTTCTTGGGATTTTACTTGCCTTTTTAATGGCCATATTACATTGCTGGATCATAATCATCCAGTGATCAAATAATATACCTAGGTTTTTCTCCTTCTTAGTCATTTCCGACTAATGAGCCAAAGCTTACAGTGCATGACTTCACACTACTTAATTTTATTTCATTTCTGGTTTTTGAGTTCTTCCCACTTGATATAGTGATATCGGGGGGTTTTTTTACTGACAATGCCTTTCAACTTTGTGTATCTGTTAATCACTTCTGCATACACCAGCTCGTCATGCCAAGGTCATCAAAATATAGAAGATACGGAATAACATTGGTTTCAATACCAGCTATTGAGTGCCGACAGTAAGCAACCTCCCACCAGAAATGTCTTCTGTACAGAGAGACAAATGCCTCATTCCCTTTAAGAAGCTCTCACAAGTTCTCTTACAATTTTAAAGCTGTCCGATTTCTCCAGTTAAACCCATACCTTTCTATATTCTATCAAATACATTATCGAAGGCCAGTTAGTAAAAAGCAGATCATTGCCTTGAAAAGTAAAACCCTATGTTGCATTTTCTTTTAACTTCATGTCAATACCTCTTCATTCTAAAATATGTTCTTTAACCTTGCATACCATAAAGGTCAGGCTAGCACATTTCCCTAGTTGAAAAATGAAAAGTACCTAGAGCATGCAGTTGGTTAGCTACGCATTCATATTATATATTGTTTATTATCTAGATGCAATGTCAGCACTTAACAACTAAGAATGAATTCTGTGTGCTAGAGTTATGACTGTCATCTCAAGAAAGTAACAGAAACAGGCAGAATAAGCTGGTATTAAATGCTAAATCATATGGCAGCTCATGAGCTCACCTTTCACCTCTGGGAAGCTGGATTTAATAGAAATGCATCCCAGGGAGAAAAATATGACTTCAGCTCAGCCCTTCTGCAGTTCTGCACACCCTGGGCAACCGGGGGTGCATGTTGGTGAGGGAGTCATGCCAAAGCCAATCGGTAAGCTCTTGTAGGTGCTGCAGCTTGCACAGGGCTGCTCTCTGCGAGGCCTCTGATATCAGCCTGTCTGATCTCATGGAGTTTAAAAGCAGTGTTTAGAGGCTGATGCTGTACCTTACCAGCCCAGGCTTCAGGAGAGGGCGAGATGAGAGTTTTTGACCATGCGAGGAAGGCTGTTTGTAAGCAGGGAGCCTTCAGTCTCACTTACCCATGTATATCCTAGCACTGACATGGGTGGGCAGCCCACGGGGAAGTTTAAGGCCGCTGTGGGCCTTGCTCTCAGGTGGCTGGCAGGACTGCTTGAGGAGCAGGGGCCAGGGGAGGCAGTGTCAGGCTGCTTTCCCCCCACGTGTCACTCCATACTGCAGGGCTCTGGGGACATGGGTCATTTCCTCCAGTGCAATACCTGTGAGCTTTGGGAGAACTGCAGCAGAGAGGGAAAAGCTAATTATTAGGGCTGAATGTGCCCTTCAGGTTTCTAGAAAGAAAATGCTCACATAAAGCAGGAGCTGCTACAAGGGAAGAGCTATGCAACCACATTCGGTCCCCTTCATTTGCCTTGCATACTTGGCATGCTGGGCGAATACACACAGAGACACAGCAGCAACGCTGGATACTCCTCATACATCACCCTTGCTGCTTCCTTCCCGCCCCATGTCCTTCCATCATTCGCTGTACAGAGGTTCTGCACCAGACTGATCCTGAGAAACAGCCGACCTCTTCCGCTCTGCCCTTGCTCAGCCAGCCCTGCCACTCTTGCCTGTCTCGGTCTCCCCTGCTGTCCATGGGCTACTATTTGATCAGTGCTAGTTTGGCCTGTCAGTTCCCCTTACAGCCTAGCAACCTGCCCACTCATTTCATGTTCTTTATTTTCTGGATTACATTGTTCTCCTGAGTATGTTGCCTGACTGCATGAAGTGCTCTCTCCCTTTCTGCCTTAGTTATTCCAAGTATCAATCACTCCACAACCACCTTTACCGCTATTAACCTTCTTCCTGTCTTCCAAATCAAAACCCATTTCTCACTTCCATATGTCAACACCAGCAACAAGCATCGATTAAATGTCTTTCATTTTTAAAGCACACAGCCTTGCTACCCTTGCTTATATCTTAATGCTTCCCATATGCTTCTCATCAGACTCTAAATTCCTCTGTTTGCTTCCTCTGAGAAGTCATTCTTCATTATAATAAGTTGCCCCAAGTAAATTTATTCATCATCTTTTTCTATGACAGCCACGTTTTTTCACTACGGGAAATTAAACACTGTACCATATGGCCAGAGCAGCAAACTTTAGTACTCACTTGCTCAATTGTTTTAACACTTTGCCGCCTTCGTACAACAGTCTGTTTGCCACTAGCGTGTCAGGCTTCCGCCTGACATATGCATTAGACACGCTAATGGGAAGGAGGAAATTAAGTGAAGTTGACAATGTGAGGAAAGAACAGTATGATCCCATTAAGTTCCAAAAATTCACTATTTCTACTATTTTTCATTGGGTTGGGGGAAAAAAAGCCCCTTAAACTAATTCCTCTGAACATGCTACATCATTAGCCTGCTGTGATGCCATATGACACCTTTCAAAATCAGAACAATGTGAGAATTCAGAAGACTGGGGACAGCATATACATGGCTCTGCTGTGCATCCCTTTTGTGAGCCTCGTACTGTCATTGGCTTTACTTTTCATGCTGCAGTTGTTCCTCAAGCCACACTAGGTTCTGTCTAATTAATGACACATCATCAACTACTGCTAGAAGTTTAATTTTCTCCATGTTTGTCTTAAGAAGTTGGTTCTCCTGACAGAGCCTTTTTGATACATGTAGCAATTTGCATTTAATAGTATAGGAGGAATACGGACTTCCTTCCCTGGAGTCTCTTCTGATGTTGACTTCTAGAATATCCTTATATGTATACGGAGCTTTTCTCAGGAGATAAAAGAAAAATTAAAAAAAAAATGGGGTTGAAGACAGCTACATGCTTCCACAAATGTATTTTATTTCATTGCAGCAGCATGTAATTTTTTTGCTTTTGTCATTGTCTATCTCTGGGCCAAATCTTATACTAGAAGAAGGCACCCCTGCCTCTACAGTGAGTAGAATTCTATCTGAATATGCCAAGGCTGAATGTGGCCCTTCTTTCCAGATTTCGTCTTGCTCATTTATTGAATTTCTACTTTGGCCAGGCAGCTAGGAGAAAATTGGTACCTTCAGTTATGCCGTGTTTCTATTCCTGTTTCTGATTTACAGCTGGGAGTGATGTAAGAACCAAGCAACCCCTAGTTGATGACTGTCATGCTCCTTGAGTGTGACTCTTTGCCCCATCGTACTAGAGGGGATGTGACTCACTGCTGACTGAGGTGTTCCCCACTGAGTCTCTACAGGTGGCTTTCCTGTGAATTTATTTCAGTGGAGCACAGGCTGCTGAATGGAGCTGCTGGGTGAGTTTGTGTAACTTCTTCAGATTTTCCTGTGCCTGTTGCAACTCCAGCTCCCAGCTCTTTGCATTTACCTCATGATAGAGGATGAACTTTTTTTCTGCCACTCACTCACATGCCTGTGGCCACAGCCTGGGACAGTTGTGTGTAGAGCAGCCAGGGATAGTCTCAGCAAGGCAGCCATGCTACTGGGCATTTTTCAGAGAGAGGAGGAAAGATTATGAAGTCAGTGTGGCATGTGATCTTGTGTGCCAGTGCTATTTGTACCCTGTCAAATATCCAACAGGCATTTTTCTCAAAAAATGGTGTTCTGAAATTGTAAAGTTTTGAAATGATCAAGCCTTTACAAAACTTTATTGATTTTTAACTCTGCTGAGCATGAAAAATAATAGCTTTTACCAGCATTATTCATGCATCAGATAATACATAGTTTCGCATTTTATCAATTCAGTGTTATCCTGTGAAGGTTGAACTTGACTATAACTTGAAAAAAGGCGTACTAATAAGAGCAAAAAGGCATTTTGCATCCAGCACGGGGCTGCAGAAGGAACTGTGATCTTAAGGAAAAATCAATGACAATCTCTCAAAGCTCAAGACTGGTTTTCAAGGCTGTTGCTAGGGGGAAGGGCTAGAAATGTGTCTGCTGGTGCTCCTGGACTTCCAGGCAGATGTGGGCAGCTGCTCAAATGGCAGAAGTCCACAGAGTCCATTTGGGCTCTGTCTGTGTAAAAGCACCTGCTTTTGCCAAGCTTGCTGCAAGTTTAGAGCTCTGCTCATCTAACATAAAATAACAATATCCAAGGGTCTCCATTACATTTCTTCTTTCTGGAGCCAATATTCATCACTGGTGTGTAGCAACCGATAAAATGAACACCTGAAATAAAATTAATAATAAGCAATAAAATGAAGCCCTTCAAAAGTACTTCCTGTACTTCAAGTAGTGATGATTTCATTCAGTGCAAGATTTCCTTTATGCTGGTTTCTCTATTATCTCTATTTCTCAGTGTGCAGAGTTTCTGCATTATACATGAAGATAGACTTGGGAGCACAAAGAATCACAGGATTGGGAGGGAGGGAGGTCATCTATTGCATCCCTCAGCCTGAAGGAAGGAAGGAAGGAAGGATTATACTTTTGCCATTTTTGACCCCCTGTAATGGAGACTGTACAATCTCCCTAGTCAATCTATTCCAGTGCTTTATACCCTTAGAGAGAGAAAGTTCTTCCCAGTATCTTACCTAGGTCTGCCATGCAGCAATTTCAATCCATTACTTCTCATTATATCCACCATGAGAAAACAGGTTATCCCTCTCTTTTGTGAAGCAAACTTTTATGTACTGGAAGACTGTTACCATATCCTCTCCAAGTCTCTTTTAGAATAAGCAATCCCAATTTATTTCATCTTTCTCTATAAATCACATGTTTCTAGACACCTGATCATTCTTGGTTCTCTCCTTCGGGCTCTGTTCAACTGGTTCATATCTTTCTAAAAGCCCTTTCCTGTCGTTCCTGAAAGACTTGATGAGACCTTCACTTGAAGCAGCCAGGGAATAATATTTTCCTTCAAGTGCTCTCCATGGATAAGTGAAAAGGCTGCTAAATGGGCTCATATAGCTGTTCTCAAATTTAAAGTATAACCCTCTTTGAATAGCATTGGTCCAGTGAAAAAAGAAATTACGCAGCTCTGGAGCGTATTCATTCACATGCAAAATGAGCTGACATTATAACTAAATATTTAATCTAAAGACATTTCTGAGTGAGTCAACATGAATACACATCCCCATGAAATTAAATGAGTCCATTGCATGTGTGCCACTAAATAGTCAGTCAAATAGTAGAGACAAGGTGAATCAGAGAGTTAGTGCATTCACTTCTAGTAGAGCAGCTCTGAATAGTATTGCTTTGCTAGCCATTGTGTACATACATAGTGCATGGTAGACATTGCCTTGAAGAGCAAACAGCCTAAAGAGGAAAGGCAAGCAGTGGTAGGAGATGTCACATTTCACAAGCAAGAGAACCGAAAGTTGGGAAAGGAACTGATTTGCTCAGGGCTCTTGTGGCAAAGAAGAAAATGATGCTCACTTTCCTGAGCTCCCCTCTTGCCATGTCCATGGGGCATTCTTCCTTGCCATGAATGAATGTCTGGCCAGTACCTGGAGGTGTTATCTGTATAGATTTAAGACCTTGAAGGGACCCAAAATAGGGTTTCTTCCACAGAATCTGATGATGTATAATGAGCACACAGGAGTCAGATTTGCCATGAAGGACAGCAAAGAAATGTTGTATGATACCTATGTGTACAATTTTCTTTTAATCTCTTCTGGCTTTAAAGATACTGAGTTGTCAATGGCCAGGCTGTGACATTACAAACAAAGTCGAGATCATCTCCTCTTCTGCACTCCTACTCTACATCTGTACTAGTGATTTGGCATGAGATCCAATTTCTATTGATTTAAATGGATCAGCAGCGTACCTCTTGGACTGTAGTAAAGCTCTAGGAGAGAGGGAGTGTGAGTCTGAGGTTTTCATACTTTGAATATTATGAATTTTCTGATAGTAGGGATATGAATGACTTTTCCTGGGAGCGTCAGCTGGCTTTGTGAGGAGTTTCTTCATTCCACTGGGGCTCTGTTGAACCCTTTTTTCCCTCTCTCCTTTTCCATCCTAGGGTCAACAGCTTAAACATTGCAGGTGCTAATGATCTTCCACCCCCAGTGTCTCAAAGTTATTTACGGCAATCTGTCTGGAAGCAGCCTTGCCCTGGGAAGGAGGAAGAGCTGAGCAGCCGCAAATGCTGCAGGCAAGCTCCCTTGTATGTTCTAAAAGCTTGTAGCCTCTGGTCCAGGTGGCCCAAGGTCTTCAGGAGGCACGCAGCTGGCTCAATACCATGCTCACTCTTAAGAGGGAAAAGGATGCCAGCTCACCATGTGGCACACTAGGGATTCCTAAATTGTTCTTCTGCCATGAGGTTTTCAGGGATGATAGCCTTCCCTCTGTTTTTCTTTTCCCAAAACTGCATACTCCTTTTACAAAGCATTCTTATTTGAAATTAAAACCTAAAAATATTTCACTGATTGTGGTTTAGCTAGCACTTTCCAGACTTCCCAAGAAATCTGACAGGCGCACTTCTGGGGGATGCTAGGAGCACTCAGAGTAGGCGCCCTTCTCCACAAGGAAGAACGCATGACTGAATTGTGGCCAGAGAACGAGATGGGAAAACAGCCACCCTTGGCTGCTAAATTGGAGCTTGAAATCACCCAGCAAAAGCCTACTCCTTCTCCCTTGCTCCTCGCTCCCCTGCCATCTCCACATCCCCCAGCCCTCACTCCTCCCCAACTCCTGGAGTTTGCAAGCAAGTTAAACCCCTTGGTTTTTAGCAGTTGCAATCTGAGAGAGGGCCAGACATGTTTTCGCAGGGTTTTACAGACTTGTGGTTTGCACTGTATTCCCTCTGAGCATAATTTACATAGGGAGGAAATGAATCTTGCAAAATTGGTCTGAGTGTGTTTAGATGCTGTTCAGTACAGTTAACATTGCTCGTGGTTTCAGAGTTGGGCAGCAGTAAAGATGGCATTTGAAAGTGCAACATTTCCTAGTCACTTCATCCAAACAAAGCACCAGTACAAGAAAAACCCAACAAAATCTGAGAAGCCAGAAAATGCCCACTGCAGTCAGATTCCATACTACACTTTTGTCCCTCCAACCAGGAACCGTTTCTTTTTTCTTTTTCCTTCACTTTTTTTCTCTCTAATGCCATATGTACAGCTTGAGGTTATATTGGAACATATAAATCTCATGTGAGCCACAAAACATTAAGCCACCATTATCCTTATAATTTCATTATCTCAGTTCCTACCCTGAAACATTTAAAACTAATTGAACACCCGAGGTTTTCCTGTGAAGTTTATTTCCTAAACATTATTGAAGTACTCTTGATAAAGCCAAAACGTACAAAGTCAGCACTTCCTAAACCAGCCTGATTTATTAAAGTAGAAATGGTTTTTTTATGAATAGGATCCGAATGCCAAATAGTTCTTATCATTTTATGTTTCCATGCCATGTATTTTAGTTGATTTCCAAGAACAACTACTTAACTTCCATGAACTTGTGCCAGTTTTTCTTCCCCTCATAATATCGCTTTAAGATGCTTGCCAGTTTGTTCTTTTTAACTATGAATTTACATTGTCTCTTGGTATTTTCTTTGTCTCTATTTAAACTGTTTGGCTTTCCTTGTTCTCGATGTCACATGCTGTCTCTGATGCTTCATTTATGCTGCTAATGAATCCCCAAAGTTCTCATGTTACAGTAGGCTGTATTTTTCAGTAGAAATATATTGTATATTCTTGGTGAAGTTCATAGCACAGAAGACTTGTGTAGCATAGAAAGTCAAACTAAAAGATCATTATATTCCTTCCCAACATGTAAAGTCAGTAAAATAGTTTCACATACATACAGGTTGCTTTGTCATTAAAGGTAGTTCTGCCTCTACATTTCCTTCTCCAGCCTCATGATATTACAATGATGGATCCAGCTGCAAAACTTGGACTAGAACTTAAGTTTAGTGGTTTTCATTTGGCAGGTTATAAAGGCACAAGCTGTTATTTTTTCCAGAATAAAGAATTGCACTCATGCTTCTAATATCAAGCAGCTTTGCTTTTATAGACAGATGGAAAGACCAGAGGTTTCCAGATTTTTTATGTTTTGTGCAGGTAGTAGCAACCTTAAACATAATGGCAACTAGCAAAGCAACAATGAGGGAAGCTGGTTTACTACTGAAAATGTGATAACTAAACTGAGTAGTAATAAACCCTCACTCCCAATTTCAAATTCAAGTTGGTGAGCTTGGATCTAAAGCTGAGCTCAGACCTTTATCTGACAAAGAGCTAGTTCTGTTGTTTTCTCAATACAATAAACAGAAGTAGGCATACAAAAGACAGAGGTTTCCAAACTTCGTCCTGCTGGGTTACTCTTCCAAGTAGTTCTGCTGAAGTCACTGAAACTTCAGTTCAAGATCAGCGGGCAGGATTTGGCCTGTTAGATCACTGGGTCTTTGAGCTGGCCACGACAATGGTCTTTGGTAGCTATTTTACATGTAATATCAGATTTCAAGTGAAAAAAACCAAACTAAATCAGGTAACCAGTGAAAAAAATGAGTCTTTCCCCTTTTTAAAATAAATTGCCAGCAGTTACCATAGTAACTGCTAACAGTTGAGCATTTCGACTGTCTTTATTATGAACGGCAAAGTAAAGTATTCTCTTTTCTTGGGAGAGCTAAGGAATATTCTTCCAAAACAATGCATTAGATAATCATTGCTTGCATAGCAATTTATCTCCAAGACATAGATGGACAGGAGGTGGCTCAGCTCTTCTCCAGTGGTCAGCTGAAAACTGCAAAGACAAAGCATGATTTGTTGTCCCAATTAGTTGGACTGCCCAGAAAGGAGAATGACATAGTGGACCTGGGGACTGGCCTTCTTTGTCACCTCTTAAAGAGATTTCTGCTAGTCAGATATGAAATTTAGAGGAGGTGATGTATAGGAAAGCTGAGCATGTCCCATTGTCAGAGCTCTCCAGCTGAAACCATTTCCTCAAACTAATTCTTAATTCTCAGCCATTTGCGTGTTTCCTACACTAAAAACAGTTTCTTTTTTGACTTTTAGTCTTTGGATCACTCTCCTTTTTTTTTTTCATCCTGTCTGCTTTCATAGCTACTTAGAAGACCGTATTTAAGCCCTTTGGGTTTTGGGTGTCATGGGCCCAGGCCAGGTGAGTAGCAGTCAGCACCAGGGCGTCTCCCCAGACTGGAGCAGGTGTCAAAGCCACTCTATGCTAGAGCAGAAAACCAGACTGAAGGTGAGGGAGCAGCAGTCCAAATAGCAGAAAACCAGCAGACCTCAAGTCGCGTTGATGAGCACTGGCACTGCAATCTGAGGTATGGGATTATGACATTGAGGCTGGGTTGGAAGGAGGTTTATATTAACCTCCCTCACCCAGAAATGTAGGCCAGCTCACTCACCTTCCCAGGAGCTCTCACTATATTGTTTCCACTGGAAAATCCACCAATGCTGTTTCCAGTTCAGTTTGACTGATGCAAATGATGGGGCTTCCACCACTGCTGTGCTGAGAGTTGCAGTTCCACAGATCTCCTTTTTCAGGCATTTTTCCTGAAAATCACCTAGACCATCTTATTCCAGTTGCTAGGGGACAGCTAGCCATTTTCATGACAAGTATGAGCACCAGTGCAATTGCCACCAAAAGTACAGACATTCTGCAAGGAGGTCCAAAGAGTGACTGGGTACAAAGACTGAGTTACTCTGCCATTCCTTAAGCTAACTGTTGCCAGTCAGGTTAGCAGTGGAGAGATAATTCAGGAAAGCACGGTCTGCCAGTTCTGTGCTCAGACAAGTATCAAGATCAAAATCAGGCAGGGCAGGATCCTCAGCTGTTATGAAGAAGTTAAAAGAAGCGGCACTGGCTTGGTTTGCACATCTGAGAAACCTATGTCTTTGGTTTTTAATCAGTTCCCATCAGAACCTGTTGGACCATTTTAAACTATTTCTCTCACCTTTATGTAGATGGACACTTTTCTTTGAGCCTTTTACCTTCCTAAAGCAAAAGGAAAGTCATACCAACTATAGTTAAATATCCCTTTCCTTAGTCATTGCTTGGCCAAACTTTTTAACCCGAGGTCTTTTAATCTCTCGTCATAAATCAGTCACTTCAGTCCATTAATCAGGTTTTTTAACTCCCTCCAATTTGCCAACATCTTCCTGGCTCTGAAGTGCCCTGGAGAAATGGCAGTGTGTGCTGGCTCCTTGCTTCGGCACCAAAAGAGGAGAGACCACTACCACCTCAAAGTCCTGCACTGGTTGCTATTGGGTATGGAAAATCTGAATACTTATCAGGCAAAAGGAGAGTGGGAGAGACAAAGAATATCCAGTGGAGGTGTGCTGTGTTGAGCTCAAGTGAAATCTTAACTTTGTTTATCAGTTGTTTATTTCAGGAAAATATTTGGGATATATGGTATGCAGTTACAGCTGATAAAAAAAAGCTTTTCAGGAAACCTATCACGGGGGAGTTACTATGAAAAGGGTACAATCAAAGCATGATTCTTTTTTTTTTTTAAATGGTTGATTTGGGCCTGATTGGGTTATATACATTTACGATCGTGTATTTCTGCACATGCAGTGGAACACAAGGCATGATCATAGAAACAGAAGACAATTTTCATTGGGCGGGACCTTTGGAAATATCTGGTCCAGTTTCCCTCCCAAAACAGGGACAGCTTCAAAATTACGCTAACTTGCTCAGAGCCTTGATGTTCACACTGCAAACATTTCTGCTAAATCTCTGATGACGACTTCTGAATAAGCAATCAAAGCTTTCTTCAGTGAGGCTGTTGCAGGTTTCCAGGACTGGGACAGACACCAGGAAGCTGAATCTAGTGCTTTATGAAGCATTAACCCATAAAACTCATCCAGTAAGTGCTCCACTAATAAGAATCTGCAATTAGTGCTAAAGATGTCCCAAAGCTAAGCAGAAAATAGCAATATTGCACCAGCCAGCCATCAAATCTTGTACTTTAAGGTTTTTTTATCTCTTTTGCCACGGTAATACATAGGTGTGAGGGCACAAGTGTTTTATTGGAATAGATGTATATCACCAGGGACAGAAGTTCATGAGTGGGCTTGATTCTGACTGTTGGAGGTAGATAGTGCTCCTCCATTTCATGTGTAATCAGAGCCATGGAGGAGTCCTGAGGCTACTTTGTGCGATCTCAGGAGCTGGCTACCACTTCTGGGCCCAAGAGTGGCAGAGCCATCTCCAGGCCACTTGACTGAAACTTATCAACCTCTCAGTTTCTTCAAAGATTGTATCTTTTTGTATTTTAGTGATCCCAAAGTTCAGTTAAGGGGAAGCTCTTTGAGAACGTGTTCCGACACCATGTTACTAGAGCTAATTGGGGAGCCAGACCTGGCTTCGGTTCTGTCTGGTCAGATTTCATGAAAAAAGACTTCAGAATCAAGCCAGAGCAGAAGATAAAAGCTGATGTCAAAAGAGACAGTGTGTTCTCTCCTACTTTTTCTTTTGATGATATAAGTCCTGGTGGTTTAATAGTGCTGGTAGTTAAGCAGGAAAGTTTTCTGTAGTTAACTGTTTGCAGTGACAGATATTAATTAGTTTTACTTCGACAGCAATTCTTCAGTAATAGCTCTTCAATGGCAATTCCTATTTGACTGATTTATAAGAGCTCTTTACCCTCTATTAAGAGACAAGTTAAACTTAAACTTAAATCTTATTACTTATAATTGGGGCTTGGAAAAAATAGTATAGTCTTCAGACTTTTAAATTTTAATTATGAGTGCATTTAATAGTCATGAAAGTGGACAGCTAATTGCTCTGATTTGAACTAGACACAATGCATGTTCTCTACAAGCTTCATCATGTAGTTCAGCCAGTGCACCTCAACCCTGAATCCTGTTAATCCAGTCTTGTGGGGTTTTTTGCAATGGGACAGCCAGTTTGTCAGTGTGTTTTATGAGCTACACAAAAAAAGGAGCAAGGCTAGGATCACCAAATTCTTTCCGTATCCAAAAGCAGGCTTTGAGCTTACAGCTGCAGGAGGCAACTGCTCATGTAATAGCCCATTGTTCAGCAGCAACCTTTTTCTTCTGCAGCTGAAACCTAACACAGGTAAAATCAAGTGCTTGTCCATAAAACTAGTAATTTCTGTGTTGTTTTTTTTTAAAAACTGTATTATTCCTAATAATATTTTAGTGTTGTATACATTTCCAAATATTTTATGTCTCTTTCTGGATCAATATTCTATCAAACATATGTCAGTTTTTCATATTATTTATTTTTCCTTCTTTGGAGATTGGGTGCACTTGGATGTGATAATAACTTCCAGCTTGCAGTACTGAAAATTAATGGCCAGAGTATTGCAAAGCTTACTGTAGATGTTAATAATCCTTTTTTTTGTGCTGTTTTTGTTACTTCCATCTGTTACCACAGGAAGGATGACTTGGTAATAAACCCTGTTTATACCTTCACCGCAAAACAAGAGAGAGGAAATGAGATGTCAGCAAAAATGCATAGTGTGACACAATCATGTTCAGCAGTATTCTCTGTGACTTAAAGAATCTTAGAAATATGTTGTTGTTAAAGCCCATATCTCTCAAGAGTTGGGAATAGTTGCAATAGGGTAAGTTCATCCAGGACACTGCTCCTCAAGAGCTGTGATGCCCACTGAGAACCAAGTCATCTCTGTTGTGTTGATTTACACTCTTAATGCAATTTGAACTTCACCTTCAGGCTGAGATAGAACTACTTTGCAGCATTTTACAATACTGAGAAGCTTTCATGTGCTTTAGTTTGAAAACCTCTATGCAAACGGTGTATTTGTGATCACAAAATGTCCGTGTTTCCATTAGTTGATCCAAATTTGCAAGTCAGCCATCCTTGTGGCTCTGCTGGCACAAAATTGAGATTCTGTTGTCAATCTGCAAAGGTCTGGGCTTTATTCCAGCATCTAGCAAGAGGATCAATACACTTCATGACTACCCTCTTTGCATTCACACTCTGGGGATATCCGGGCCCCAGCAGACACCCACCCTTCTTCCTATCTTACAAGCTCAGCTGGATTCTCCAGAGCTCTGAAACCACATGCAGGTGGCTCCTAATTTTAGTAGCATCTACACAATTACTACCATGATGTGTGTGAGACAGAAAATCCCACGCTTCTCTGATACAATGAGCTTGGGCTTCTCATGGGTTTCTGAGCAGCCCTGAATGTGTGTGCTGTACTAGAGAGGAAGCAGCTGAGCAGCTGTAAGGCTTCAGGTGCTTTTGTGGGAAGGAACGAGAGACTAAGAATATGGGATATCTGGGGGAAATCTTCTTACTTGTCCTGCAGTGGGGGTATAGCTTTTTTACCATGGTGTTAGCTAGGCAGGCCTTGCCCTCAAGGCTGAAACATTCCACATTGAAGACCTCTTCCAAAAGACTATAGTAGTCTTAGGCCTGGTGCGAAATAGCTTGTGGAAAGTAAAGGACACTTTTCACGTGGGTTTTTTACAGGTTATTGATAGGAGTTTCAAGACTCTTATCACTTTCAATTAACAGGCCCATGCTGCCTTATGAGAGTGGCTTCTGTCATTGCTCTTGGTACTACGTACAGATTCTGTACTTGCCCCTGCATCTTTTCTCTCTCCAAGAAGGCACAATGTGGAAAAAGTGAAGCTCCCATTTATTGGCCAACCCAGAGGTACCAGCAGGCTTATGTGGCCTTGAAGTTGTTAAGTCCTTCCTCAAAACACCCAGGGGACCACAGAGTTTTTAACTATGCAGGTTACTCTCCTGCTCAAACCTTCTTCCCACCCCAGTGGCTTGCAGCACATCATAGCAGGTCAGTCCTCAGTGGTCCAAGCTCATGATTCAGAAGAGTAAAATCAGGCCCATAGAAGTCTGACATGTCAGGGTACCTGAATGCAAGGCCTTTGGTGTGTTAACCAGAGCTGCATCTCTTTGCTGTGTCAACTGGATGTACTGCAACTTCTAAAAAGCCCTCAAATGTATTTTAGAAAACAGTGTGGAATGAAAAAGAAAAAATCTTCCAGGGACATCTTCCAACAGCACTTAAAACTTCAATTAATATTATGAATGAATCCAGCACATAATCTGCTGCTGAATCAAAATTTCCAGCACTATATTCCAACTGCATTAAAAGCTGTATTTCCATTAATGTAAAGAATGAATCCAGCATGTAATATACTGCTGAATCAGAATTTATGCAACAGGTTAGTTAAGAGGCTACAGTCAACTCCTGTAACTCGAATATCTGAAGCCTGACCTAATACTATAGCCACTGCAATTAAAAAGCCAGCAGTAGATATGAAAAATATGTCTGTCTGTGGAGGAAAATCTATTTCTGTAAACAGTCATGTGGACAGGAAGTGAAGAGGTTTGAAAAATTGGCTCTGAAAGTAAACCAGTCACCTCCTTGATAAACAGGCTATTATTAGAGTCATAGAATCATTTAGGTTGGAAAAGACCTTAAAGATCATTGAGTCCAAGTGTTACCCTGCCCCTGCCATTCCACCACTAAACCATGTCCCTAAGCACCTCGTCTGCCTGTCTTTTTAATACCTCCAGTGATGAGGACTCGACCACTTCCCTGGGCAGCCTGTTCCAATGCTTGACAACCCTTTCTGTGAAGAAATTTTTCCTAATGTCCAATCTAAACCTCCCCTGATGCAACTTGAGGCCATTTCCTCTTGTCCTATTGCCCGTTACCAGGGAGAAGAGACCAACACCCACTTCACTGCAACCTCCTTTCAGGTAGTTGCAGAGGGTGATAAGGTCTCCCTCAGTCTCCTTTTTTTCTAGGCTAAACAACCCCAGTTCCCTCAGCCACTCCTTGTAAGACTTGTGCTCCAGACCCCCCACCAGCTTTGTTGCTCTTCTCTGGCCATGTTCAAGCAACACAACGTCTTTCTTGTAGTGAGGGGCCCAAAACTGAACA
>NW_009259524.1:1402775-1450506 GCF_000687185.1 Egretta garzetta
GCCCAATTTGGTGTCATCTGCAAACTTACTGAGGGTGCACTCAATCCCCTCATCCAGATCATTGATAAAGATATTAAACAGAACTGGCCCCAAAACCAAGCCCTGGGGAACACCGCTTGTGACTGGCTGCCAACTGGATTTAACTCCAGATTGCAGTCTGTTTTCTCGGGAAGGTGGCAGAGCCTGTGACAAATTTAGTATTTTTATTTAAAAATTTAGTACCATCTTATTTTGCTTCTTCAAGAAAAAGTACAAGAGAAAGTGCAATAAAAGTTCAAGAAAAATACAAGAAGTTTGAGAGAAAGTACAATAATGTGTCCAGATTGTTCAAAAATTGCCTTGAGACTCTCTCTAGTCAAGTGTTCTTCTCTGAATGCCTGTGAAGATGACTACGGTCTTCAGCAAGGCATTCTTATTTCACTGACAAGAGTTATAGGCAGAGGAATCCTCAGAGATCTCAGTAGCTCTCTCCCAATTCAAGAGACATAAGAAAACCAGGAGGCAGCAGCCCAGTTTTTTGAGAGGCAGAGATCCAGCATGGCTAACAGGTTCCCTGGGAGGGGAGGGAGAGCCTTTCAGGCTCACAAGTAAGCAAAGGGTCCTGGCAGGAATTCCCCTTCCCTGGAACTGGGACCTACATTTACAAATTATCTTCCTGTGTAACAGCTAGTGCCTCAGGGGAAAAGAGAAGGGCCTTGGGTGCTTTGGTTTAGACACCTCACACCTCTTTCCCCTCTCTTCCTCTCTCTCAGCAAAGTGCTGCCAGTGGTGATGTGTACCTGTATTGTCCCTCCCTTGAGATGGTAATATATAATTCCACCTGAAGTTATCCCTTACAAATTCACTTCTACTCTGATGAGCCAGGATTTTGCTAACAGGTTTATGGCCAAGCTTGATAGCTTGGGAATTAGCATTACTCCATCTCTGTCTTTATTAGCAGCCTCATTCTTTCAGCCCCACTCTATAGCATTCCTTGCTGTTAATTTTATCTTTTTGTATCATTCTACATCATCTTCTATGTTTTTTTGCATTGCTTTTTTATTTTTACAAATGCAAAATCACTTTGACACTCGTTTAATATTAGCACTCTTTTTCCATCTAGAGCTTTAATTTTAGCTAGTCTTGGCCTTCTCAGAAATGCTTAGACATCCTCAGTCAAAGGCAGCTGAGGATATGCGGTCCCGTGCAGGATCAGACCCAGACATGAGAGGAACTCATATACTCTCTAGATGTATTAAACTAATTACTTTGACTTCCATATACTCATTGTGGGTTCAAAGGCCAACAATCGGGCATCCTATTTGAGAATTTCAAGGGAGATGGCTGAGCACAGGAGAGCCTGGGAGCAGGTTTCAATTATTTTATTAGACAAAGGGTTAAGAGTCATGCCTGGGAGGAGAGATGAGTGTTTCTTGACATGGGATTTAGAGTGTAGCAAGGAGGACTTGAGGGCTTTTGATCTGGTATCTTTCTCAAGCATTATCTCACTTCTTTCAAAAAGAAAAAGGGAAGAGAAGAAAGGATGGAAATATGTCCTAGGCAGGAGATTTTGTAATGACTTCTGACACCAACAGGAGCTTATGAAACGCTTGTGTGATTACAGCTAGCAAATCCTGGGGCAAACAAAAATTCATGCTAAAATGATAAGGAGTTTTGTTCCCTGTCCTGATACTTCCAGCAATGGATCAGGAAACAAGTTTCCATGTTTTGGACAGGCTTATGTATTAACAGTCACGGCTTGGAAAGGCCGTTAAGAAAATAACTGTAGTAAAACTGTGAATCAATTATGGAAGAATATCTGAAATACAATTTTAGTTTATAGATGCTTTCAAGCAATAAAGTGTGATGAGTTATTTCTCTTATGCTTATTCCTAGAGCTGCAGCGATGAGATTAGAACTTGCAGATTCCTGGCACCTTGTCTGTGCTGAGTCCACAGACAATTTAACATCTACAGCATTTACTGTGCTAATGCATGGAACATGGTAAGTGTTTTAATATTACTGTTCCAGACTTCTTTTTCTCTACTTTACGTGTTTTTTGTCTCCTGGTATGGACCCCAAGTAACTGCTGTGTAGGAAAAATTTACTATGAATGAAAAAAAGTATAATTTATGCAAATTCTAAAACATTGAGCATAACAGGCTATCTGTTCTGTGGCACCCCATAGTGTGAGCCTAGGACAAAAGCCTATTCCTATTACAGCTTTTGATGCACCTTGGAATGTCAGTAGTCATTTGAACGAAGTTGTCTGCTTAGCCTTAAAAACAGGCAGTGGAACTGTTTAATGTGAAACCTGGGACTGAATTGTAAAATGTGTGAAAAATAGTACAGCAGCTACTACAACTTCCAGTAGTTTTTATTCAAAGTTGCTTTCAGAACAAAAGCTACAAAAGAGTCATTTCAAGAAATAGACCTCAACAGAGAAGAGGTACGTGAAAAACCATAGAAGGGTGGGCTAGATTCAAACACCACTTTCATACTTGCAATGAAAAATGGTAAATACGATCCAGTGTATTCTCCAAATGCTCCCAATATGAATCAGTACATCACGAGTAGGTGTAAGTAGAATATGATAACAATTCATCTCTATTCCTGCCGCCTACGCTACTCCAGTATTTGAATACTACAGAATTGTTAGTGGATTTTTGTCTCTCTGACGTTATTCCCCCTCCTCCTCATAAGGCAGTGAAATATCCCTTCTCACAGGTAAGTAGGTGTTAAGCCTGACAGAGAAAATGGGGTTATTTGGTGCACTGGATTATGTGCATGCCCAGGTGCAACTGCACTGGTGTGGCCTGCCCGTTACTGCCAATACCTACAGGACTGATTACATGACCTGCATAAGGCCACACAAAAAGTTGATCGAGAAACTGAATTTTCCAAGTCAGTGCTGAGGTCTTCTTGCAGAACTGATATTCTAAATAATCTAATTGCTTCTAACAGATCTAAGTTCTTTGTCTAGTTCTGTGAAGAGAAATTGTAGGGTTTGGTCTCCATGCAATAAATATATGGTCCTGAAAGGCATTCCTTTATGGACATTAGGAAAATTAGAGCCTTGAAAAGTCCAGGAGAGTTTCTTTTGAGGCCTTCCCCTGCAAATACTTACGTTTACTGTCTGGGTTCCTTACAGCATGAAACACTAAACTTTCCTCAGCGAGTTTCCCTAGTGAGACCTTTGTATGATGAGAACAGTGAGGACATGATGACTATTCCTGTACCATAAAACATTAAGCATTACCTTTTTTTATGCCATGCTATGCCTGTTAAAATTGGATATATTCGTTCTTGGACTGTGCAGTGCAATTTCATGTTCCATAAGGGTCAAAGTGACTCAGAATCCATGGACCACTACACATAAAAATTTGATTTTCCTTCTTTTATATCTTATACGTAAAACCAAAATGTTCTTGAAGCTCAATCAAAACAAGAAAAATAAAAATGTTTCATTCAAAAAACATTGGAATGGGATGTTTGGACAATACCAAGAGTACCCTCCCTTCCCCCTTTTTTTTGGTTGCCAAAATAAACTTAAGCCAAACTGATGCAGTTTGGTGAAGGGCATTTAGATTGTGGGAATTGCATCTTCTGATAGCAAATGGTTCCACCAACACTTGATGCTGTATTTTCCAGCAGGTTTTCTGTGTGCTGCATCAACCTCAGGGCCCCTGCAAGGTGGTGGCCTTGAGAGGCTTCTGAATACTCTCTAGTCTTTTTTCAAATCAGCTTTTCAATTGCGCCAGTTTTTACTGTTCCCTCTTTCTCTGCAGCCTCTAGATAGCCATTTTGATGAGTGATCATAGCATTAAAAGTTGTGGTTGTTATAGCTCTGCCTAAATCAGAAGAGTGGAAGGGGGGAACATGAGGATATAGAAGTGCACTCCTGAGCCAGACCAGTGGCTTGTCATTCAGAGTCCTCTCTCCAGCGGTGACAGTAAAAGCAGTTGTTTAGGGAGACCATGCAAACTGGGCCATAGTCTGCAGTCCATGCCCTTATGCCCCTTGTACTCCTGAGCATTGAAATTGTTGGGTTAGGGTGTCAGAGAATATATCCCTGCCCAGAGTTTTTAATTCCATCTGTACCTGTTGTCCATGAATTTGTCTGAAACCTTTTTTCACCTGCTGCTATGCTTGCCTCCACAACCTCCTGTGGCAGCAAGTACCAGAAATTCATATGTGTTTTGTACAGAAGCACTTTCTTTTATCTGTTTTAACCCAATCTCTTACTGGTTTCATCAAGTGTCCCTGGTTCTCAGTTGTAGGACTTGGTGAAAACAGTTCTGCCTTTACCTGAGGAAGTGCTGTGTGCATACAGTGGAGGTGGAGGAGGAGAGAGGAGGAAAGAGCATTACGTGGGTTTCTAACTATTCCCTGATCACAGATTTCTGTAAAAATATGTCCGTTAGTAGATTATGTAAACTAGAGCTCTAGCAGAAGCCAGAGGGGTACCCTCTTGGTAGCTGTGTCCTGCCCATGAAGCGTTTACAAGTTCCAGAATAAGGGAACCAAGTTAGTGGCCTAAATGTGGGCATTCACTGTCTGCAAGAGAGTGTGCGGACTCTCTACCTTGTACAGGAAGCTTGGCTGGTACTTAACCTACATTCTCCTTGCTTTAGAATTATTTTTGTATTTGTAAGCATAAACCCATAGATCACGTTAAGTAGTTCCTTTCCTTTCTTGATTTTCATTTTCTCCACGTATTTATCTTGTCTCACCTGTAGCTGTCACTGTGTCAGGTTATTCAGTACAAGGGATTTTGTAGCTTGTTCTCTATTCACTAGATTCTTCCTGTCCTATGGCAATTTTAGTTGTGTTTTTACTTCACTCTGATTTCCCTGAATAAGATTTGTCTGTTGGCTGTCTCATGTATGTTTTATTTCAAGAGACATTGGGTGTCTGGTATTTCTCAGCTCTCTGACTGGTTTCTCTTAAGGTCCACAAAGGTTTCTAATTCCAGAGACGCCCTTTTTTGTAGTCTCACCGCTTGAAGCGGGGGCCAAGAGACAAAATGGAGAAATACAATCAAATATGTGCCTGTGAACTACCATCTCCTATTAGTGGCTTTATGCAACCGTCTCCTATTAGAGGCTTCATGCAGCTGTCACCAGAGATGTTTCTGAATCAAAACGTTGGAATTAAAATTGTGGAGCCCCGGGGGGAAGGGAGTTGCCCCAGATCTGAAACCTGCAGCTTGGGTCCCTCTGGCTTCTCTCCTCCCCAGTTTCTTTTGTGGCACGTTTCGTTGTGAAACAAAGTGTCTCAAAGGATGCAGTGTTGGTGCCCTCTTGTGGAGGGAAAAAGAGATACGAGGAACGGAAAAAAGGACACATCAGTGGGACAACGTTTAAAACAGATTAAAAGGGATTATTTTGGCAAGGGGTGGAGATGGAGAGTTCACTCGGCTACGCAAAAAGACAGTTCAGGGATTTATTGATGGGCTCCAGAGGGGTATTGGCCGTCTGAGACTTCAACAGATCGCTTGAGGCAGGTGTGCCTGCCTCACAGCTGACGTGTGGCATGGAACTGTAGAGCACAGCCAAGAGATGTTGGTGCTGGTACCACTGCAGACAGCGTGCTGTCCCCTGCAGAGTCAAAACCCACCACGGCAGTGGGGCAGCTGCCATAGCAATGCTTTGCCTGGGCTTTTGGAGCCTGGCCATGAGCTTGGGCCCATCTCAGCAATGATGCAGCTGCAGGTTTGCAAAGGGGGTTCAGTGCTGTCTGACATTAATTTCTTTGGACTCCACTGTATGGCACAGAGAAGCCTTGCATTTCATCATCTCACATGGGTCACTTCTAAAATGGACTGTATACCTAGTTGTTTTATCTATGTAATCCTGGTTCATGACATCTTATGTCTGCATCTCTCTGTTCTGGCTTTTCAAGACCCTTTTTGATTATGAAAAAGAGTCCATAAAATGTAACAGAAAGTATGGTTCTCTCCACATTTCAGCTCAGTGTATTTCCCATTCTTTTTTCCATAAGCTAAGAGCCCATGGTTTGTTTGTGGTCAAACAGTTTGTGTGCTATCTTTTTATGAAAGCATAAGCACAGATTGTTGTAATATGTGAAAACAGCTAGGTTCTTCACCTCAGATGCCAAGCTTTCATAGGCTGACCTGCAGTCAGTCCTCTCCTCTCCAGTTAATTGACACATCTTCAAATTCTTTCAGCAGTTAATAGTTCTGGTTTTAGCTGTTTGAAGAAAATGCCTATGGATGGTGAACAACTTCCTGATGCAAGGATTTGCTTGTGGTAATATATACAAAAAGGTAGTTGCATCTTTCTGAAGTAACAGGCTATTAGATTCCACTTTCTTTAAGCACAGGAAAGAAGGCTGTGAGCCAGCAGAATCTAGCATTAAAAGCATTAATGGGATAGAGAACAGTCTTATTGCATCAACATTAAGTAGCAAACAAGAAGTCATAAACCTAAGTCTAAAGCCTTCTCCCAGGCTTGATGATTTGAAGATTTTCCTCAATGCTTTTTTTTCCTGGCTTCAAGGTTTCTTGAAGATTTCTAAACCCTGGCTTAGTTCATTTTCAGGTGATAACTGTACTTCTTTAGGCAGGTCCCAGGCTCCCCTTTTCAAGTTCACTAAAATGAGGGAACTTTTTAAGCAGAGTCCTGAAACCTACTACAGGCTTGGCTAGATTTTAGGCTTACTTGCTATTATTCACAAGCAATAGCTGTACTGTATGACCAATCACCAGGGTAGTGGCAAGGAAATCAGTATTATAGTTCTAAACCAGCTATGAGTAATAGGGAAAATTATTTAAAGTAGAAGATAGGGGAAAGGTATGTCTGTCATTCAAGTAAATAGAGAATGTCATTTCTTTAACAGAGAGACAGAGGAAAGAATTCTTCATGCAGGTGGTGTGGGAAATTATGTACGGCATTTCAATAATGACTTGCTAATTTTTTTAACCCTGCAGTAAAGGGTGTGTTTAAGAAGGGACCCTTCACCAGGCCCTCAAGGACTTCCATTGTGAAATGGAAAGTAAGAGGAAGAAGGAAGCAGGCAAACTGTCATACTACTGTTAAATCTTCCAACCTTGTCTTTTGATCTTGGAGGGGTTTTCTCCCTAGTCCTTCTTTTTTACTTTCAGTAGCACTACTTCTCCAGTAGGGATAGATGGGCAAAACTGGCCTGCCCTTTCTATCTCTCCTCTTTTCTATGGGCTGAGTTCTGCCACGAACTTTCTTCCAAGGCTGGTCACCTTCTTGGCATCCAGTTTGTTCAAGCCATCTGCATTTCATTATCAATTATATACAGGCCTTTCTTGAAGCATTTCACTACAAATGTCAAAGTCTTGTATCATCTTTATCTGCAGAGTGATGTGTGTCAAATCTGCCTTATCACAATCTGCCACCAGGGTTTTTACATGTGTTACTCTGATTATAGTTGCAAATCTACACAGCAAGCAAAAAACTGACTTTTTTTTAAAATAAGATGACTCGTGGAAATACCCTTTATACAATGAAACAAAGATGAGATTGAAACAGCAATAGCTATTGGCAGTTAAATATGGTATGCCAAAATGAGGACTACTAAGCCTGCTTTACAAACAGTTATTTAGGTCTGTCTGTTGTCCATCTTAGGCCAACCAAGAGGATATTCTGTAATTTCAGGGTTCAGATTATTAGATGGACAAGCCAGCAGACATAATGGAGGGCAGGAGCTGTATTGTGTCACTTGGGACATCACAGGCCAAAACATGAAAAGGACAATCAGAGGAACTCAGTAAAGGGCCTAATGAAAACTTGAAATGAAAGGTAAAATTTTATACAGGACCTCAGCTTGTCACCAAACACCCATTCAGAATCAACACACCATGCAGTACTCTGGCCACAGGAATGCTTTTACTGGCAAAGCAAGAAAATGTATGTAACAAGGCACAACATATATTGTTCATATCCATTAAAGACAGTGAAACTATCAACTTAGCTGCTGACTAAAAGCTTCCAAATTTGTAGTCAGCTTAGACTGAAACGATGAAAGTGGTGTCGGTCTGGTGCCACATATGTGGGAGTGCATCAATGCACAGTCTGAGTTTACAGGATATGAGGCAGTTGGGTATCGGCAAATAGAATTAGGACAGGCGCTTTAATCTATTATAACTACGAATTGTTTGGCTCTTTTCCAGGCCTTTGTAGACATGAATTTTCTTTCTGGGTTCAGTTCCCACAAACTTCCTGTTCCTCTCAGACAACTTTCAGAGCCAGATTCTGAGCTTTATTTATTATTTGTAAATTCAGAATAATTCAGTTGAGCCCAAAACTATCCCAAATGAGCTCAAAAGGGCATGCAGGGTGCATTATTTCTTCATCTGTAAAAAGAGGAAGGATTCTTCTCTCACCTTCCATTTTGCCTATTTGGTATTGTAGCAGAAACAGAGTTACTGTACACATATGGGTGAAATCTTAGCTGGAGTCTCTATCTGCTAATACAATACAAACAATGGATCAGTACTCAGAAAAGATGAGCAAGTTTTTCAAAATGTAGTCCCAAATTCCAAACACCATGAGAGCTGAGCACATGTGCAGTAATTCAGAAAGGAGCCTGACCAGAAGGATTTACCCACACAAACAAAGGTTCAGAATTTTAACTCTAAAAGTGATCAACTAGCAAAATAAACTTTAAAAAAAAAAAAAAGTGGTGGGATTTCTCTGTTTCTTGATGTTTATAATCAGCCTGCAAATGTATTTCTGGATGTTATGTTTTAATCAAACACAACGTTTTGTCTTCCAAGCAGAGACAAGCTAGAGAAATTCTATATTCCATCTTTTTAAATAAATCAGATTAAATAAGTTAATGTGTTAAACCTTTCAAGTCACTCAGATCTAAATAGGGGAGACAAAACATAATGGAGACTCAGAATGAAGAACACACAAGGCGTATTCATACAAGAACCCACAAAAGGCCAGGCAGTAAATTGCTCTAGAGTAACAACAACACAGCATCTATATTTCCAGCAGACACAATTTTAATAATAAAAGCAGAGAGAGACCAGATTTGCATAAAGTAATGCAATCCCATTCTCAGTATCTGTGTGTGCTCCTAGCCTTCTGTAAATACGTAACAAAGTGCATTTGCAAAGACACCTTTCAGTTAAGTGTTCAGACTATACACAATTTGGAGATTAAAAGGTATGTTTTTATTGAAATGAGGGCTGTTTGAAAGTGAGTAACCTGAACTCAATAACACATACAAGTAGCTTATAAGTTTATTAATTTTTTATGTTGAATCTTTCAAATTTCCCAGAAAAATTACCTTAAAAGTACTATCTAAATCTTCTTTACAATTAACCATATTTGTTAGTGAGATGAACATACGTGACCAAATTTCAGAATTGCATACCTGAAATGGATATTTTAATCTTGAAAGTCCTGTTACCTAAGAGGAAAGGTGACTACAGTTTCAAAATCAAAATTGGGACACTTTTGCATTGATGTATTTTAGGATTGTGAAACGTTTCTATGAAAGAGATAGATGCTTCTTGTAAAAAATGAGTATACTGAACACACTGGAAAACCTTAGGTGCAGCAGGGGTATATGCCTTTTTTCTGAATAAATATTTCCAATAGTTTAATGTCTGATTCAAAGTTTTCTCTAAGCACTGAAAAGTTGTGTTAACATTTACTCTCTGAAAAAGAACAACTGAATGAGGGCTAGGCTCACCTGTTTTTTCTCATGCTTCCAAATACTACTCATCACACCAGAGACCCATGCCACTGCTTGGTTTATTTTGTGATACAGACAGAGCATTGTGTCTTGGGCAAACATGATGTAGCCATTTATTTAAAAAAAACTTGATGTGATAAAATGAGATGAAAAAGATTTTGTTCCTGCACAGTGGGAATACACCACACAGAGACTGGGCTTGTACCAACATAAAAATTCAGAGTACATCATAGGCGTTTTAAGAGAATTCATATGTGTTGAATTTTACTATAGTTCAAGAATGGTCCTATTAACTCGGGCAGCATGATCTCAGTTTTAAGGCTAGCAGAATCGTTATTTCTGAGGAAGTCAGAAGGAAAGATATAGAGTGAAAGGGGTTATTGTGTATTCTTTGTGTATTTGAGAGTTCTTTGTTTAAAGTAATTTTCCCTGCATTGTTTCTGTGGAAGACTACAATCAGTTGGCTGATTTTGTCAAGATCTTTCATTATTAACAGAAAATTATGAAATGTGCTACTTTAAAATTATTCAGGTTTGCAAAATTCAAGTTGATTCATTTCAATGATTCTTCATGCGCATATAGAGCATTGAGGAAAGTGTCTTTTGTTTAGTATTCTCCAGAAGACACTTGGGAGAAGCTGAGGTGAGAAGTTAGAAAATAGTAGGTCAAAGAGAGTTTTCTCTCTTACTGGAGTGAGACTTGTAGGATTGCTGGGAGCTGTTGGGATGAAAGCAGGTTCTAGGTAGCTGGAATTAGGGAGTGGGGTAGATGGCTATTGGGCAGGTGCTAGGATAAGAGCTTGATTTCGCTCCTTTCCCATAGCATTTGCTTTTAAGGAACAGTCTCTTCAAGGACCATCTGCGCTGTCTCACAGTCCCCTTGGGGGCAGATGGGTTTCAGGAGTGGGCATTACTTTGCAGGTCTATGGTTGGAAGCCATAGCATGTGGAAGGTCTGCTCCATGAGCCTGGCTTCAGTCTATGGGGCTGGACACAGAGCTGAACATGGAATACTTAACAAGTCATGAATGAAGGAGCCATCAGCTGCATCAGGCTGAGAGAGGCTGTTTTGCGCATGTTCTAAGTTATGTAGCAAGTCTCATTCTGGGTGCTTTGATGCTGCATCTACAGTTTTTAAATTATGAGTCTTACATTGTAAAATCGGTACGTTGACAAGGACTGGAGGATAAAGCTTTCTGAGGGAGTGAGAAGATTGCCTCCTGGCTAACACCATCTCTACAGAATAAATGATCTGTACTAGAATGTCCTAGTGGGCGTTACATTTCAGCACAAAATTCTTCAGGGCCCAGTTATACTTCTAGAACTGAATTCTAGAATAGTGAAAAATATACAGAAAAGGCACAGTTAAGTATCTTTTGTGAATTGCTTGTCATAGTACTTGACAGCTGTGTATTTTATTTCTTGCAGACTGCTGTTAGGTAGGAGCATTTTAGGTTGCTGCAAAGTACCATTCTGCCAGGGGGTCACAGTGACTGAATTGCATATTTCTGTGATATTTCAGGTGTGTTTGTCATGTCATTACTTCCCACCTGTGGTTAGAAGAAGATGCTATAGGAAAACAGGAATCAAAAGAATACAGAAGCTAGTACTGACCCAAGAGATATGAGAGGAAGCAGGATAAAATGACAGAGGCGAGATGCAAGAGCAGAGTGGAGAATGGATGAGGGGGTCATGACATGGAGGTTAGTGCAGGGAATGAGTTACAAAATCTGGGTGTCATGTTGTGCAGATAGGCCAGTCAGGGAAGTACCTTTGTACCAAATTAGCATGGCAAGGAAGTGATGAGAAAAAACTCCCCAGCCAGTCCTACTACTAAGTCTTATCTCTGATCTTGAAGGGCTTAAAACAGTTTACTTTCCATGCCTGTGTAAGCCATTTGTGCTAGTAAATCAGAAGTGCATGCTCCATATCCTGTTACCTTCAGATCTGCCTCAATAGCCACAAGCTGTGTAATACCAAAAGACATGCCTCTATCTTAAAAAGAAAAAAAAAACCCTGAAGGTCCTTTTGATCTAAATTGAATCTCATTCAAGTCTATATAAACCCTTATGCCTGTGGCACACAACACACACTTCATGGCCTTGTTCCATTGCATTTACACCAATGTCCTGTGGTTTCCTTGTCATTTTTTGCAATCAAGTCACATGAAATATATTATTGTCTACCTTGTTCTGATAATCTTGATACCACATTTTCCTGTTGCACAAACATCTTTTTCAGGGTGATTTGATCTAAAAGTTTAAACCCAGCAGAAAGGAAGCAAAATGTGAGGGTTTTTTAAACATCCTACCTCACCACTGAGAGCTTGTTCTAACTGCTGCATCCTAAATTTAAGTGTTGAGATCAAATTAGGGTAAAGGAATGGTGTAAGGAACTGGACCATATCTTCTTACAGCTCTGACACCATCAGTATCCTCCCAAAGATACGAGTTACTTGGATTTTTAATTAGAGTAGTAAATTTACGCCCCTTGTGCTTCCACTTGAGAAAATATCTAGTAACTCCATGATGGGTGGGTGTCACAGGCTACAGCATTAGACTGGGGTTTAGGCTTGAATTCAGACTCATGGCCTACATGTTAATTTTCACTCTGCTCTTCTCTTTGTGTGGGAAGAGGGCACGCAGCTGGCACACTTGTGCTCTATGACTATGGGCAACACAAAAAGAACTGGCTCAAACCATTTGGTTTAAGAACTGGAGGCCGTCCTGGGGCACAGCTGACAGAGGCAGCAAAGCCACAGTCAGAGGCACTTGCTGCTGTCAGTTTACCTGTCCCCAGTATGGAGAGGTCACTTAGACCCTGGCCGTGGTCACTGCACCATTCTTCAATTCTCCCACTTACAAAAAGTTACAGGTTGCCACAGCTAAAAACCAACATTCGTTAGCTGCCCCATGACAGGGACAGGATGAGTTAAAACAGAACTAACTCCATCATGCAACTCTTTTGATGAGTTTCTGCTATTCGCTGGAGGTAGCATTTATGTCACTGAAATAGTGACTCAGTTTCTGTGTTTCTTGAGTCACCTGTGCTGAAACTGGCAATGTGTGTGCCAGTAAAGCCTATTTCAACTTTGTTTTTTAGTGATCTGAGCATGTTCTCCCCTCCCCCACTCTAAAACTAAGATTGAGACTGGTACCTGATAAGATCAAATTATGAGTCTTCCTGAGAAGAGAGCCTAGACCAACACTTCTCCAGCTCTTACTTCATATAAAGTCTTACGTAAGCCATATAAATCTCAGGCAGCAATCCACCACACCAGCTTTTCCTCCCCTTTCAGCTTTCTGGGCTGAAGGCAAGATCCAGTTCCTGCCCCTAAACTTCCTACTCACTTGAAGGCAGAAGCCACCTTCTCTGTCAAGGAAAAAAACAGCTTTCTAGTACCTGGGGGAATGGGGTGGGCTGTGGCTTACATCATCTTCCTCCCCAGTGTAGCATATTACGTGCACAGTACAATCCTGCTCCATAGGCAAGAGTGCATCTGCAGCTGAGTGCGGTTTGTTGTGGGCTGGACGCTAGTGAGGTCAAGCTCTGGCGCTTCTGGCAGCCAGGCACTGGGGTGGCATGGGAGGCTGACCACAAACTCGGCTGACTCTTTCTTTGATCATATTGGAGCTGAGGTTTATGTCCCTTAAACAGTATATGGTATTTTTCCCCCAGTGACATAAACTTCAAGTGCACATGTGAGAGGAGAAACTAATTACCATTGAAAGTAGCAAATAGGAATGAGGAGACACAGGTATAGTTGAACTAAATGTCCTACAGCTGTGAGTAGGAGTACATTCTAGGTCCGGGCTGCCCTTAAGCAACCAGCTGAATTCCTTCAGATAGCAGCACTGAAGCCAGCCTGTAATCATTGCCAGTAACACCTGACAGCAGGACTAGAAATCCTTTGCCTCTGCTCCATTTTCTGCCATTGCCTTAGAGCTGCCAGGTCTTAAACCTTTCCTAAGGAAAGGGAAAAAAGGAAGGGAAAAAGGGAAAGAAAATAAGAAGGGAAGGGCCTTCAAATGAGGTTATCTGAGTGTGTTAGAAATTAAAAGACCCTTGAAAAAGGTTATTAACAGATGTAGGCCAGTGACATTTTCAAAGCAGATGGAGTTAGAGTGCAGAGAACAAGGTGCCAACTAAAAGAGTACTGAGGAAGAGCATTGGCTTTTTTTACCTTCACGAATAAAAAGACAACTACAAACATGAACAGGGTTTACATGGTTGGAAATGCTACAGCTGTAAAAGGAGTAAAGGAAATAAAGAGGGAACGTGAGCTGGGTTAGACCATTGTGATGCAGGTTAGTTTTACCTTACTGATGATGTGTTGTTGCAATAGCAAACAGCAAGTGAAGCTTGCAAGCAAGTCAATATCAAGTGAAGTAGCTGGGGTGGCATGCTAAATTCAGCAGCTGGATGGAAGTCTCAGAAGCATGCGGTCTTTGGACAAGGATGCTTTCAGGAGACAATATAAGCGATGAGAGCTTCTACTCTAGTCTGTGCAGCAAACCTTGTACTGAAGTTTGCCTGTAAATCACGAGCTTGGGTTTTACAATCCCGTCAGTTAAATCCTTGAATCTCTCACATTCTTGGGAAGAGGATTTAGTGGAACAGCTGGAATCACATCTCTGAAGAAACTGCTTTTCAGATCTCCTGAGGGAAGTAAAAAATGGGCATAATTTATATTGCACTGCTATTATTCATCCCTTCAGGAATTATTGTTCCACATGAGCAAAGGTAGGACAGGTAGGCTAAGTCACCTGAGATACTGCTAAACAGTGAACAGATGGCTGGAAAGAAAATCCCTAATGGTGCTTAAATGTTTTCCAAGGGTGGTAATTCTGCTGAGGGGCTGCTCCTGAATTCCTCTTCACCATAGAGATTCACAAAACATCTATTTGGTGCGTATACATGGACATTGTAGAGCAGTGAGGGACTTTCTATACATGGGTTATGCTGCATACCCCTTCAAGGAAAGAACAGTGTTTATTCCTTATGTAAGACAATTTGCATTAAGTTCCTGTGAGTTGTGCTGACACCATTACCAGAGAAAGAAGGTGAAGTAACACCATCATAACATTCCTTCTTGGTAAGGTAATGGTCAACATCAATCATCAGAAAGCCTTTGGATTTTGAATAAGAATAATTATTGGTTGTGGTCAAAGTCATGAAGATCCTTGTATATGCCAGAACTATTGCATGGTATGTGCTTCAGTGGGTTGCTGATTCGCTGTGATGAATGCGACCTGTGTAGGGCACATATCTGACAGCTTGTCTCAAAAAGCTGTACCCTTTTTGAGAAAGAGCTTAGAGATTGTGAAGCCTCGTGTAATGGTAGGACATTTTGAATAAGGTGGATGCTGTCCTCTTAGGGAAGTGTTTGTGTCTGATGTATAGTAAGAAAAGGAACCCTAGAAGAAAAAGTAGAATTTAGTTTCTATTACACATGTCGTCCTAACCCTTTAGAAGCAAGGTTAATAGACATGGGGGCCACCATTTGTGTGGAAGAAGTAGCTGAGAAAAAAGATGAGACACTTTCCTATAGTTAATAGAGACTTACGTTAAATGTGGCTCACGTTCACTGTGGTTTTGAAGTGTGTGTCAAAGTCTGAGCTAGAACTTTTTCAACTCTTACTAACCCAGATTAGCAGAGAAAAAGCCCCTATGTAAAGGTCTCTCCTGTGTTGCTTATCACCAGCTTTTTACTGGTGAGAATGGCATTGATTACATGGATTTAAAATATGACCTGTCTCCCAACCAGGGATGTTCCAACCACTATCCACTGATTAAAACAGGGAATCTGAGGGCAGAAATTTACTTTGCAAGGATGCAGAGTGACCACTGCTGTTAACAGGTCCAGGTGGGGAGTTTTTGACAATGTTATAGGTACAAACCATAGAAGTTGGCTACCCAGGAATATGGACACACTGCTCAGCTCAATTCCATTTTATGAAGATACTCCAATATGAAGAAGACATTCTTAGACGTGTTTCCCTGAAACTGGATCTCTGGTGACTTGCTCATCCCAGAGCCTTCCATTCCAAGAGTATGTTTACATTGACAAACCTTATTAAACAGCACTTCAGCCTGTGGTGTAAAATCTTTGCTGAGTCCATCTAGGAGGAGTAAGACTTGACTTTACCATGTTCTTATAAACGTGTCTTTAGACAGTAGCTCTCATTTCAGCCTCTGGGAGTTTTCAATGTGATTCTAGTATTTTCTCCTTTGAGGAGAAGGCCTTAATTGCTACATCTGATGTCTAGGTACCAGATGTGGTATAGTTTTTCAACCTAACTATTGCTTAGTCAAAAGACAGTAATCAAAGGGATGGAAAAATTGTAGCATTGGGGTGATTAGCCCCATACATCTCCCAACTGTTTCTCCTCCTCACAGGTTTTTTTTTAAAGCCTTTTGTTACCCACACTTTTTCTGTGCTTGCACATCTTTTTCAGAATGCCAGTTGGTGACTTGTCAAAGTTATTTTAAAGCACTGAGGATTTTTCTAAGACTGTGGCCACTATTTTCCAAGAAGGAGCAGAATAGTGCAGAACTGGACAAGAAATTCTAAGAAAGCCACATTTCTCTTCACCCTCATTACATTTACTCCTGTGGCAGGCTCAGCTTGAAGATGAGGTTGCTACCAGCCCATCTTGATTCACATCCAGCTGACTTTTTTCCCAAAGTTAAGTGACTGCCAACCTGCAGAAGGAAGCCCTGCTCTGAAACTAAAAATCTTGGGGACAGAATCATTTAACTCCACCGCCACATAACCCATTCTTTGTTGTATCCTGAGTAGTCTCTGAAGAGAAATTTGGCAGGCCTGGTTTCATTTGCCTCACCAAAGACTGCAGTCTGCCATTGATCCTGGGTTGTTTCGTAAAGAAGTGTGCACTTTGTCTTTAGGTTTGTAGAAGGTCAGTTTTTCACTCTAGTGAAGATATTTTGGGCTAAGTACATGGCAGTCAGATTCCTGTGATCTAAGTATTTGCAGAGGCACTTTCATTTTCACCGCTTTCACAAGCAGAGTCCATCGAATCATCTGCAATAATTGTGCTTATTTTCTGGCTGGGAAGTGATCATCATTAACAGCAATAGTCAAGCCTCCCAGAAAATTAATGAGAGAATATTTGCAAAGCAATTGTTCAGACAAAGGTTGCCAGCTATTGTAATATCACACAGTATTTTCAAGTAATGCTTAGCATTATCCACCCCCTTTTTTATAAAGTACCTTTTACCATGGTGCTGTGAGAAGGCTAGGAAAAGGACACTTCCATTTTCAGTCAGCGGAGGGGACAGGTTTAACCTTTTTGGTGGTAACCCTCTTGTCTAACCATTTTCTTAGTCTGGTTAAGGGCTTTGTTTTCTTTGACACCTCAGATATCACCAAATCTGTGTCATGATCGAAGTAGGATTTTTGCAACTGGTCTGACAAGTTGCATCATTCTAAATTAGCATAAGCAGTAATAAACTTGGCTATGAAATACATTTGTGTAAGTAATGTATGCAGCAGTGTATGTCTTTGGCATCTTGCTGGCATGTTTTGAAAAGACACCTCTTCAACCCCTTACAATGTTATATAGCCACACAATGAAACTATGTATTCTGGGGAAAACTGACATCAGAATAATTTACTAGCATCTTTCACAACGCTGAATTCAGGAAGGATTTTATTGGCCAAATTTACTGCACAGAAAAATTTTAAACAGTTTGGCTGTTTGTTATTCGGTGGACTTCACCAATTTCTTGTGCTTCCATTAATGTACTCTGTCTCTCTGGTTGAACTTACTAACATACTCACTTTCTTTTCCAAGACTGTGTGGAAATCCTGAGGTCTCTTGTTTCTACCTGAGATGGAGTTTTTTCATAATGGGAAAGAGGAAGTTACATTTCTCTTCAAAATTACAAATCTTGTAGATTTTTAGCTATCCTGTAACCTTTTATTCTGATTCCCCAGGAGGGCCGTTTCCTTACTGTTTTCTGATGCCTTCTGTTATGTATGTGCTAGAGAGGGAATGTAAGTTTGTTACCTACTCTGACAAATGACATGAGGGAGAAAAGCCTTCTCAGAAGACATGTTTTAACTTTGGCAGCTCCAGACTGATTTGAGAGAGTGACAAATTTATGATGATTGATTCTAAGATATCCAGGAAGGAGGGTATAGGTTGGTAAAATCATAATAATGGATTTCTTTGTTGGGTTTGGGCTTGTATTAAAAGCACGTGCATTGACTGTTTCCCCAAAAAAGAATATCCCTAGGGGCCAGAGGCCACAGTAGTGGAGCTTTCTTTAAAAAAGCCACAGGCTCCCTGTCAAATTCTAGCATTCACAAATGGTCCAGACAGTGTGCTTTAGAGATGCAGAGATACATAGAAATAATCTGCGCCTTGTTCTGGTAAGAAGAAAATTGTATGTTGGTCTCATTAGCAAATATCACTCTGTTTTGCAGTAGCAGGTGACAAAATGTGGGGGAAAAAATCTGTTAAATTCAAAGGCCATGAGTTTCCCAATAGCAACTGCATCACCATCTAAAAGCAAAGGCCCTCCTGTAACTGTCCTTCAATGCATGACAATTCTCAGTGTTCTCTTTGTGTGAGATTTACAACAGCCGCTGTATTGATGGTGTTGAATATGTTTGTCCATCTGTATAGCTGCCTGGGGGACAGTGCTATGTCTCACATCTTTAAAAATATAAATCTATACCTAGCCATGCAGAGATATACCAAGGCTACATACGGGTAAGGCTCTGAATACTTTCCCTATCTGAACTTTTCCTCCTCCTTTGTAACAAAGGATTTCTTCGTCACTGATGTGATCACTTTCCTGTTGAGAAATCAGGCCCACCTCAAAACACCAACATCCTGCTGGCAGCAATTAAGAACCATGTTTTGCAGATGGCAAGTTTTAACCCTGTTGTTCTGACATCATTCTAGAAACTCTGCTCCTTCCCAGGTATCGTGCTGTCAATGCCATTGTATTCCTCCCTCAGTAAAGGACCAACATAATGAAGTTTTTTCATAATGGCGAAAACCCTGTGGCAATATGCTTTAGAGCTTTCAAATCCCATGTCCTAGGGAGGTTTGCTATTTTTCACAGGCAAGGAATTTCATCTATGAACTGAAAGCCCAGAAGCTGTACTTTTATGCACACCAAATCTACACCTTCACAGGTGTAGACTGCTCAAGTCTACATTGTCTTTCCCCTCACAAAACTGAAATAACCCTCTTAACCCCAGTAACTGTTAGAATGGGGCACTAAGAAAATATAGCCCACCAATTTTATGCCCATAAATCCTTTACCAAAAGCTGATAGACACTGTTCATCCTCAAATTAATAATATTCTTCCCATTCTGGAATTATTGCAAAAAAAAAAAATAATAGGGTATGTATCTCCCTGCCTCCTCATATACTCAGAATTGTAAATAGTATAATTTTCTGACTTAGCCAGGTCTTCTATTTGGAGCATAAACCAGAAATGATTGTTTATATGTCATCCAGAACAGACTGATTATAATAATATATATGTGTGTCTAAACAATAATAATTGTATACTACATTATCTAGTATCTATATAATATAAGACACTGATTATAATGATCTCCTTACCATCTATAACTCTAGTACACAGATGAGTGGCGTCTGTACTGAAGTTTTCAACCATCATTCAACCCAATTCTCAGAAGCCAAAACCACATATGCATCTAAGCAGTTTTTAGAACTACAATACAGCCTACAACTAGGGCATCTCTGTTGCTGCCCTTCTCACCCAGACAGAGACAAGGAGATACCAGCAATCATGGCTATGGCTGCATAATATCTGGTGTCACTCACTAGCTTTGCTCAATGAGGACATCTTTCATACCTGAGTAACACATTAAAGATCCACATATACTATGATGAAAACACTCTTGGACTACATGAGAGTGCCACACATTAAAAAACAAACAAACAGGACCTTTATTTCATTGGCAGAAACCACCTCAATATTGACCTGCACAGAGTTTTGAAATTATTTGATGTTATTCTGCATTGACTTTTTTTACCAGATTATCCCAGTTCCTCATTTTTGATCATTCGTATAATTGTGTACCATCACATCTCCAGCTGACATAAGAGACACAGAGATGATTGCAAAACACAGATTATCGACTGTGTTATCTTAAGTCCACTAGACACCTTCTCTTTTTATGGATGAGAATATTGCAGGACATAGAGTCGGTAATGCCTCACCCTCACTTCCCACTGCTCAAATTGTTTCCACAGGGGTAGTTGGTCCTGAATGGGGGCATCTGTCCTGCCCTTCCTCCAGGACAGCACCCATGCCATGAGAGCCTCCTCTCTTTCCCGGGGACCCACAGGTGGAAAACCCATACTGCAGGATGCAGTGACATAGCTAGAGCAGAGTAACCCATCACATACAAGCCTGAATATAAATATGGGAGACCCAAATACATCTTGAGCCCCGGAATATATTAGGGTGCTCTGAACCCACCTGTCATTGCAGTGGGAAGGGTCTGTGCCATTGGGCTGCTTGACTTTAGGAGTAATTTCTTATGATGGGGACCTTTCTGTGAGAGCTGTGCCTCCACTCCTACAACAATCAAACAATATCTCAGGAGACAGGGAACAAATTTATCTTGTTGAGCTTTCAGCTCAGCTTGGCACTAGGATTGGGGGTGTCCACAAGCTGGAAGAGGAAAGGAGTGGCAAACTCATGGAGTGTGGCAGTTCTAGGTTGACCTGGTTCCTCTACTAGCTGTGCTGTTAGCCAGATTCAGGAGCTTGATTCCTGTTTGCTTTGCGTCCTGTTTGCTCCAGTTTCAGATGTCCACAGGAGTCACTGAAGTCCTTAATCATGCAGCCTGAATTCTTGCTAAGGAATTTCTTTCCATCAGCAGCGGTTCTCTGTGTTGCCAGTACCCAAGGGGAGAGTACTGAGCTGTGAAACTGGAGAGAGGAATTTGCTGTGTGCTGTTTGGGATCTTTTGAGTTCCCAAGGGAAGCTCACAGGCTCTTTGCTGATTGTGACAAGGAAGTGACTTTTTAGTTCTGCACAGTACCCATTTTGTCTGTGCCTGAAGTAAGTGGACTCCAGTTGCCCTTGATACACCCATCACATTTTGTACTTTGCGGTAAACAGGTTTCAACACACAGTTGTTTGTAGTCAAAAGGTGAAGGTCAAGGTCAAAGCTGGATGTTGGTGCCCCATCAGCTCACGTGTAATGAGGGCACACTCACTGTGGCTTTGCAGTACGCACACAGGCAGCAGCTGAGGTGACACGGCCACATCTGCTGCCTCCCAGCCAAGTGAGCATTGCCCATTTACAGCTGGGTGATCTGGGAGCTGGTGGACTTCAGAAGATGTGTAGAGATGGGGAAGGCTTTATGATTTTATTCTATTTACACTGTGTGTACTGGAAGGCCTGAAAGGAGGGGTCAGGGCCTTGCTGTACCTACACAGCATAAAGCTTACTCACTCAGCCAAGGAACCTCCAAATTAAAGGCAGAAGACAAATATGAAGGAGCAGGAGGGGAAGAATGAAACAGAACAGTAGAGAGATCAAAATGATTTTTGAGAAATATCATTTAGTTCCTTCAATTGTTCTTTGGGGGAAAAAAGTGAGGTTATATATGTATTTATTTGCCAGCATGACAAGTATATAAAAAGTGTATACCAATTCTATGTTCCACAGAAACACTTCTGCATATTTGATAGATTAAGTTATTTGATCATCAAAGTCTCAATGTGCTTAGATAAAATACACCTTTCAAAAAGAGATTTAGTTTGTAGGGTTTCAGTTCCTGGAAGCTGTGTGGTTAATCATTCATTTCAATATTACTAATTTTATCTTGGTAATATTGAAATCAATATTCTCCAAATATAGCCAATCTTGATAAAAGATTCTGACCTTGTTGCTTCCCAAATACTAGTCCTGGTGAAGTTGCTGATTTTGATCCCAGGCTGTCATGAAAAGTTGTCTGGGTTTGTTCAGAAAGCAGACTTCTAATAGCAGCATACACTTGCTTTGAATACAAGCAGGGAGAGAGTACCCATCTTCTAGCAGATCTGCTTGCTCTGTGCATTTAGGGTTGTCTATGGGTAGTTTCATTATGAGAATATTTCTTTTATTTCTTGTTGCTGGTAGCCCTGCAGAACAGTGGCACAATGAGAAATGCTTTTTTGGCTGGCCTCAACATCTGAACTTCCAAACAAGGGCTTGATTCTCCATATGTGAACTCACATCACTTTTATTTTTATTTACTGATATTTATGAGCATCATTATCTGTGATGTGTACTGTAGCGCTGTGTAAAGATCCTAAGCATTGCTCTGATATGTTCAGTGGACTCTCCTAGAGTTATCAGTGGTTGCAGGTATCAGCAGAACTGTGCTGTAGGCCCACATCCATGTGTACAGAACCAGAGACCAGCTGCTTTCCATGCTCTTTGCATTGCTTTTCAACCCTTTTTGATGTAGCAGAGGAAACAACGTGTTAGAAGTCTGTGCTGGGAAAAGGGTTTGGCATCAGAGTCTGTTTTCTGCCACTTTCAATCCTCTGGGAATTCATCAAAGTTCACAACAGTCAGTTTAGTCTCAGGCTGTTTGCTGTGCTGAAGTCTCTTGCTGGTAGCCTGAGAAATCTGTGGCCCTGACAAAACTTGAAGAGCCAGAGAAGGTCTGTGAAGAAAGCTAGTCTTAATTGTCCAGCCCTTACGCAGGACCCCAGAGAGCTGCCTGAAAGGGAAGCTTCCAGGGACCTCTGAGGACAGTAGGAGGGAGACTTCAGTCACATTTTTACAGTAGCAATGCTGGAACTGGCCTGCAGAATTGTTAGCAGTGACCACCTAGGAACCAGAGAAAAACTGTTTTATCTGAGTTCATTTTATGTTAGGTTTCCTCTGCAAATAAAGGGATTGGATTTGGCTCAAATCTTTAAGCAAACTTAATGAAAACCACAGAGCTTCATCAAATGTTTGACTACAATGCAAGCGTGTCATGAAAGGACTGTGAAATTTGCATTATTTTGATGTCAAATCAAAAGTAGCCAGATGTGGCAGATGTATTCACAGATTAACTGCATTTTTAAGCAAATGTGACCTGAATCTTAACCTTGGTTAAGAAAGTCCAGATCATTTGACTTTTGCATAGTTTGGAGTTTCATTAAAGTTTTTTTATACAGTTTATGCTGTGAAATAAAGTGGCTTTGCAAAGCATTACTTGAATACAAGTTCTCCATGGGAACAAGTTCGACCTCTCTTCACCCGTTTAGCCTCTTATCATTTTCTTCTCCCTGCCTCCCTCCAAGGGACCCTGCTCAGTTGACAGATATTGAGCAAATCTTCCCTAAAGTGCAGAAAAAGGATAGCCCTCATCTGACTTGCAGAGCAGGTCTCATCTCTTCCACCCTGCGTATGAGCAGAGCTATGTGCAGAGCCCTTTCTCCTCTTCCTTCTCTCCAGAACTGCAGAAGACAACACCATGAGCAGAGGCTCCTTCAGAAGAGGAAATTAGGCAGCTGTATCACAGGGTCCCAGGTGGAAATTTTGTAATCCAAAGGTAGTAGAAGAGGGAAAAGGGGGAGAGAGTAAGACTCCCCTTGTTCCTCCTACACATGCCTGAAACCTCAAAGCTCCTTCTGCTAGCCAGTAGCCAGACCCCCCTAACTCCAGTGTCTTTTTCTGGTTTCCCTCATTGCACTAAAACCTCACTGCCAGCTTGAATTTTGTCTGTATGTTTGAGGGGCAGTAACAGGGGGTAGCTCTAAACATGCTTGATAGTTTCCTTACAGCACTATTAGTCTGTGACACAGGAAACACTGGCAATGTGTCAGATATCAGACAATGATGTATAAAATGGTTGCAAAAAACCCTCCCAAGATTCTAAACTCTCATAGGTGTTCCCTTGCCCTTGGCAGATATGGGTCACCATCTGTCTGCAGGCACAGACACTAACCAGCATCCAGCTGCAAAATGCCTAATTAAGGTGATTTGTAATTGTGTCAGTAGCATGTGGCTTACCCAATGCAGACTGTTTTACTGGGTGTCTTCCAGGCTATTGAACAGCCCCTCTCAGGAGGGGTGGTCTAAACATCCTGTAACAGGCTGAAGATTCAGTGAGGGAGAGTAGGAGAAAGAAATCTCTGTAGTCCACTAGTCGCTAGCAATCACCTGAGGAGGAACAAGCCATAGTTCTGATTCAAGATCTATTTTGGTACTTTATCCCTCAATTTTTCACATGAAATTCATTAGCAGTCCTTGGGATGGCACTGTGAGGGTGCAACCATTAGGCTGCAGGGACATACTCCATCCCTTCTCCAGCTCTATGACCTGCTGCAGTGAATCCTCTGGTGAAGTGCTGCCCCCAGGCCCATGGGATATGACACGACAGTACTTCAGTCAGCTGTGGCATCCACTGTCCAAGCCAAACAGCTGTACATTGGGTTGGAGAAAGCTGAGTGTTTCAGTTGCTCAACATTTTGGTAGATCTGAAATCACACAGGACACCAATAGCTTACTGGAGAATGAGCCATGTTCTAGGTACATGTCCTAACCACTTAAAAAAATCCCTTTCTGACCTTAGATCCATTCATCCTGTGACAACACTTGTGAATTGAGCTGCTGGAGTGTGGCTTTCAGGGAGCTACTGTATGCATGCAAAGGAATTGCACTTTTCTGCTAATAGGTTCTTTGGGCAAGATCTCTGGATACCTGAAGGTGCTGTAACCCAGGCAGGTCCTTTGTGGATTGCTCAGTACCACTTAAATGCCTGAAAAATGATCCTTATGCTTTTGCTCTACACTCACGTTCTTTGTCTGCATTTGCCAGCACCACAGAAAGCAGAGAAAGTGTAGCTTAAAAATGACTCAGAAGTGATTCCATGGTCATGTGGTGTGATGCTCTGGTTAGCCATCAAAGCAATCTGACTGAATGTCTACATTAAAAAAATCCACTGCATATGTTTTATTTCACTAGCTTAGCTGTAGCAATGTTTCTCTGCAGATTTTTCTTCATGGCTGTTGTTTTTATTGGTGTCTACTAACCAAACGCTGTTTTTTCATGGAAAGGAAAATGGGTCACCATTACTGGAATGCAAGTCTCTCAGGTCTCTGCAAGACGCTTTGGCTGGTTGTAATTACAGAAGGAGAGATATGGTCTCTGTGCTGAAGGCATTTGAGGTCACTTGGAGACTTGTGTTTGAATTAATAACTGTGTTTGGTAACATGAGTTTTCTTAAAATGCATAGAGGCCTCTTTTCTCACCAAATAAAACGTATCTTTTCACCACCTTGAGCGAAGAGGATATTTCTTTTACTCAAATTTTCAGTGGAAATTATGAATCATGAGGCACTGTTCAACATGGGTGGACATTTTCTTTAGAACTTCTGTGTTTTCCAGTAAAGAGCACACTTTTTTTCTTTAATCTTTAAATGGAAAGATTACCAACACACTTAGCAGGAAAGACAGGGCTTGTTTCATCTGGGTCGGACTCCTGATGCAGATGAAGTTTCCTTTAGCTTTTGAAGCTGATGAGACAGATGTTGCAGTAGGAAATGCTTCATATCTCTTTGCATTGGCTGTGGGAAGAAGAAACAAGGAAATGCAGAAAAGGTGACTCTTCAATTACAGGTGAAGAGGTGCTCAGCAGTAGCTCTTGCCCTCCCTTGACCTGGCTTCTTGGCCAGGCCAGACTGCTGCGGACTGCAGAGTGCCCCTGTCAGGGGCTGATCAGCTGCTTCACAGAATGAAAAGCCAGTATGGTAAGGGCCAGTGTTCAGGAGGGCACTGCTTCCATCAGACCTTTATACGTGGATGAAGCCCTAGGCTGCGGAGTATTCTGTTGAATAAATATATTTTTCTTGAAAGAGATCCTTGTTCGCTGGTTACATGTTTTAGTCAGTCTCTTGAGTAAAAAAACATGGCTTTTGGGAAGCAAAGATACTTTTTGCTCGGGCAGTATGCCTTAAGAGTTGCTTATTTTAGTCTATTGTAGTCCATAGAAGTTACTGCCTGGCTAAAGTTTTGTCAAACAACTCAGTGGATGCCTGCCCTCACAGGCAATGTTTGCTATCTTTACTTTTATTGCAAATGGTTGCATGTGTCATGGTTGTGAGGTATTTCAACCCCCCAAATCCTAAATCCTTTAATTTAGTTTATCTTCCTTATGCTCCTGGAACCCACATATCCCTCTAACATGACCATGGCAATCTCTTTAATTTCTGTTTCATGACCACTGTATAACCACAGGTCTTCCCTCAGCTTCCCCTTTCTGGTGCATATGAGCTACTGTGAAATCCTGCTACTGACAGCCTGATGTCCCACAGTGCTCACCATGCTGCAGGAGGGAAAGTGCTGGCTGGGCCTCCGAAACATAGGCCTTAAGAGGAGCCAGGGCATGGGATCAAGTAGATTTCCATGGAGCTGTCGTTGTGACTGAACAGCAGGGACATAGCCAGGAAAATGGACAGAAATACAAGCATTGGTCTAGCTTTCAAGGGTGTAATAGCTAGTAAGAGCTACGTAGGTATATCTCAGTTTCATGAGAGCAGCAGCACTAAACTCTTATTCCAGGTCTGACTCTTGTGAGATTCTGTTGTCCCTTTGTCTCATGGTCACGGTCCTGCCCAGCTGTGTGGTAGCTCCATGCCAGCCTGATCAATAGGAGGATCCATAGACAGGAGGATCAACATAGGCACTTCTGCCAGCACTCAGGCAGGTGCTTACTACAATGTCCCTTGTTTCACTCGGGCCAAAAAGAGACTTAATGAACAATTCCTGAAGTTTTTTGTCTTACAAAGGGAAAGTTATTTGATTGAATAGACAAACACAAGTTTCCTCCACATTTTGTGGAGGAAAGTAGCCAGCAAAAGGTCTGAGAATCCGAGTTTTGAGCTGCTTCTTCCAAAATTTGGCCTCAGGAGCCTGAAAAGCCTATGCAAAGTTCTCATTACTCCATAGATTATGTTCAGCTAAACTGCCACCTTTGGAAGGCAATATGCTCCCTCCTGCTCTCATCAGCTGGTCCTAACATCATTTCCACTTTTGTCAGTGTTTCAGACATTTTTTCAGAAGAACCCTAGGGCAGCAAATGAGCCTTCCTTCTCAGCAGGGGGAAAGGGAATACCCCCTTGCAAGTCTGCACAATTCAGACATTAAATCCTGGCCTCAATTCTGCAAGATGGCAGCAAACTATATAAGCTGCAGTGAAACTTGCTCCTGCAATGCATTGGGACAGAGGATGAAATATCATTGGTGATAGATTTGCCAACAGTGTACTAAAGGCTGGGAGGACTGATGCGGGATTTAATATGTGGAAGATGTTCGGTATTTCAAAGTTGTTAATGTTTGCAGTTTTTAAAAATGATTATGCTTGATGTGTGCAGCAGCTAAATCTTTCTTGTTGATAATCAGAGCTGATTTATTTCTTTTTAAAAATTGATCTCAAGCCATACAAGACCTTATGACTCCCAGGAGGAATTAAATAGCTCAGGCATACTCATTTAGATGAAGTTCGCCCCCTGACCTCTTCTTCATATCTCCAGTTCATACCTGTCCAGTTCATTTTGCCAGAAAAGCTGTTTAATCCTTCCTATTCCTCCCTCTTCTCCAATCAACCCCCCACACTGAATTGAACTCATAATCATAGAACATAAATACAAATCTCAAAATTTCATCTCTCAAGGAAATGGGAAATTTTTATGACAGTGGGTAGACTGCTATAGTAATGATGGACTGGACAGCTCAAGGGACTTGGGTATATGGAGTGTGTCATTGCAGTTAAAGTCAAACCAAAGGCAAAGACAAAGACTTGTATGGGCAGAACTCCCCACTAACCAATTGGACTTATTTTTAACTAAATAATTTCAGTGACCTGTATTTTTTTTATTTTCATTATTGCTGTGTTCTTCTGCATGGCAACTTATAGATTGACATGCATAAGGGACGCTCCACATTGTAAAACACTTTATGAATAATGGTATACGATACCTTTAGCACAGATCCTCATTTAGATTCATTTGTTTGCTTTACTCTACTTTGAGAACCTCTTTTCCCCAGCCTTAAATAAAGTTTGTACAACTCTATAAGAAGTATGATAGAATTTAAAACTACTTGAACTTTGAAGTTAACGAAATACCTGTACTAAAGGAAAATGGCCCACAACATTTCATAGTGGCATTTCATTCCCAGTGCTATATATTAGGTACAAAATTGCAATCTTGAATCTAATCATTAAATTCCAAGAGCATTCAGATTTGGGTTCATAATTCAGGCTGGGAAGACAAGCTTGCAAAATGTATATCAAGGTTTGGGTTTCAAACCATCTCAAGATATGCAGATGTTGTAATTATTATATTCTTGTCATTTATCCTTCCTTAAATTTTGGAGTAGCTGTAGTTGTCATCCTTAACATCTTTCACCTGTCCACATTAGCTTATACTATCTGTTTAGCAAGATTAAGTTTTCTCAAGTTGTAAATTTTTATTTCAGGTCTTAACCTTCAAGGAGATTATGAGTAGTTGTTTGCCGTACATACCTATTTGGTTTACTGACTTCCTGATTTCATACACTCAATACTGGCACAGACTGGGAAGATCTAAAGATCATTACTGAGTGTAAATACATGTGGGGCGACTTACAGCAATGATAAATTAGAAAGGAGGAAAGCATCTTACCAATACCGAATCTTGTGTTACATGTTGCATGACAGAAACTGGTTTTAATGAACACTATTGTTAGGGATTCAGCTCCTAGAAAAGCCCTAGCCAAAATACTTCTTCAGTCATATTCCCCATAAAGCAATAGAAGACAAAAGACGGAGAGGGACAGGTTGTAGAAGCCCCGTCACGGACTGTTGTACAATTGTAAAATTTCTGTTACAACCCTAAACTGTTACATAGCAAACAGAGAAAACATAGTTGAGATTGTGCCTTAGTAGTTTATTTTACCCTCAAACCTCTGATTTCCTGGACGTTACTTGGATGTTACTCATGCTTTTTGGATTTTGTAGAAGAGTTGGCTGAAATAGTCTTATTTGATTTTTTTTTCCTGCTAAAATGGTCTTTTCCCAAGACTGGGAGTTTCCAAAGAGAGTTTTTACTTTTTGAAATGCTGACCTGTTAGAATATTGGGCTTTTTGTTTATTCTTACTGACTCATTTTTCATTTTCTTTTATTTTAATCCTTTCTTGTTGCACTGTCTATAGACTCGGCTCATATTAATTTTTCATAGTTTTTTTTTTCTCATTCTGCCATCTTTATCTTCTTCCAGCTCCTTTTGATTTGGAGGTATTGAAGGACTGCAGAAAGAAGTGGAAAAATGTCCAATAATAATCCTGAACATTACCTGTATACTACATAAGGGATTAAAAGACAGGTCTAAGAGATGGAGCAATACGAAAAAGATACTTTCTTGTGAAAATAAAAGGAAACAAACAGATCCAAACAGTGTCATTACCTCACTGCATAGAAACAGATTCAAATTTTTGGTTTTCACTTTTTTAATGATTTTTTTTCCTTAGTACTTTTTTGTTTCCCACTAAGATGCTATACAGCGATAAATTGCCCCATACTCTCTCCCCATTGCACTGTGGATTTTATAGAGCTTATTTCTTTCACATGACATGCATGCATGCATGAACCTTCTTATGGACACATGTGGTGTAATAAAAAAAAATGTTTTATTAAGAATAAAAATCTCTTTTTTCCAAAAAGAAAGCAGTGATGGAACCTGAGACTTCCAAAAGCTTTATTACAATGAGTGTAAATCATTTATCTCTCCAGAGTAGAATGTATGTATTTTGAACTACCTTGTTCAGACTTTGATAATTTGTCCTTTATCCAGCCTCATCTCAAGGCAAACATCAAGTTTTTCCTTCTTTCAGAAACTCTTTATTCAGTGAATTTCCTTCTCAGTCTGGTGAAAGATTCCAGGGCATAGGACTCTCCACTGTTACATAGGATCTTGCATCCAGCGTTTCTTGTACGCAGTAGAGGTTAGCTATTTACACCAGTAAGTTTCAAAGGCAGTAACTGTCAAAGGCAATAATTTCACCAATGTTTTTTTAAATGGTGAAATCAGTGTGTTTGTGTATGTACCGAGTTTTATTTGCTGGGGAGGTCAAGTAATTTGAAAAAGGTTATGTGGTAGAACAACAAGAGAGAATGTAATGTTACCCAACACGCCAGGGTGCCCCTCTATATCTCTGCCTAGGAGCTGGTTATCTAAGCAGGGTACCCTGCATGAAATTGGCAGTCCCCACTTCTTTTGATGCTTTACTCATTTCCCCTTTGCTTAATGTCACAGTTAACAATTTGCACCTTCTCTCTGCAATATTTCTATGTATTTAGGTGTTTGTTGAGGAAACCCCCGATCTGACATAACAGGTTATATGTCCTCTTCATGCCTGACAGTGCCTGTTTGCCATATCAAATTTGAAACCAGCCTTCTGTCTGCCAGACAAGCGGGCTATGTATCTTTCACAATAGTGTCCTCTGACTGATACTTGTTTTTTCAATGAATTACAGAGTGACTCAGAATCAATGCACTGCTCTGCTTCCAGCAGCCAAATGGTGTCTGGCAACACATCCAGGCTGGATTCCCAGGTGGTCATTTATGGTCAGAGTTTCGATGGATTTCACAAGGAGCATGAAGGATTGATCATTTCATTCATACTGAAGCAGTCTGAGGCAGGCCAAGTAACCTCTGAACCCACTGGGGAAGTGGTAAAGGTTTCATGTCAAAGCACAAGAGGAAGATAATTGCAATGCAGAGTCTGTGAATATGCTGGCCTTATGGACTGTGTTGTATTTGTGCTGCAAGACATGTGAATAGGAGAGATTGTGCCTCATAGCTTAGGGACTGATCCTGCAGGTCTGAACTGACTTAAAGAACAATTGCAGTCTTGAAAGTAATATGTTCCTCTGTTAGTAAAAGAATTCAGAATTTAATTAAGTAAGAGGAGCCCCAAGGTGTGAACGGCTAAGATGTATTGGTAGCACAAATATGAAAAGTGCAGATGCTCATACCGGAGGTACTGTGTCACAGTGAAGTTTCTGCTGCACTCTCTCAGGTTTTGGTTCCCTGTTGTCCCACAGCTTGGTGCAGGAGAGCATGTGTGCATGCCATACTCTCCTAGTGAGGTGCTAAGAAGTTTGACAGTGTATCTGAGGATGAATTAAGAGCATCAGGCTAAACTAGCCCTAACAAAAGGGCATGTCAACAGTGGTTCGTGGCTGTGCAACAAGGATTGGCATTGGAGGTAGTCTTTTTTTTTTGTCCCCAGTGGAAAGCTTATAAAGGAGACTGTAGAAAATAAATGTTCTGTCTGTAACAGCACTACAGAAATCTACTCTCAAGCAAACTCACTACATTTTCTTCAACTAAAAGCTGACATCTTTAACACATTGTTAGCTTTTCATGTACAAGTCAGTGGATCAGGCAGTGTGCCACCTAACACATAAAGCTAGAGCAAAACACAGCTCACAACAGTACTAGAGTGGGTGTCTCATGACTGAGATGGGTGTCCCATCACGAGAGCTCAGGGAGCCTGGGAAAGGTGAGGAAATGCTGATTTCCCATTTTCCAGGTTCAAGTAGCTGAAAACCTCTGCTGCCAGAATTTCCACGCCACAAGGAACTTATACCTGGAATAGGAATGGAGAATTAGTTACATGCAACCCTCATACATATGAATCAGTCCAAATCTTGCTTCCATTCTGTATCCCAAACTGCTTCTGGCTACTGTGCAAGGGCTTAAGTAGTTAGGAAGTTCCTCATTCTCTACAGATTATTTGCCCTTATCCAGTAACAGTCAGTAAATCTAACAAATAGCTTCTCCAGAGAGATTTTGGGTACCAGACATCATCTGAAGAATTTGAATGGAACAGTTTCACATCTCTTCCTCAAGCATAAGATCATTACTTTGCACTGATGTGAAGCAGTTGCATTTCTAGGAACCAGCCCACCATTCTGATTCACAAGGTTTCCAGAGATTTTGCTTTTCATTTCCTCTTCCCGCTACATGGCAGCATGAACTCCATTAACAAGCTATTGTAACAATCTCACTCACCTAACCACCCACCCATCTAGAATCAATGGGAGACACAGCAAGCAGCCCTTTCCCTTCCAGATAAAGCCTTGCAACAGATACAAGCAGAGGTGCAAATACAACTAGGCTTAATACAACCTCAGATTCTTGTTTTTTTAGCTGCATTCACTGCTGCCATGGGCATGTATTCACTGTTGTACTCATGGGAGTTGGATTCACACTGCTGATTCTGCAAACAGAGAGAAAACGCCATGAATTTAATTTGTGGTCACTAATCTCTGCCACTCCTGCCTTTGTTCTTTAAGTAGGGCAGTTACTCTGACCGTTTTCAGTGGGAATATTAAAGTCAGAATAGACAGGCACTCACATAGAAAACTTGAAATAAAACAAACCAAAAATGAAACCCACACATTGTCCAAAAGAATAACTAATGTCCATGATCTCCTTTCTTTCCTGAGCCAACTGGTTCTTTGTTTAAGTGGTTTTGCTCCAGAACAGAGCTGGAATTGCTCCACTGATGATTTGTTTCCCCTTCTTGAAGAAAACAATCAGGCGAATTGCTTACCAAAGTAATTTTGCTGACCTGTGCAGCATTTCTCCTCTTTCCTTTGATTCCCAGCCTTTAAATCAATAAACAATTCTGTCTTGGAAAAATTAAATCTGAGCTGCTGTCATCAATGACTAAATTCCAGTGGTAAATTAACAACTCAGTCTCTTTGTCAAAAAACACATCACGTGCTGAGTGAGTATGTGCCTGTCCCACCCTCTAAATCTCATTAAATCAAGTTCCCCATCCATGACCCTTGGAAGGAGGGTTGTGCAGAATCTCATAGATTTGCTTACCTTGTTCCTTAAGCAACAGGCTACCACACAGCAGATACAGGAAGTCATTGCAAACATGATCAGGCCAATAATTATCCATGGCATGAATCCCAGTGAAATGCAGTCTTCCTTATCTGGAAATAGGAAGGCAAAAAAAGTCATAACTGATCATTTGTATTTCCCCCGCCCCCCCCCCCCCCCCCCCGAGATAACTTTTCAAATTCTTTCCCCTCTTCCCTTCATATTAATAGAATAGCAAAAGTGAGCTCTGAAGAAGGATTTTCCTGAGGTGAAAAGCCACCTTGGATTCAGGAGGAAGCAGAATATTGCAGTTTTCCAGAAGGAGAGGTGAAACTGTTGGTACACAGGGCTGAAAGTGTAGACTGAAAAGAAAAAGCCAGGCTTGAGAGCATGATATTTCAGATCTGAGCAAGGCTTAAGTTTACATTCAGTGAGTACTGCAGGTGATTTAAAGGGCAGCCAGGTCAAAAGAAGGGTGAACTTTTTCAGTCATGTTTGGATAGGAAGGCAAGCTGGGAGACACCAAGATTACCCTTGCCCAGATCTGGCAGAAAATATGATAGAGCGTGAAACATCTAGCAATAGCTATGAGCATCTGGCTATCCATACAAATGGAAATGGACAACTTTGGGAAACACTGCACACAAAAAAGGATGTCACAGCTTGATTCTGAGAAGCTGTTTTAAGTTCAGAGAGGACTGAGAGGTAATTTGACCCAACCACATAATTTTAGCCTTAGTATTTCAGCTTCTATCTTGCTTAGTGTTGAGAGAGAGGAAAAGATAGCAAGGGAAGGACAACAGGTAGTACCATGTTGCAAGTGAACTATATGGAGAAATAAGGAGTGTGAGCAAAACCACTGCTAACTCTTACCGTGTAATATAAAAAGAGCGACTGAGTGAAAGGCAATTCAAAATTAAAGTCTGTGCAGCCAACAATATGCAGAGCTCAGCATGGCCTGCAAAACCTGCCCAAGAAGATTAATAAATATGGAGAGGCCATGCTGAGCAGTCTGCCAACACATCTCCACTGTTACAGCCCACTGCAAAGTAGTTTTAATCTGTCTTGGAAATATCTGTGCAAACTCTAGTCACATCTTTCACTGCAGCATAGCTATGCCCAGTGTCTACTGATCAGTAAACTGAAGTGGGGAGATGAGAAGTAAACTTACCTTGGATGTACAAATAGGTTTCTTTCAGACGGCAATCTCTATAAGGAGGGGGTAAGAACATCTCCAGGCAGTAGGTATAAATGTTGGTATGCTTTCTTTCCAGATTTTTAAGAATGAAAGTGGTGCTGCTATTTGAATGCTCTGTCTGACAGTAGGTGACATTACTCTTGGGGATAACTTTCTTCTCACTCAAATGGAGTGCACAGATCTCCTTCTTCTCATGCCCTTTGAAGAGAGTCATGCTGAACTCACTTACATTTTTGGGGTTGGGGAATGTGAACCTGAAGTTTCCCTTTTCAAATTCCACCATCACCTGGGGGTCAGAGACATGAAGCTGATCTGAAGATATGAAAACAATAAGTGTAGTTATTCATACAGCTTTGGAAAGAATCCCTAACATGTTAAGAAACTCATTTAAACAAAGCAAGTGAACCATGCAATTGAAACTTAAGGCATGTAGGTACTCAGAATAATCTGGCTGTGGAAAGCAGCCTGTACGCTGAGATGCCAGTGCATCATTCTGGTCATGTCAGACATTACTGAGAAAGTAAGTGAGATGAGATAAAACCTGGCCTGTTATTCACTATAAGACTGGAGAGGTCACTGTTAGCATTGGATGAGTGAGTTTCTTGATAATGTTTAAAGGTCCCCTTGGACCAAACACTCTATGGACATATAATCCCTGCCTCAGACTGATTGTCCTATTCATAGATAAAACAAGGTGGGACAAAGATTATTACAATTTTCTCTGTTCTGTGGTTCATAATCTGCACCCTAATCATGTAGCTGAAAAATTAAAATGGGATGTGAACCCAAAACTCCTACATTAGAGCCTAAACCTAATTACTTAGATGGCTATAGCACCTTTATCACTAACATAATGGGAGGAGTGGAGGACAAATGTCACTTTGTGCATGCACCCACACGCCATCCAAAAATCACATTTGACCTTCTCAAAAACTGTTTCAAAAACTCAGATGTTGTGTAACTCTCATTTTGAAAATTTCTTGGAGAAGAAAAAGAAAGTAAACTGACTGAGGACCTCCTGCTACCTCACAGTTTGACTTTGTGAAGTCAGCGACCAATAGCATGGGAAACTCCCTCAGACAAAAATGTGTTAAAATGTGCTGTAAAAAAATGACATTTTTTTTCTTCAAGGGCAGTACTTTCTGATCTAGAAAGGCATACAAAACCATAAACCAAATTGTGCAAATGTGTCTTACCTATATTTTTGCATGGTCTTGACGAGCAGCTATCAACTCCTGAAAAACACAAAATTGTTCTCCTGTTTAAAATTCAAGAAAAGAGATGCAGGAACAGGGGCTGAGCCATGCAATGTTAAGATGCTGAAGTTGTTTTCTAATTTGCATCATTAGCCTATCTGATCCTGTCTGTGCTACACTATAAAATCATATGATGTGATAAAAGCACAAAATATAAAAATCAAAGTAGAAAGAAAATGCATTGAGCAAGAATTAATATTGATCTTACATATCGCATTTACAAATTCTTAAAACACCTCTGCAAAGTAACAGATGTACTTCTTATATAGAAACTGAGATGAAAGTAAAATTTACCCCAAAATGCTGAGGAAATCTGCCCCCAAATGAAGGAGCATACTTTTGATTGCTCATGAATCCAGAGTCTACAATGAGCCAGCATTACACTGTTTCCAGATCAAAGTTCTCATTTTGTTCTAGGTTTGTTCTGTTTCCCCCAGTCAATATTGCATCAAAACATCTTCTTATGGCACATCAAGAATGAATATCTGGAAGACGCTCCAATATGTACAGCAAGAAAATATTCAAGCAACACATACGGTTTTGTTCCTTTTTCAATAGCAACTTTTTCTCTTCATGATTATCAAACTGTCCGTTGTGCATAGGCAGCTTCCATTACAGGAGACAGGCACATTTTTAATAATTGTTCTGGATTTGTATTTTAAGCTGCTGCCTCCATCACCACCCACTACAGCAATACTGAGAGTGGAATTTTCTGGCTGGGTTGGTGGCATGTACTGCTTTGAAATGGTTTATATGTCAGTACTGGCAGCATAGCACAGCCTGATAGTGTTTCATTTGGAATTTTTCTTTTTGCAGTGCCCTAAAACTAAAGGTACAGACAGGTACACAGACAAGTAGAAAAAAAAATATATCTGCTTTTCCTGTTTTCTGGTAACCTGAGTAAGTTCTTCAGAGGCTGCTTTGATTGAAATACATTCTACATCAGGATTTTATGATGCTAAGAAAATACGGGGCAAACACTTAAAGATTTTGATGCACCATCCTATTCTTACTGCTACATGGTAGTCTAGATCCATAGAGAGTAGGTCCCCAACTGTGACAGGTATTGCACGGATTACATAGTATAAATAATCTTTTTCCCAAGGCACCTGTTATCTTCGACATGCAGCCTGCATATGCACAGCAACAGAAGATTACTCTCGTTTGGGTACCTATGTATGTTCTCAACTCTTTCTGGACAGAGGCAATCTTTTAATGTCCGTGATTTTTTGTTCTTTGACTTCTTGCTTCCCAATTACCACCATTGGCAAGGGCATTGCAATGAATGATACTTGTTTAAGATATTTTTAGTGTGACACATAAGCTAATGGACTTCTGGAAGACGCTTTGCAATGCTCAGTTGGAAAGCAATAGAAACTGTTATCCCTTTTTGATTGATTTACCCTCTTCCTAGTTATCACATTCTTCCTGGTTTACTGTGCACAGTCAGCATCCTTATCTAATTCAGCAGTTCTAATAGACGGTTCTAATATCTGTACTTCTCTCAGAACTATTAAGTGTGTGGTAACAGACAAGGTATTTGGCATCTTGTACCACTGGTGTGAAGATAAGACAGCCAAAACACACAACTTGCCAACCCACAATGAAATAGAGCTCTAGATACACTGAAGGCACAGATAGAGAAAGTGCAAGCCCTCATAATGGTATATAGTCTGAAAAGCTGAAAGCAAAGGTTAAATAAAGAAACAGTTCTTGATGTCTTGCATGTTGCATGGTGAAAGAAAACAGCTGCTATGAGAACAGCATTTGAAATAAAGGTCTTTTACAATGCTCTATAGTTTGATGGCCTGTAGTTTGGTAACATATACCTTTAAAATTAGGCCCAAGAGCAGAAAAATTATTTAGGGAAAGGAAGAAAAACCCGAGTTTATTGACATAGCAGAAGCTAGGGAGCATGGTGAATATGTAAACTGATCTGATACTTTTGATAAGCATCCACCTGTAGCTGAGACCTTTGCATTTGTCACTGGTCATCTGAGAGGAGAGGCAGATGCTGCCTCTGTCGGGGCAGCTACAGAGCCAAGCGGTGCCATATTCCCCCAGTGCCTCAGGGGAGCGTGGAGCTACCCTACTCTGAGCACTAAAGCAACAGCTTTGAATTTCATTTCTTTGATCGTCTCTGAGCATAGTTCAATTTTGATGTTAGCTAATGAAATCACCCTTTCTTACCGGGTGGTTTAAAATGCTTGTCAGAGATCATGGTTTTAATCCTTGTTTTTAATGGAAAAGGGCAGAGAGAGGTCATTAAGCATGTAGTTCATGTGATCTAGTGACAAGCTGAAGGACCGCTACGTATCCTCTCAGGTCCAGAAGCCTTAATTGCCTATTTTCAAGAAAGACTCAGTAATGGTCTCTGAATGAGCATTTTGGTAAATGTGATGAAATTAATATTCCTCTGAAACAAGTGACCATATAAAAGACTGTGCTTAGCATAGTATAAAGGGAGCACATTTTAAAATTAGATTAACAGTGCCTGAGAGTAAAACACCAAATTGTCTACATGGATGACCACAATCGGTGAGATCCCATATGAATTTCCAACTCACTAGCTATTCTGCATCAGCTCCTAAAGTGAATGCTCTCGCTGCATACTAAAAGGTGGCTTATTCCCCACTCCCTGTGCCTGCTTGCTGTTCTCCTGTGCCCATTTGTACCAGTTCATTCCTAGGATAATCCTATGGATCTGTAGCACTCTGTGGTTAATGTCCAGACGCATTTGGGATGTCATTTGCCAAACTATAGTTAGAATAAATGTACATTTACTGGAATGGGAGATAGGAAACTGGCGTTTAAACATCCAGTAATATTGAGAGATTCACTCACTAAACCTCCCTAATACTTCCTCAAAAAATGTGTGAATAAAAGACTACATCACGGTATTCTTGGAAAGGAACAGAAGAATCTCACTGGTTCAGTAGTAAAAATGCTTAGATTTGGCCTTAAGGTTCCTTTTTGGTATTTTTCATAAAAGAGCCAATTCAATTGTGTATGAGGGTTTTGGTACAAGAGGAAACAAATCTTTCAATTGTTTCAGTGTCACACTGTGGAGCTGCATAGAGTTGTTCCTAGCTCACCTCACGTGAAGCAGACTGTCAAGACAAATATTGTGGTTCAGATGTGAATCCAAGAGATAAACACGTATATGATAGTAACATCTTGCTATGTTGAACTATGAAAGTATGTGTGAGTGTGTGTACATTCACATATGTATATGAGTACTGAGAGTCATATACATTTCTTTCTCTGTTTCATCTTTACTGCAGTGAGAAAGCACTTTGGCAGAGGTTTGGGAACCTCTGTGATACTGTGCTTGGACACTGAGGCCGATGGAAGGTGGGTTATTTTTCATTTTAACAGATTGCAATTTTTAGCTTTCTGGTTGCTCTTTGGCAGACCCAATGCTATTTGCAAACATCACCAATCCATTACGCATTTTGGTCCTAGCAGAACTTTAAAAAACACTTTTGATTCATTTTAAAACTTGGAGTTTAGGGTAGGAGGATAGCATACTCTTGCTTGGTTTTCTTGCTGTTTGTTTTATCTGCCCCAGTTCTCAGAAAACTAATTAGCTGATAAAAAGAACAAGCATAATTTCACTTGGGTGAAGGAGAGTGCAGACTCTGACATTAAAACAAACATGTTTGTTTTGTTAATACTAAACATGTAATGAAACCACACACAAGTTTTTTAAGTTGCTATAGTTTTGACCTTTCACGTCACTCTGAAAGATGACACTGTCAATTCAGTGCCATTAGTCATATACCTAAAACTAATATGTTCCTATCTTTCAAGGATCAGGGATTAAGAGAGGAAAGTAGTGCTTCTGGGCAAAGCAAGTAGTGGCCATAATTACTGTAGGAAGCCATCTATAATCAGAATTATTTCTATATGTTGTGAAATATGGAAACTCTTAAATACACCACTAACACAGCAGCCATTGTTGATATTATTTCAGACACCCTTCTAAGAAATGAGTATGATTTCCTCCTGTATTGACAACAGGAGATCTGTGGATGAACAGTGATAATGCTTTGCAAATGTTGGTGTGAAAAAGCCCACGTGCAATGTTTCATAGTAAGCGCCTCGAGTGCTGTGGAATCCTACAGCTCTCTACTCCAAAATCCCATTGCCTGTGTTCCTCTACAGGCACCAGAGAGGCTCCATGCTCTTACAACAATTTCTTTATTACAACTGGGTTGTCAAATTATAGTACGCATATACACACATATATCACCTTCTGTGGCCTATTTACATCAGAAAAAACTATCCATAGATCACAGGTAGGGATTGCTAATTGATAAGTCAAAAAAAACCCCCAAAATCTCAGAAGTTACGCTGCTTTTACTCCCCAAAATTTGCCACAGTGCTTGAGAGTAACACTCTGGAGTGCTGGCTTGTTCTCTAAATGAGAGTATCATGCTACTGTGTCTTACATCAAGCTGATTTTTTACAGCCCTTTTCATTTGAGCAAGAATGATAATAATTAATACTTTTTATGCTGAAAGCGGTGTAAGGTAAAAAACCTGAGAGATACCATTTCTTGTTACAGGCAGTCTCTTTCTCCTGCCATCTCCTCTCTCCAGCCCCTGCCCAAATCCTCCATATTTGAAGGAAGGGAGAAAGGAGGGAGAAATGCCGGTACCAGACAGAACAATTATTCACACCCTTAAAATTGCAGCCTATTTCTTCCCACAAGAAATGGCCTTTTAGATAGTTCCAGCCACATGTAAAAGCATGCCTGTCAAGTATACCTGTTAATTTGATTAGCTGAGAAATATTTAACAAAATTGATAGGATTTTTTGCTAGTAGATTTAAGAATAACTTTTCAAGGAGAAAAAGAGCAGCTCATGTCCCTTTAGAGATACTAATCACAATCCTCCTTCCCTGTGATTTCACCCATCTTTTCAATCTATCTGAAAACTCAGTATACTATCGCTGTATTAGTTAACCTTCAGAAGGGTATCTGCATTGCCTAAAGAGCTGGAAACCGGTTTTTATTTAAATGAAAGCTTAAATTCTGCATGAAACCTCAGGAGTACTTAAATTCTACAGGGGGACTTGAAACCTACCCTGTATCACTAGAATTTCAGAAGCAAACATATCCCATAGCCCTTGGCATCACCTTCAAAGGAACATTTTTAGATGGTGTTTAGTAACCATGCGCACTGAATCATCAGGTCTTATATGAAGCATCATACCAAATCCTTGAACAGTATATGTATGAAGAAAAAGACTCTTCTTAATCAGATATTACCTGTATTTCCATCCTGGCCTGGTAATATGCGGGTTTCAGAGAGATAAATGTGAACTCTTGCAATTTACTTTGCATGGCTGTGATAAAACACTGAATCTTGTAAAACACTACATCCATGTTTATGGCTGGACTGAGATCAGCGCTGCCACCGTGCCCCTTCTCAAACACAGCATTAGGAATGCTACACTTCCTTTTAAGTCGGTCTGCATTTCAAGCCTGCACCAAAATAATCTCATCCACTTTTCCATGCCATATACATTTTTCATACTATAAAAATTCCCTACCCAAACAAGAGCAGGTTTAATATCAATAACTTGGGTCCTCTTTATTAAGCCATTCACTGTCATCTTGCTGTAAGACCTTATACCCAGCAAGGGAAGCTGGCTGGAGCACTACAGTCTAAACAGCTAGAGGGAACACTGAGCAGATGAGCTAAGGAATATAAACACTGAAAACTTGTACTTTTTTATTTCAGAGCAAATACCCTGTGCTGGCAGGAACTCTCTTCCTACGAATTCTAGTGATATTAAAGTTGAGAGTGGTCTTTTTGCAGCTATTTCCCTTAATTATGTCTATTCCTCCAACCCCTTGCTATCATGCCTCATTTACTGTCTCCTGTCATTGGGTGGGTTATATTCCATAGACATATCTACTGCAAGGAGAATAATCCAAAATGCTACTCACCGTACAGGGCTTCAAACTGAAAGTAGAAGACACAGAAAGTTACAGCCACCAACTTCATGCTTGCCTGACACAAACGCCTTCTGTCTGCTGTGAAGATGGGAAAGAATTCATGGGTAGAAAAGGAAGCGGTTTGTGGGCAATGGGGGAGATTACATGGTAATCAGAAGGACTTCATTTAACTACGTTACAGGTATGTCAGCATTAGCTGTCGCCCACATCTGTGGAGTTTGCTGGGTTTTTTTTTCCTACTTCACAGTTTGCTGTCACAGACAGGAAGATGAAAGATTTTCTGACATTACATTTGATGCTCACTTCTGCAAAGACTGTTTCTAGTGAAATCTATCAAGACAGAGGCTATGGTCATCTCCAGTACACTTACTGGTCAGCAACTTGTTCCTTAAATTAACTTACATGTGCATATTTGCAACCAGCAACCTGGTTTCTCCCCACGTCTCAGCTGGTCCTACATAACTGATGGTCTTGCTCTATCTAGAAACTGCTCATTAGTAGGGTAGGAGTCTCTTGTGTGTCCCAGTCCTGGAATTCATTGGAAGAACATGTACAAATTGCAGAAGGATCCTCTCAGCCCTGTGACTTCCTGGAGGCTCACTCCAATGTAAGACCTCCATCCTGGAGGTCAGGCTTGCTCCGCGTGGACATGAGAAACTTCATGCAGCTCTGTGAGAGGAGGAGGTCTGACCCAGCACCATAGGGTCTTAAGTCAAAAGTTTCTCTCCTTTCCTCTCCCTGCTTTTGTGCAACACACGCTATTCTGGCCCGCTATCCATCTTTATTCTGGGAATGTTTTAGGACCCTTTGGGATAACATGTTCTGCAATCATTTAGAACTGGCTATTTATTTATGCCTATAATACTAATTTTAGTGCAGATAACGTGCTGGAAAAGAGCTTCAAAAGCATGTTTCATATACTAGATGCAGTTAGCATTTCTGATTGCACAAAGAGAAGACACAAAGGACTAAGAATGGTGCCTGACAGATATTCCTGGGGCTGATTCCTTGTAAGGGTCATGCAGTGGTACCAAATAATCTGCGAACAACAGGACTGGGTTACAGATTCACTCCTGCTTTTCACTGTGAATAAATCTTAGCGTGTTGGTTTACTCTTCCTCAAAAAGTGATTTAATGTCTTCCACTACTGCTAAAGATCTGTTCACATGGACAGTGGCAGAGAGTTCTACTCTCTTCAAATCTTTGCAAAGCCCTGCAAATCTTTGCCTTTTGTTAAATTAAAATCAGAGCTAACCCTGAGTCAAGTCAGGATTTGATATAAATTTTCAGCTCAGGTCTCTGGAGCCAAACTTAAGCAACTCTAACTAGAGAAAGTTTCTGCAGTATACTTTTAATTCTGAAGCTCAAGAGTAATATGTTGAGGTTCAAGCAATGATAAAGCTAAAAAAGATACATCTAACTCCTGAGCTTTGCCTATGAAGTCATGATCCACATTGGGTCTACTGAGGTTCCAGGTAGGACCATCTTTCCCATCCCCCATAACAACTTATGGGAATGCTGAAACAACAGAGCAGCCCTCTCCTAGGACAGGACCTTTATTGTCCCCCACGTAAGCCTAAGACAAGCAGCCAGAAAGGCTTATAGTAAAAAGAGCTGCTGCTGCTACAAGATTAAGGGAGGAAGAGAATCATGTGTAAAGTACCGACACCTTTGGGAGAGCGTGCTGACAGCACACCAAGGACTGAGTCCCTACAAAGCCTACTGCTGGCTGGGAAGGCCAATAAAGGTGTAGGGGCATGTACTCCTTTGAGCAAAGTATTAGCTATTTTTTGTGAAAACAAGCTTTACAACAGATCAGTACTGTTAAGGTTAAAAAATGTATTGTCTTTCTTAAAAATTTAACCATTTTGCCAGGAAAGTAATTTTGATAGAGAAGACTCTTTTTTTTAACCAACATAAGATATTTTGGAGCAACTGACTCCTTTCCTCCCCTCTCTGTGACCTTACCAGTTATATCAATGCAGAGATGATTAATACACATTTATTTCCCTCCTGGGCTAAGAATAGCTACCAGCATAGCTTGGTTGGCATAGATCTCGCTACAACAATTGGAGCAAGTCCCACCATCCAGTAAACAGTTTGTATTTGTCCTCTCTTTCTCCTGTCGTTATAGCCTCAAGTCTGGAATTACTCCTTCTCCTTTTCTGCTTCCTGGTGCTTGGGATTGATAGAACACACTGCTCCCTTTGTTTCAAAAGGGTCCAGCCCAGGGCTACACTTTGGGGTACATTTGGCAGCACTCTGAAGTTTGATCTAGACAGTGACTTTTTTTGGTGGTTGACTGTACCCGATAATGAGCCAGCGGAGCCTGGAGCACTCACAGCACATGTTCACAAGCGAAGAGACACAAAGTCTAGCTCAGGGCTGAGTGTGAGGGCTGCTCACCTTCTAGTCCCACACCAACAGAGACTCCTCCATTGCCTTTCAGTCTTTCTGTCTTTGCCTCCCTCCTCTGTCAGTGCTTACGTACTTCACAAAGACATCGTGACTGCAGTTTGGAAGTGTTTCTTGCAAATATTACGGTTGGTTACAGTTAACCACCTGGGACAAGCAGTCTGTTTCCACAACATGCTTCCTATAACTGCAACTATTTTTGCTCACAAACACGTGTTTCCTTTTTCCATCCTCACTCATTTCTCTTCTCTTTGTCTTGGTTTTCACTCTCACATCCACATACATCTCTCAGAGCTGACTTCTTTCCTCCTCTAACCTGACTGCCCCCCAGTCCCTGTCTACCCTTCTGCTCAAGCAGAGGCTGCCCTTCCGCATGTGCAGTAACTCCCTTCTGGAACGTGGCTTCTCCTTCCCCCAAGCTCCATTCTTTCTTCATGTCCTACCCCCAATACTACCCTACAGCAATACACTCCTTTTTCTCCTATCATCTTACTTCTGACTTGCCATCACTGACTTAACAACCTGAAAAATCTTTATGGGCATTTTTATGCCTTTAAAAATGCATCCAGTGATACACACAGTTCCAAAGAGAAACGGGCTTGCTCATCTCTTGGTCCATACACCAATGTTCTCCACCATGCTACTCCCTTCTAACTCCAAGTGACTCAGAAAACAATACTTCTGCTGCTTCCCTAAGGAGACTGATTCACAGCAAAGACTCTCCCTGTGATGCACGATGTATATATTTCTTTGCTCTGGTTAATCACATAACTCTTACTATACTTACTGTTACCACTCTAAACAGTGTCCATGTTCGCAAAATGCTACTGCATTGTTTGCTGTGAAACAAAGGTGGTATTTACATTGAAATACCTTGTTTGGTCTCGCCAGCAGTTTTCCACTTCTGCTCATGGATGATGAACAGTTGCCCACAGCAATATAAAATATTCTCTCAGTAGAATGTTTTGTGATTCTTTCTGCAGAGGCTGCTACAGCCTATCCACACAAATTATATTCTGTTGTCTCCTGCCGCTTCTCATTCTTTGCTTCAATATTTAGCCTATATTCTCATGACTCTGGGTCATTCCCTCAGGGCTGGAGCAGAAAGCCTCCACACTCATGCGTATTTGTTTCCTGTCCTCCTAATTGAGAAATGGAACAATGACTTTCACTGTGCTATTTTTAAGGTTCTGTGATGGCTTTAAATCCCACTTCCCATCTGCATCACTCCCCATTAGGTGTGTAAACAAGCTGCAGTCACTCAGGATGTAGAGATTTCAGCCTGAAATGCAGCTCATGTGCTCCCTCATTTGTTCTGATGCCTCCTTTGCTGATATATTGGTCTGATCTCTCCCACAGGCCCGTGGGGCACACTGTAATATTCTCTCCATCAACATGCCAGCAGAGGCTACCACAGCTCAGTTCAGTGGCAGGGCAAATCTGCAGAGCAGATCTAATGAGATGGTCCCCTTTGGGTTGTGAGTGCGTGTGGTTTGGCTTCTTGGTACAAGCACAGGTATGCCATGAATCACTTTTTTTTCCAATGATGCTTGAGAATATTTCATTGTCATTGACTTTCCTAAAAGAAGAAAAAAAATGTGTATGTTAAGGAGTTAAGCCCAGATCTAACACATGCAAGGGCATTGACCTATAAATTCAGTCAGCAGGCACTAAGTGGCAAATTCAGTCAGTCTAAACAGGTTGCCCAGAGAGGCGATAGATGCCCCATCCTTGGAAACATTCAAGGTCAGGTTGGACAGGGCTCTGAGCAACCTTATCTGGTTGAAGACGTCCCTGCTCGTTGCAGGGGGGTTGGACTAGATGACCTTTAAGGGTCCCTTCCAAGCCAAACTATTCTATGATTCTAAATGCAATTTTAGATCTTCTGACCACTGTTTTGGTCTGGCTGGCTCAAGGCACTGAGGGCCATCTAGCCAAAAGACTGTCTCCATCTGCTCTCAGGAGCTGCTATGCCTCTGTGTATCCAGCCCCCATGCCTGCTGCAATACAGTTACCTAAAGAGGTACTTAACCACTTCTCCGGGACACAAAGTATAGGTAGGAATGGACCAACAAAGGTCATGTGCATATGCTAGTGGTGTGGACTGCAAACCTACGGGATGGCTGTGGAAGGTTTACTATCCTGAATAACAACAACAAAGACGATCACTATGTTCCTGCCCTTCAAGGTGTACTGGGAAGAGGACTGTGCACAGTAGGTATCTTTCAGTGGCATATGCCTGAGTGTGCGGGAGGTATTTAGGAGAATATTGGAGTTGTAAGCAGCCTGGGTTCATGGGCAGTGCTGTCATGGTTTAGCCCCGAATGGCAACTCAGCGCCACGCAGCTGCTCACTCACTCCCCCCACAATGGGATGGGGGAAAGAATTGGAAGGGTAAAAGTGAGAAACTTGTGGGTTGGCATAAAGACAGTTTAACAGGTAGAGCAAAAGCTGCACACTCAAGCAAAGCAAAGCAAGGAATTAATTCACTACTTCCCATGGGCAGGCAGGTGTTCAGCCATCTCCAGGAAAGCAGGGCTCCATCACAAGTAACAGCTACTTGGGAAGACAAACGCCGTCACGCCGAATATCCCCCCCTTCCTTCTTCTTCCCCTGGTTTATATACTGAGCATGACATCATATGGTATGGAATAGCTCTTTGGCCAGCTGGGGTCAGCTCTCCTGGCTGTGTCCCCTCCCAGCTTCTTGTGCACCTGGCAGAGCAGGGGAAGCTCTGAAAAGTCCTTGGCCAGTCTTAGTGCACTACTTAGCAACAACTAAAACATCAGCGTGTTATCAATGTTCTAGTACTAAATCCAAAACACAGCACTATGTTAGCTACTATGAAGAAAATTAACTCTATCCCAGCCAGAACCAGGACAGAAGCCATTGCAGTTCCCCTATGGCCAACACGCTGCTGAGTGCGACTTTGTCACCAGCGCTGCTTGTATCTAGGTGTGGAAGGGAGGTCTTCCAGAATGGATAGTAAATATGTAAAACCCAAACATAGCGCAAACCTGGGCACCCAGACTATTACTGTCTTGCCTTTTGTAGAGCAGTGCATCTGCACAGTGTAGAGCATCTGTTTGACAGGTACATGCTGATGAGCTGGGTGACCATGAAAGTTATTCTGGTTTTGGATTTGAATTTAAAATCTTTTGGGTGTGACAGTGATGAATTAAACACATCCTGTAAAAATTTTCACACCCCAACTGTTTCAAAGCTCGTAGTAGGGTGTGGGACTCCTGTTATGTGGTTATCTGGTCAGCTGCCTTGGAGGAGTTAGGACTGAAAGAGCCACGTACTGTAGTGGTACTTGGGGTTTGTGGTGTGATTTTTATCTTGGCATTGTTGTGACTACTTTTTAAACATAAACTTTTGCTACCCCTGCGTTGACAGCATAACAAAGGGGAGCTTTCTCCAACAGAAACAGCCCCCTAAGTTGCGATGCATTCTTGCAGATAAGAGATAAATCCAATGTCATGCTGAAAATTGCAAGGACAGGTGAAGCAGCCTGGCTTGGACTTCCAGCAATACTGAAGTGGCTCAGGACACACATGCTGCTGTCTGTTCCCAGCTGGCTTGATGTGCTTTTGAAAACCCTGTCTCTCAAGTGTTTTCAGGCCGGGCTTTGCTGTTGCTATTAGTGGTTAACTGCAGCTAGGCTTAGACAACGCAGGCCTTGGTGGATCTGGAGGAGTTCAATGACATCCCAGCTTTCTCAAACATGGAACTAAGTCTCCTCTATTTTTTGTCTGTCATTCAGAATCTCACAGGTTACTGCCTTGGGAACAAACTGCTTTGTACGTGCAGGCCAAAGCTACAGAAGGCAGTACTCCCTCCTGCAGAGCAGAGATTGCTCGCTCAGTCACGCTCAGGGCTTGGTCCAGCCGCACTCCTCTTACAGGTGCCAGAACAAAGACAACCAAAGATGGGCATCCTGCAGCGCACCCCTTGGGCTGCTGTGGCAAGGGACTGGTGCAGGGTTTGTTTCCCCTTTGGCAGGAGATGCTTTCAAGAGCTGCCTTTCAGGCTGAGCTGACCTGCGTGCGGTGAAACTGGGGGAGCAGCAGTGGGACATGAAGCGGGTGGAGCAGAAGTTCCTGGGCAATGAACCCACTGCCTCCAGAGCCAGGCCTGCGGCCGAAAGCCCTCTGCGTCCCACTGGTGACCCACCACACCCGCGCTGCGTGCACCTCTGCTGGCAGAGTCCCCGGAAAAAAGTGACAAACACACACGCCCCTCCATGGGCAGGGCCCGGACGAGGGAGAAGCACCGGCGCTGCCCCCCTGCTGGGGCCGGGGCGGTGCCCAGGCGCGCTCAGCC
>NW_009259524.1:1450733-1472204 GCF_000687185.1 Egretta garzetta
GCCGCGGCGAGGCGGAAGGCGAGTGGAGTTAAACCCCCGAGTGCTCCTCCCCGGCCTGGCTGCGCAGCTGTGGTTTGGGGGCGCTATTTTTAGGTGCCAGTCCGGGGTCTCCTTCAGCCTGGTCTCAGTGCGGCCCTTCCAGGGTCACACCGAGGCACCCGGCGTCCGTCCCCGGCTGCTGACCCCTTACAAAGGTCTGACCGCTCTCTGTGGTTTCCTAGAATCCCACGTGAGTCTCCCCACATACCCGTGGCTTTATAATTAAAAAAAAAGGGGGGGGGGGATTAATCAGAAATTCTGAAAGCTGCACAGCAGACGCCAGTGCGATGTTTCCGTCTCCCATGCCTGTACTTGGAGGGACAGAGCAGGTTTCTTAGGGCTCAGGAGGTTTTGAAAGTGTCATAGCTGAGAATGGGATGTTTCGTATTCTGTGTAGGCAATTGAACATTGTTCGTCTGTGCTTGCTAATTTGATGAGAAAGAACAGGCTGTAAAAACAATCCTTCCAGCGGGCCAGGAAAGACCCAGAGGCAAAGGAGTTTGAGTAGAAGTCACTTCTTTCTTCGTGTCACTGTGTTTCGTTCTGATTGTTAGCAGCCCCTCCTCAGGGGGGTGGGTGAGGATTGCTGGTTCCAGCCAAAGCCCAGGTTGGCTTCTTAGTAAAATTCTGATTACCCACATCCAAATCAGACAGGTTTCAGGTTGGAAGGTACCCCGTTACTACACAATCAGTAACAACTGACTGAGTCTAATTATATTGATGAACCTGTTGAAATCAGAGGAGTTAATAATAAGATAAAACATACACATGAGCAGCAAGGCTTCTGTGGCCATACAGACTCTGGAAATGCAGATCATGCAAAACATGTTAAAGGAAGTATGTGGTACTGGCCTGCATGTGTTAAATTGGAAAAGAGGACAAAATTCTCACATGAGGGCACACATCTCATCACATCCTCAAGAGAATGAGGAAGAGGCTCGTGCTAATACCTTATCCTGGTGTTGATACAAATTCCAGGATACAAAGGAAATTCAGAGCAAAATGAGTTCTGTCACAGGAACCCTGAGTTCTAGATCCTGGCCAGAAACAGTTCCCTGCAGCCACACAGAGGCTCCAGTGATCTTCTTCGCTGATCTGCTCGGCAGACCCAGAGTCTGTAGCACAAGGAGAGCATTTACACTGTGGTGCACAGGGCAGTTCTGGGCAAGGGTCTGCCCTGCCTGTGCAGAAGGAAGACTCATCCCCTTGCGTAAGACATTGGGGTGGATGGTGCCTCTGGTTGGCTGTTGGACTGCCATCCTTCAGGAAGGGTGGTTTGGCTGGAAACCCCTGCAGTGTGTGAAGGTTGTTTCAACCCTGTGCAAGCAGCTGAGTATGCTGTGGCTGAGGGACAGTTGAAGGGACTGTCGGATGCGAAAGACCAGGAATCACAGCAAGGAACTACAAGTGTGTGGCTCATGAAGACTTGGAGACTCTATAGTGAAAGAGCGAAGGACAGCCATACCTCCAGGGAGGCTGAAGGAACTCCCCAGAAGCCAGACAGAACTCAGCAGAATTTGCTGCCACTTAAGACGTTAAGCCGGGGAGCAAATACCTGCCTGCAAGAATGCAGGAGGCAGGACAGGAGTTGTCTATAAACTCTTCTGAAGTGTTTCCTGTTTGTCCCAGACTACTTTTAAGCCAGTGAAACATAGCTTAAAATCCTTTGGTGTTCTTCGGGAGCTCACTGTAAGGGAGGGGTCTAGGCATCCCTCTTGCAGCCAGCTTGGGTGCTGTCACCACATGAAAAAGAATTTGCAGTAAAAATTAGAATGACAATGAGCAAAAAATAGAAATGAAGTATCTATATTCTCTAGAGAACATAAGTGATTGAAATGACTACTCTAAAACATAACTGTAACCACATTGATCACGTTACAGATCACCATAGGGTTTTCTGGTGAATTGGCCTTTGTCTTGTAAAGACTCCAGATTTCCTCATTGATGTTCCCAGTCTCCATGCACCTCCATGCTCCTGGGAAACAGGCACAGCTACTTCGTAAGAATAAGTTGCACAACTTCTTGGACCTTCAAGATACGACGTTCTTCCTCATTTTGAGGGCCCACCACAGCCACACATTACCATGTCAAATCACCTTGATTATCAGGGAGTTCACCCTGAGTGCAACCAGAAGAAACTGCAGTGCATACAAGTTACAAAAGTTAATTGGGCCCAGACACGTCACGTGCAGCAAAAGCAACTAGCTCTGCAGCTGCCCAGGTCCCATCTTGATTAGCAGTCCTTCTGTGTCTCTAGTGCACACTCCGTACAGTTCAGGGTGAAGGTATCCAAACTAGCTCTTAACTGGATCACAGAGCAAGCCTGAATGCAGGAAGTATCTAGTTATGTTCAGACAAGCTCTGCAGTAGCTAAGATACCCTTGTTCTCAGAATAAAACCTCAGTGAGCTCTGCTCAGTCTAAGCTGTTCCCAGCTACTGTTAAGTTGGCCCAGGCAGATGTATACACATTGTATAGGAACATACAGCTCCCTGCTTGCCCATGACTGACTGCTGGCGAACTTCAAAGAACAGGCTTTTCACACTCCGTCTCTTTGATCTCAGCTCTGTGGTTGCTGGTCATTAAAAGCAAATGTTTGCTCAGGGGGCTTTTGTTGTCCTAGCCAAAGTGCTTCTTCAGTTTTGGGTCCATAGCCTCATGCAATTCTGACTGCGCCACAGCAAAGCACACCCGTATCCAGAGGAGAAGTCAAGCAGCCTGCTGGAGCTTGCTGCAGCGCAGTGAAGCTGGGGAAATAGAGGTGTCCATATTGTTTGTATAAATATTACAGAATCCTGCCTTTTCTGTGTCCTCATCTTAGCTGAGTTACAAAGACATCAACCCAGGACAAGTCCTCAACCTGCAAATTTTTCTAGGTTATGAGAGTCTTTCAGGGTAGCATTACCACATGCCTTTCCTGTTACATTCCTCACTAAGCACCCACTGTTGGATACTTATCTGGGAGGCAAGATTCTTTTGTTCTCATCTGGTACAGCCAGCCCTTACATTTACACTCTTATGAATTGTTTAGATGACTATGAGAAAAGGTGAAAGTTAGTATTTCTCTGTTCTCACTGTGTTGATATTGCTGCTAAACGTTAATGTTATGTTAGTGTCTGGGGCAAATCATAGCACTGTTCCCAAGCCTAACTTCAGAATTCCTCAGGAGTCCCCTTCTGGCTCAGAGCTGCCTTGGTTTGCTGCCAGGCCGGGAAGGGAGCTATGTCTCATCAGGTAGCCCTGGAAAACATGGTGTGATAAATCTCAGTTTTCTCTCCACAGATCTGCTTACAGATCAGCTGTTCATTCCATTGTTTCAGGTGACCACTGAAAAGTCACACATATATGTCCTCTCTCTTTAATTCAAAGTCAACTCTTCTTGCTGCTTGCTGTTTGGTTGCTGCAATTCTTTCTCTCTTGTCTGCCTGCTATACTTCATCATCAGCAGAGGCCAGGTGTGGCCATTGGGAAGCCCTTATCAATGAAGTTGTGTTCAGTACATACCATAGAGATCAGCATCATTGATGATGCTTGTTTTTCTTAGCTGAACTATCCTCCCTTTGACAAAAGTGGCCCTTCAGGTGCTGCTGTGTACCTCTTCAAAGGCTCCGTTGGATGTGATTATATTGTTACTGGTTATCCCAGATCTTTTCTGTGCCTGATGTTAGGGGGTGCCTGTTGTGGCCCAGGAATTTTAAAGCACTGGGGTTTTTTTGTTGGTGTTCACAGTATGATGGGGAGCATACAAATGTATTACTTCTTATGCTGGGATCTTTCTGCACATGCAATCAACAATAGAGGATTCTTTAGTTACCAAGTCATTGATTTGTGTTATATTGATTTAGGCGTTTAGCTCTGCAGGCTGTTGGTTTCTTTCCTTCTGTGCTCGGTAAGAAAAAAGCTGTTACAAAAAAAAGGTAAGCCAGTCATGCCACTTGACTTCTCATTGGGTTGCTGTGGTTACGCTATGTTTTCTAGTGACATCAGTGAGGGCTCTGTAATGCTTGCGTGATGGACTGTTTTGGTGCCTCTTTTGCTTGAAGAGAAAAAAAATAGTTGAAGGGAAAAAATTAATTTGGCCATTTGCATCTTTCCTTCTAGTTATGTTTTTGTAACTAGGTGATAAGTGCTAGTGGTTTACAGAGGAGCAAGTGGTGATTTTTTATTAGCTTTATATAATACAGCTACAAATGATTCTAGTTGATATGGAAACAACCATTTTTCCACTATGAAAAGAAACATTTAATTGTTTCCAAGCTTTGAAAACTACCTAAGATATCAGCTTTTGTCTGTCTAGGTTTTTCTGCTGTTTTCAAGGCTGAGTTTTTTCAAGTTCTTCCATTTCTTCTGTAATGCAGAACAGCTGATCATCCTTGTTTGCCTGGACTCAAAGTCCACAGTGTTTCAAAAGTGACAGGAGAAATCCATGGAAGAGGAATCCCTCAGGGTTGTTAAATACAAAGACACCACGCTTTGAAGTTCTTGAGCTGCTGGTGAGGGAGGGCTGGGACAGTATTTTAGGAAGGTTTTATAACTTACTTTCCTTGATTTTATACTCTTCCCTGATACTTGCCTTGGTCACTGTTGGAAAGTGGACAGTGGGTAGAGCGCATCATTTGTCTGACCTGCTACGTTGTGTTCGTAGGTTCTCGTTGTTGCTGGCTATGACAGCAAATTGCAATTTGATTTGATAAATAACATCAAAGCCTAAGAAGTGCAATATCCTGCATATTGTTTGAAGCTCATAGGATTGTAATGCCTTTCAGGTGGGCTTATTGCTTTATAGGAAAAAGATGCTACTTTGGGGTGATTGTGTAGGTCAACACCTGCAGGTTCCCTAACTGACCTGCTATTTCCATTGCAGGCCAGGCAGTTCACTCATGTAACAGTCTCCTGCAACACAGTCGGAGGTGGGAGCAGTCAGATGAGCTCAGTACAGACAAAGGAAACAAGAAGCCTTGAAAAAAAATTTCACAGACCTCTGTGAGCAGCCTGCAGACTGTGTGCTTAAAGTGAGTAATGTCTTGTCTCCTAACAGGTTAACTGGTTAATTACACATGTAAGTCAAGCAAGGGTTATTCCTGATTTCCCAGAGACTGGGACTGTTTAGCCTCAAGAAGGGAATGCGCAGGAGGCATCTCATTAGTGTGTATAAATACTTGATGGGGGTTGTAAAGAGGATAGAACCACGCTTTTCTTAGCAGTGCTCAGCAACAGGAGAAGCAGCAATACAAAAAATTCCATTTAAATATAAGAAAACTTTTTTATTGAGGGTAGTCAAACACTGGCACAGCAGCCTGGCACTGCTTTGAACAATGGGGCTGGACAAGACAATCTCCAGAAGTGCCTTTCCACCTCAACTGTCCCCTGATTTTCCATGCAGTCTGAATTGTAGTGTTCTTACATTCTCTGTGATGTGTCTGTGTAAGTTTTAGGTCTTGTCCTGACTCACCCTTTCCAACAGAAACATCAAAGGAGAAGGGCTTTCTGCTTCACCACCTAGGAATTCAGAGGTGGAAATCACCACCTCTATAGCTGCTGCAGTGTCTTTTAACATCATTCTTACCTTTTTTTCTGCCCACTGTGTCTGGTCTTGAATCATGCCTGCAGACACTGTAAAGCAGGTATTTTATTAGTATTCATTTATATTGTACTCTTCTTGATTATTGCAAATAATAATATTACCACATATAAAATAAAGAGTTGCTGCTGCTCTGTTGTCCTACCACAGAACTGAGCGTCTTGGTATTCCCACAGCCAGTGAGCTAACAGTGAATGTCTTATTTTGTGTCTGTGGAAGGAAGAAATAGAAACTCATCATGGAAAAAAAAATGCTAGAGCTTCATTTTGCAACAGCAGCTATCTGTGGATTCACTCAGAAATGTGACCATCCAGTAGCCTGAAGGCCCAGACTGCTCACGAAGGCATAAACTTACAGATTTAAAAATTATGGGGTAAAGGAAGGAACCGACAGGGCAAACTTAAGACCCATTAAACAAGCCTGAATTGCCTCAATTTAAGAAGTGTGGGAAATGACCTTTTTTTTAATTAAAAGGTGTCTGTATATGTGCCTAGTGCAGACTGCTTTGGTGACAATGAATACATATGTACAGCCTGTCTTGCTGTAAATCTCTGTCCCAGAGTGAGTTATCTGCAGCAGGGCTCAGGGCCAAGGGCACAGCCTGCTATGTAGTTTGCCAGTTTCAAAAAGATGAGCTATGATACCTCATGCTTAAATACCTACAAATAGTGCAAATAAGATGCATGACTGCAGCATTTGTGTGACTTGGAAAAAGAAAAATTAAACACAGTGTTACCAGCATAAATAAAACTCCAGATGGAAATGGATTCAAAAGACTAATCCTTAGTAGGTAGCAGCACCTAGATGGGTGATAGGAGTTACATGAGGTTTTTCAGATCAGAGATCTTTCTTGCATAAGAAAGGATGATGCTTATTGGCTTTGAACCTTATACAGTTAGTTTCTTCTGTCATAAAAATTTACTGAGTAAAGGATGTTTAATTGTCTCAAAATTGTTGACAACAATGATTCCTAGTTCTGTTGCAAGACATAGATTCACAGTACTCATGACTACATCCGCTGCTAATCTGTGCTGTAACAGGACAGTGTTGTTAATAGCACACCCTCTTTAGCAATCTGAAAGAGCTTTAATACAATAAACAAATCATTATGAAGTTTACTATTAGACTTGCAAAGTCTCAAGATAAGAATTTTTCAACCTGTATCAGTGCAAAATTTCAGTCTGTCATAGATTTTCAGTAAAAATAACGAAGGCCTGCCAGCCTTGAAAGTTTTCCACCAGGACTGCAGAAAGAGTGAGCGCTCTCCAAGGATAGTCAGTGGTCTAGGCATGTTCCTGCCAGCAGCAATCTATGTGTCTCACTTCCCAGCCGAGTACCACAGCCTTTGGGCAAGTGGCTCTTCTCATTCCTGTCTCTGTCACTGAACAGAAAGTCGAACTTTGACCCAAGGAAACTTTTTTGAAAAATGGTTTAATTGCTGCATGTGTGCACACATGCACAGAGATTTTTAAACAAATGAGCATTCTCTGTATGAACTTTCTGGCCAGTTCTAATTATGTGAAGGTGACTAATAGGACCAGCTCACCCACCACTGGAAAGTGTCAGCCATGTACTCATGCATACCCAAATGAACAAATTACAACAGGAAATAAAGAGAACTCTGCATGACTTGTAAAATATCTTGATTTGAGATTTTTCTGGGGTATTCTCTTTAAACCCTTCATGATTACAAAAATGCCATGGTATGTCTAGTGATCACATATCATCAGAGCATCAGTTTCATGCTGAAAGAACTGAAAAAAGCATTTCAGCTAAACATGGAAATATTTTCTAGCAACTAGACAGAAACTGGCAACACTTCATTTTTCAGATCGTTTATAGGTTTTGTTTCAGAACAGAGTCAAGGCAATATATTTCTGAATGTGTCAGGTTTTTTCAAGAGTTTTTATTATAATAAAGTGTGGGTTTAGGTAGCATGGGAAGCCTTCAGGCATGCTCAATATAGAGCTATGCTATGCATATTTCTATATTATTGTATTTCATTGTATATGTTTAATAGATTTAAATCCTAATTCTACTTTCCCACACTACCTGCTTCACATACAACACTGTATTTCCAGCCTCTGCTCTTCCAGTTCTGTTGCAGGGACAGCTTTCTACAACACCAAAATATTTCACTAAACTTTACCCTATTGTTACTATTAGATTATGAGTAAGATTTTTTAGTTATTTATGAGTTTAAAGCCACGTGAGCAAGTTCTAGTGTGAGTCTGAGTAGTTAGCTACTCAGTTAGTCAATGCTTTTAATCCATATACTGGCCTCCAGGACAATTAAATTCCTAGAGTAAAGAAAGGATTAAGTTAAAAGGAATTTAGAAAGATCCAGTTGGGTCCAACTGGCAGTATCTAAAGTTCTATTCGTCATAATAATGAATTCAACTTGGAATCACATAATGGTAACTACCTATGGCATCAAAAGAATAATAATCAGAAAAAAAAAAGATTGACTAGTTATTGAGGAATAACTGTACCTTCATTACCTACTCGAATGTCATAGTTAACACAAAATGCTTCTGGCTTTATTGTAAGGTGAGAAAGGAAAATCAACACAGTAGTTTCTGCTACATTTGACCTTGTCTGGATTTTGTGGTATTAAAGCTTCATTATCTTTTTTCTTTACCAATTTGACACTCACATACATAACTTCTGTTCTTTTTACAAAGACTAGGTTTATGAGAAGAACTACTTCTAAATTCACTATCTATTCTGAAAAGAATCGGAAATTTTGACAAACTAGGAAGTTGAGAAAAAAATAATTTTATGTTTGGCAGACTTTTTTTTATAAATTCACTATAGTTGAAGTAAATTTTAAAGTGAAACACTATTTCAAAGAAGCCAAAGTATTTGATTTTGAAATACCAACATATTTCCTTTTTTCAGAATTTTTCTAAACACAAAAATTTGCCAAAATAGATACAGAAAAAATGTTTAATGTGAGTAGTTTATCAGCAGAAGAGGATATTCAATTCAAATACTTCATCTGTCTAGAGCAGACCTAGGTGCTGAATGTTTCCCGTTCTGCATGTTGGAAAGTAACACCAAAAGCATCCATGTTTCCCCATCTAAACTAACTTTTTGGGGGCACAATCATTTTAAAAGATGCCACGTTTAGAGGCGACATTCATGCTATGTGCAGACAGGCTAACTTCCTACTTCCTCTCACTTCCTCCAGACTCTTCCTTTTGCAGCCTGACTTCCATTCAGGTGCCGTGCAGGTTGTTACCCTCCTCTGCAGTCATCCACCTACACAGCCTGCATCCTCTCCTTACTGTTTCACATATTCGTTGGATGAGACACTAGCAATCTGGTCCTATGGAGCATCCAGCATTGAAAAACAAAAGAGGAGAAAAGAAACAAGGCCAGGTTGGATGGGGCTCTGAGCAGCCTGATCTAGTTAGCGGTGTCCCTGCTCCTGCAGGGGGGTTGGACTAGATGACCTCTAGGGGTCCCTTCCAACCCAAAACATTCTATGATTCTATGAAACACATGTCCACACTTAGCATTGTGACTGCCCTATTTCCAGGAACCATAAAGCAAATGCTTAAAGTGTAGTTCTGACTGAGGCATCTGAAACCTGAGAGTGAAGCAACTTTGTCCACTCTCATGAAAGAACCGCAACTTCCTTGTGATCAGTGGTAGTAGAGCAATTACTGTATTTAATAAAAGTATACGGAAGCCTGGTCTTTCTTAATCATAAAATACAAAGTAAAAACATGAGAAACTACAACGGAAGTTAATCTGAAAATTACAGTATAAATGATGACGTTAATGTGAAGAATTTTTACACCAGATATGTGCCTGTGGCTTTCTTATGCGAGGGGGAGTAACATGAGTTTGGAACCTATTGGTAAAATTGCCCTAATTGCAATATATTATTGCAGAAAGACGAAGGGAGAAAAGAGCTGAAAAGATGTTCCATCTTAATGAGAGAGTACTATAAAAAGAAGACTAGACAAATAGTCATAAAATATTATATAATGAATTAGTTTGGCATTATAAGAGAAAGGAAAATATTATTAATTTGTGAAGCAGACAGTCATCTTTGCTACAGAATTAAAAGTGAGAGAGCTCTTATAAATGCTACCCACACGATGTAACACCTCACCAAAGCTCAACTATGAAACCAACTTATTCTGCTGATTACTGCTGTTCTAGCCATCTTTCCTGCATGTAAAACATTAAGTCAGCCAGTTACGAAGCTATCGAATGTTTCCAGAGTGTCACTTACCAGAATGATTTGATAACTTACAGAGAAATGAACTGTTTTGCTTTCTGATCTTGATTAAGTACTGCTAGCATACCACGTTTTGTGACAGTTTCAAATGCGGATTATTTTTTGTTCTTGTTTCCCCCCAAGTATTTCAGCAGTTTTTGTCCAGTTCATTGCATCTAAATTTGTAATCTGTATGATGCAAATCAATTAGAGCAAGGTTTTGTGTTTCCATAGTGCCACCCAAGATTGGAGAAGAGAGGCCTGTTTTTAATCACCTACTTGTTGCATTTGTTTGGGTACAGATGAAGTAAAAAGATGACAACAGCAGGAACCAGAGACTGTGTCTAGCAGGTAAGAAGGTCGACTCTGAAAACATGCAAGAAGAAAAGAAGTCTTATCAGAGTTTCTACAGAACTTCAAACACCTCAGCTTTCCCCACACACCAGCACACAAAGAGAGGTCTCTGCAGTGTGGCTGAATGCCAACGGAGACCAGCTTTTAATGAGAGTTTTCACAGGGAGGAAGGAGGTTGAGATATTGCTTATAGTTTATGATGATGCAAGTGCCCAGCACTAAGTATTGTGAAAGGTAGTACATACCAATCACCTCACACTCTGAAGGGAGACTTTCTAGTTTGCACAAAAGTAAGCAGTACTTCTGCTGGCCCCACTCATTGCTAGTTCAAGGAAGCTACAAATCCCCAAGCTCTTAGTTCTGTTCTAAAAGCAGAACTAAGGTGTAATAAGTTAACAATAGCCCATTTAATGTAGAGCAGGTTTCATTTATTGCCTGTGTGTACTGAACTCCAGGAGTCTTTGGAGCCTGGCTACTCAGTTTCTAGTTTGAAAGAAACATGGATTATTGGCTCAGTGTAGACATTTTTATTTATGTAAAACCAGTAATCCTGTATTTTTCATGCAAATGGTGATCTTGGCCCAAACATTAATGTTCATTTCCCATAGAAGACCCACATCTCAGGCACTGATCCTGGCTGGGAAGAACAAAGTGTCCTGCTGCTTGTTCCAGCTTTCAGCACAAGCTGCTGCATCACAGGGCAGAGCATGAATGTTGATAAATCCCACCCACAACACAGCATAGTCCAACCAGATGTTACCCAGTGTTTCAAGCTCTTCTGGTTGTACCACATATCCTGTTACAGAAGGTGGTCTTCTTGAAGTCCCACCTACTGCAATCATGTCATCATGTGACAAATTCCATTTTCCTTAAAAACAATATATTGTTCTCTGTTGAAAAAAACCCAACTAATCCAAAAGCAGTCCAATGATGAAAGAAACATATCTCAGTATGCATTTTTTTTTTTAGTCAAGGTCGTAGCTGTCAGGTTGCCTGATATATCATTTCTGAGGACTGTAACATGATTTTCCTGCACTCTGGCAGGACAACTCTGGGCAGCTGCAGCTGCAGTTACTGTCAATGATACAAAGTTGACTCTAATGGCTGCCCTGTGTGTAAAGAGTTTGTAATGAAAACAATGAGACATCAATACATTATTTTTCATTTTGAACAGTTAATATTTCATAATTACTGAAGCGGCTATAGTATAGCTAATAAGAATGATTTGCTTTCTTATTATCAATTCTACTGGTGAATAAAGAAGTACTAAATAGCGTGTTTGCAAGAAAATTGGATGCCTATAAATATTGTGCTATAACAGAATTCATCCAGATTCTTTAATCCTAATTTTGACTGCATATTTTTATTTTTGATTTGTAATACACTTATATTGCAAAATGCCTCTGTCTTAACTGATTCTGCTGCAGGAAGCTTACCCGTTGCTGCTCCTTTGAACAAAAGTAACTTGGAAAGTTCAAGACCTCCTTTATATCTTGTGGATGTTTGAACAGAAGTGGTGGTATTGTAGAAACATCCCACCCCAGAGCAGCAAGTGAAGCAGATCAAACTGAACATTTTAAAGTACTACTTTTTCAAAACAACAGCCAGAGGAGAATGAAGAGGAAAAACAGTCAGTGAAGAAACGGAGAACTTTTTGTTCAACTGTAACTTCATAACCACTAAAAAACATTCATTAAGTTATAAAACCATGACTGTGGTTAAGACAGCTGACTATGGAAATAGAAAGCAATCTCCATTTTAAAAGCTAAAAAATGAAAGAATAGTGAAATTTTGAGTAGTTAATAATCTCCGACTTGATGGAAGCATCTGCCATGTCATGTCAGTAGGAATTGTTAATGATTCCCAATGAAGTTTTGTCCCTTACCTGAACTCTTCCTTGCTCTGTCCCTCTAGTAAACAACAGAAATTTTTAAACTGACTTCAGGGACGTTTTTTACAACCCCCCTTCCTATAGTTACTAAGATCTTTTATCAGTAACTGTTATTTGCTCAAACATACCACAGTTCCTCACCATTCCTCTTTGATACACAATATAAGAGTACCCTTAAATAAGACTGTTCTTTTATCAGTCACAAGAGCATTCACACAAAATGATAACAAAGTCATGTAAGTGCTGAATGTCTGTGTATAGAAGTACAGGAATAATTATTCCCAAGTGATGCTCAGGAATCTGTAGGATCAGCTGAGTATGGTGCTGTGTATTTGTAATTCTTTCCTCATGCTCTGCAGCTCAAAAATTTTCTGAATTTCACTTTTTCCCCACACCTCCCTCCCAGCCATAAGCCTGCATCCAAAATTTGCGTTACCCTCCCAGGGACTGTAGAGGCCCCATGGCCTAGCTGTGATAGAAGCTAGCTCAAAGTACCATTTAGGTGTTCAAGCAAGCATGGAGTTTACAAATGTCAAGAATAAATTAGTTTAGTAATGCATAAAACCATCTGTTGTACACCAGCCTTCTTTGGTTTGGTTTTCATGATACAACTCTTGGCTACATCTGATTCCTATTTAGCTCCTAGGCAGAGCTCTTTAGTCATGGTTCAGACTGTTCCCATCGCAGGGAAAACTGGTTCATTTTCTGGTTTATTTTTCAAGGCTCACTCCCCAGCAATAGCTTTTGTCTAGCGAAAGGAAGAAGCCAGTCTTATCTTTCCTTCCAATGTACTTTGCCTTCAAATCTCACCTCAGCTCCTCACACACATATTCACACTATTTGGAGCTGCAAAGCTTGAAGTCAGTACCCAGACAGGAATTGTATCAAACCAGTTAGGAGTTACCTGGCCAATGCAAATGTTGGTTATTGAAAAAGAACCAATTAGGCCCAGGAGAATCTTAAGCAAAGGTTAGGAAAGATAGGAATAGGTCTGCTTTTGCATAGCCTAGATTATTTTTTTTTAATTTGGTAAAGATCCATGGAGAGTGGGGAATCTGAATATTTCACAGGAAAATCTGTAATGCTAAAACAATGAACCACTCATTGCCTACTCATAGAGTAGACAGGTGGGAGACTTTTGTCACCTGTTCTTCTGTATCAGTTAGGACTCTGATAATTGAAAATGACAAGGATAAAAATAATTCAGATAAAAAAGTGGATGAAAATTATAGTAGAATATTGGGGGATAGGGAGTGGTGTATGCATATGCCATTGTCTTTGATGCAGACAAGTGTACCTGTGAATGCCCACTCAGGTGCAGCCAGAAACTATCTCTGTTTCACAAACAGGCCAACGTATCTCTGGCTGGGTGAAGGACACATCCAAAGAGACTCTTCTTGAACCTCACCGAGCAGTATGGTCTCATTATTTGGCCAGGTAAGATACTCAGTTATGTTTTTACACTCCCTGTTCTAATGAGTAGAGTCCTGAGACCAAATCCTTTTGCCTTTGCTTTTCACATTCTTCACAGAAAGAGTCAGGATTTCCTCTTTATTGCATTTTCTGGGATGTACACTGACCTAGAGTTTGCACCTTTCATGTTGCTACTGCTGTGATCTGACAGAAAACTATATCTGACTTGCATATCTCAAAATCTTTTGAGTGCTGATCATGGCAAAAGGCTCTCCAAGTATCAGGGAAAAGCACAGAGCTCAAGGTCCTGGAGTGCAGTACAGAGCATCAGAGGAATGGAAATTCCCTGAGGTCTAGGCTCTGCGCTCTTCAGAGTGAGCTGCTATATGGACCACACGGAGATAGGTATAAATATCTCTGTGGGCACTTAGGCTCCACTCATCTCTGTAGTGCCAGGTATAAATTACGAGAGTATCATTGTCAATAAAATCTGAACTGAAATCCCACTTTGGTCTTCACTGCTACATCTGCTGTTTTGAGTGCACCTATTACCTTGCCAGAAAATTCAAAAAGGGAACCTGGCTTAGAATGAAAATGGTAATGCATACTTTTATAACATTTAGCTCAGAGAAGGCTGCTACAGTGGTAAGGAAAGCCAGAGAAAATTCAGCACTGCAGAAATGAGAGAAAGTTGGAAAAACTAGCTACTGAGGATGAAGAGAAATTCAGAACAGCCAGAGAATTTGGGCAAAGTAATTTCCAATAGGATAACTAATAGACATCATACCAGGAATTATTTAAGTGCAGGAGCAAACACAAAATATGCTATTGCCATATGTGAGATGATCATTTCTGCTCTGCTGTCCCATAACCTTCACTATTCAAGTAATTTAGCAACCTGGAGCTTATTTAGGGCAGAATTCTTCACTGGTTGTTACAGGCTGAATGTCTCAAGGAAATGCTAGTGTACTAAGAGGGATTAGTCCAGATGGATGCAGAAGGCCTAGCCATGGTCAATTTAGCTGCTGGAAATGAAGGTGAATTGGAATATACACAGGTTCTATGGTGACACAGATTCACAGTGAGCTGTGGCCAGACGTCATGAGGTTGTTGATACAGGTCCAGAGCATCTCTTCACCCAGGAGGCATAAACTTAGAAAATAATTTACTTGAGCTGCTTTTAGATTGCTTAAGAAAACTAAGTTTTTGGTCCCAGTGCATAAGAATTGTCAAGGAAAAGAAAAAGAAGAAACATTTGATTCCTGATTAGGAGTCAGACATGCAGTTCAGGGGATATCTGACCTTCTACTTGCTGTGGTGGAAAAAAAATTGCCTTGGATAATTATTCTTGCTTTACCAGGGTAAATTTATTGGAAGACTTTACAGCTTGTACAAGTGAATGTGTGGGTCGAATCTATTTTTACCAATCATGAAACACATTTCTCTGAGCAAGCTGCACTTGAATAGGCAGAAATTCAGTCATTTTGCAGTGACATCAGTGATCTTTGCCCACTTTTTATCCCCAAAACACCAGGTTGGTGGAAAATTAGGGGGAAAATCCCAGACTGATGTCAGAATACTAAAACACCTTCAGAAGGATGCTACTTTTACTTAGTGTACTACAATTGTAGGTCAACACTGAGAGAGCAGTTAACACCTGCAAACATTGGCAAATTGAGAATATGAATGTTTATTTGTACAGTTGGAGGTGGTGCCAGATGCAGGGGCAAGAGGGGAAAAGCAAACCAAAAGAGCATGAGATCGGGTATTCTGGAAGCTGCTGCCACTGCAGGAACATGGCATAGAGGGCTGTGGGGTTTGGGTTCACAGTTACGGAGCCAAGAAGATAGATTCACAGCTGTGAAACAGAGACACACACTGCCAAGTTTTTGGGTTGCAAGGTGAAATTTTGATAGCAGAGTCAAAGTAGTAGGTAGTAGCTGAGAATGCTGAAATTGTTTTAAGCTCCAGCAGCTTTGTGTGTCAGCTAGCATTTAGTGAGTGAGAGTGTCAAAGTGGTGCAAAGAAAACAGGATTTGAAACTAGGACTAGCTTTTTGTATAAACATGTACAGGAGATGCTGTCAAAGTCGTTACAGCTACCTTCTGCAAATAAGAAACTTTGCTGGAAGTGAAAAGGTGATTGGTAGCGTCTCTGAACCACATCACAGCAGCTCTAACTAGACAAATAGAAGACTTGACAGATTTTAATGGTGGCCCCCTGAGGAGGAGAGCTGAGAAACTAAGTGTTGTCATGAGCACACAGGCTCCCTTAAAGGGCAAAACACAGGGTCAGAGGGGAAAGGTTCATCTTGTCATCGCTGCTTTCTAACATGTAGCCACTTCCTGTTTCTTCTGAGAATGGTGAATAAGAAATGAACTTGAATTTGGGCAAAGCTTCAAGGTTTTTATTGAATGGTACATAACTAACAAACAAGATTATACACTGTTGGTATTTTCATGGAAAATAGACTCAGTTAAACACAGCAACATACTTCTGCCTTTTGGATAGATGCTAATTTAGCATTTGTAAAATGAAAGGCCCCAGCAGAGCTGGAACATCCTCCCAGCAACAGCCTAAGAGGGCTCCTGCTGGGCAGCCTTTCTCTCCAACCAAGCTGTCAGCACTGGCTCAAATATCATCAATGTTAACTCCAGCACAGCACAGCACTGCTGGAACACAATGCCAGTGAAAGGAGCTGAGATCAGGCTTTTAGAGCAGCAGTGTCATTGGTGCCAGCTTACGGTGATGCCTCTGTGGAAGCGCAGAGCACTAATGCCAGAAATGGGACCAATAAATAGCAATGCAGGGAAACAAGTCAACATTCCTTTGTACATTAGTGTGCTCTTCTGCCTCTGCTCCCCAGACCTATAGGATTAGTCCTGCAATGACACACAAGCCTCTGTTGCAATAGTGTTTGGATTTCAGTTGACCAGTAGACATGGTAAAATTTGACAGCAAGATGCTCAGCTGCAACAGCAATAGCTCTTAATGCTATACATATATATACGTGTATATATATAGACTACATATTGGTACAATACAAGTCAAAGAATCAATGGCCTAATGTAGCCATTTTTATGTGACAGGCTTAACCTTGAAATATTAATGCATAAACTATTTATTCTCCTCCAAACCATAGAAGTTACAAAGAATATTCTCTCTTCTTCCCATACACCTTTGTAATAAGACAATTAATTTTATTTCTTTAACTTAAGTGAATTAGCACTCTCCATCCCAGCTAGGAAACGTTTTCTCTCTTTCCTTGTTTCAGTTAACAGTGATGTGAAATGGGATCACTTTTTTCTCTAGCTTTTCAGAAGGCATTTTCACATAGACCCCAGTAGTGAGACATCGTCTTCTCTTTATCTATAAAATATGGGAAGACAGTAAAATAAACAAGTGATCACAGCATAATCATTGACCAGCACATTTTAGAGAAAACTGATGGATGTTCTGCTTTTACTGAGTAGAAGTTATTCTAGACACCTTTCTCTGTCACCCCTCTTTGCAGAAGATCCGTTGAGACCATTTGAGGGAGAATTGAGGGAGTTACAGGGAGCATTTAATGAAAAACAGAGTCCTGCCATTTATTTAGCCCTTTGAAGGTACTCCTGCTGCAGAGTTCAGTGTTGGTTCAAAACAAGGACTGTTTACACTGGACAATTTCATTTAGCTTCTAGGGACAAGGGTGGATTGAAAAATATCGGATGGGGATACTGTTTGGTTTTAAGCTTTGGCATTAGGTTTATTTTTAACAGACTGTGAGTACTCCAGATCCCCATGGAAAGAGACAAGCCGGGCTTACATTTCACATGCCTTCGTTCTTTGTGCAGACATTGCTAGCTGTGAAGTTAAACATGCTGTGTTACAATTCTGCCGCCCCCCCCCCATCACAAAGGGAAGCCTCTTTAAATTTGCTTTGAACAGAGGTGAATGGTGAGAAAAGAACAAATCAAATCCTGGGATTTTGTATGAATCAGTTGTGAAATCAGAGTACACTTGAAGACTGTTGTCTTTGATCCCAGAAGCACCCAGGACTCCAACCTGTCTAAGCATCAAAACCTAAGCCAAGGATTGACATGCTGATGTAAGCTGATTGCTTTCTGGAACTCTGGCAACACAAATGAGCCATAAACAAATCTAAATGGCAGCTCCAGCAAGTTCACTTATTTTGCATTATTGTAACAGTAAAAAGCACCCCAGTGCATTTGTTCCCAGTGTTCTTCCCTGTTCTCTTTTCTTTCCTCTTGTCCTAATCACACAAAGGGGTGTTATTAGCAGGAGGGGCCTGAGTTAATGGGACTTACCGCTTTGCCCACAAGAATGGCTGAGATGATGACGCTGTAAAGAAAAAATCCTGAGGCAGTAGCTCCTAATACCCAGAGATATATGGCAGTGTCTGGACACGGTTCTGGATCTAAAACACATCACACAAGTCATGTCACATACGAGCTTCATAAGGAAGCCCCTAGAGTCAGTAAATCAGCCTCCACACTGCTTTTCTCTAGCATGAGCTATCCAAGGATACTACCAGGACTGAGCTCTGAGTCCATGCCCACTCAACCTCCAATGAAAGTAGGCTTTAGCTGTAGAAGAACATACACACCTTACTCTCTGCTGTTTCTGCACTTACATATCTAACTGCCTAGACATACATGTACACTATGTGGTATTGCTTATGCTGTCAAACATCCACACGTTGCTAAATACATCGCATGGCAATGATTATGCCTGCTTTAGGCGTATGCAGGGACACCTGAAAGGAATAAGAGCTAATCATGATTCTCAGAGCTTGAATCGGTGTTCAGCCTCACTTCTTAAAAACAGAACTTGGAAGACATAATAGCAACTCCCTTAACCTGGGAATATCACAGTACTGTAAAGCTGCTTGGCTTACCAATGACATAGAGATGTGTCCCATTTCCCTTGTTCATAAAATAGGGTGGAGGGTACATCCGCTCCATCTTGCAGACATAAAGACCAGTATCATTAGCTTGCAGGCCAGTGAGGGTGAGGGTCACATTGTTTCGGCTAGGGCTAACATGGCACTGAATGACCTCTTCCACACTGAACATTTTAAACTCCGTTGTGTAGGTTGAAGCACAAATTTCAGTGAACCGGTCACCCGTCTGTTTAAGCAGAGTCACTCGAATTTCCTTCGCATTCCCAATGTGCTTGTATTTGCACACCAAGCTGGCGACTCCTTGCCTGTTGGCCAGCACCATTGCTGGCTGAGTCACTTCCATTACTGTAAGGAAGTAAAAAGCATGATGGTAAATGAACTGTCAAGAAATAAGCTGCAGTCATTTACTTGAAACCTGCACAATAGGAAGGGAGTCCTACCACCTCCTATTATCCATGGGTAATTCCTAGAAATCCTGCTAAATCCTTCCAAAAAAAGGACTCCAAGACCACAACTCACATAGGCACTGCATTAATGTACTTTAAAAAATGTCCAGAAATAAGCTGCAGTCATTTACTTGAAACCTGCACAATAGGAAGGGAGTCCTACCACCTCCTATTATCCATGGGTAATTCCTAGAAATCCTGCTAAATCCTTCCAAAAAAAGGACTCCAAGACCACAACTCACATAGGCACTGCATTAATGTACTTTAAAAAAGCTGAAGAAGTGCTTTGATTGCTATAAATGACATTTTATATCTCAGCAATTACTTGTTGCTTAAATAGTAGGTAATTTGGCCCACTTACTGCATGTTTCAGTTTCCCTCAACACAAACTTTTTAATACACATAAGAAAGCAAACAATAGACTTCAGATGGTAAAGCTGAAATTTGACATTTAAAACTAGGCATTTAAACCACAATTTCTGCCTGGTAGAAATAAGAATGTTCATACTTAGAAACAAACAGGTTGACATCCTGTATGGAAGATGGAAGAGAACCATTAGGGTAACAGTAAAACTGAATGGAAAACTAGTCTGCATATTTTTTTCTTTCTGATCTTTTTGCTCCTCATTTTTAAGCAGCTGTTCCCAAGCCTTGGTACAGCAACAGTATATACCCCAAGCCACCGTATAGCAACACACAACAAAACCTGATAAACATACTGCAAAAAATCATTACAAATCTTAAAGGGAAAACAGTGTACCATGTCCATCCCCACTGGCTGCTTTTTACAACTTCTGTACTCTATCCTGCTACTGGCACTGAATTTTACTTTAATAAGTTATGAAGACTCAGTATTATTTGTTCAATTTCATTTTATATCAGCCCATTTTGAGACATGGCTTATCTTCCTCAGTTCTGCAGTTCAAAAATTTGGGATGAAGAGGTTCTTAAAAACAGAACTTGGAAGACATAATAGCAACTCCCTTAACCTGGGAATATCACAGTACTGTAAAGCTGCTTGGCTTACCAATGACATAGAGATGTGTCCCATTTCCCTTGTTCATAAAATAGGGTGGAGGGTACATCCGCTCCATCTTGCAGACATAAAGACCAGTATCATTAGCTTGCAGGCCAGTGAGGGTGAGGGTCACATTGTTTCGGCTAGGGCTAACATGGCACTGAATGACCTCTTCCACACTGAACATTTTAAACTCCGTTGTGTAGGTTGAAGCACAAATTTCAGTGAACCGGTCACCCGTCTGTTTAAGCAGAGTCACTCGAATTTCCTTCGCATTCCCAATGTGCTTGTATTTGCACACCAAGCTGGCGACTCCTTGCCTGTTGGCCAGCACCATTGCTGGCTGAGTCACTTCCATTACTGTAAGGAAGTAAAAAGCATGATGGTAAATGAACTGTCAAGAAATAAGCTGCAGTCATTTACTTGAAACCTGCACAATAGGAAGGGAGTCCTACCACCTCCTATTATCCATGGGTAATTCCTAGAAATCCTGCTAAATCCTTCCAAAAAAAGGACTCCAAGACCACAACTCACATAGGCACTGCATTAATGTACTTTAAAAAAAGCTGAAGAAGTGCTTTGATTGCTATAAATGACATTTTATATCTCAGCAATTACTTGTTGCTTAAATAGTAGGTAATTTGGCCCACTTACTGCATGTTTCAGTTTCCCTCAACACAAACTTTTTAATACACATAAGAAAGCAAACAATAGACTTCAGATGGTAAAGCTGAAATTTGACATTTAAAACTAGGCATTTAAACCACAATTTCTGCCTGGTAGAAATAAGAATGTTCATACTTAGAAACAAACAGGTTGACATCCTGTATGGAAGATGGAAGAGAACCATTAGGGTAACAGTAAAACTGAATGGAAAACTAGTCTGCATATTTTTTTCTTTCTGATCTTTTTGCTCCTCATTTTTAAGCAGCTGTTCCCAAGCCTTGGTACAGCAACAGTATATACCCCAAGCCACCGTATAGCAACACACAACAAAACCTGATAAACATACTGCAAAAAATCATTACAAATCTTAAAGGGAAAACAGTGTACCATGTCCATCCCCACTGGCTGCTTTTTACAACTTCTGTACTCTATCCTGCTACTGGCACTGAATTTTACTTTAATAAGTTATGAAGACTCAGTATTATTTGTTCAATTTCATTTTATATCAGCCCATTTTGAGACATGGCTTATCTTCCTCAGTTCTGCAGTTCAAAAATTTGGGATGAAGAGGATTAGAATTTCCCCATCCATTCAAACCTCTATATCCATGTTAGCATCCGCCAACAGCTTCACTCACAGGGCCTGGTTTGTCAAAATCTTTCTTCCTTCTTGAGCTACTCTGAATCCTCCCCAGCCTCTCTATGGATGCTACTGCTCTAAAGTCTGTGTCTGGTTTTCCAGATACCTCGCGGTGCCCCAAGGCCTTCCTCCCACACTGTCCTATGGAGGGGTCCCATGTCATCTCCCTCTCCTGTTGTACCCAGTCCATCTCCTGCAAAGATGTGAAACCAAGAAAATGGAGACACCCCCAGCTACCTTGCCTCCTTCATCTACCCACCTTCGGCAATGGCAGTGGCTGGGGAG
>NW_009259524.1:1472279-1475323 GCF_000687185.1 Egretta garzetta
GCTGGGACAGATGCTGAAGGGCTGAAGGTGGCTGGTATCTTCAGACTTTAAGACAAACTGGAACTCTCAGGACTGGAAAAAAGGCAACACCTTTCAGGATACTGAATCTTCGAAATGTTTGAACCCACACAGAGTCACTGTGTATATATATAGCTTTGATCCCAGATGCTGTACCTGAAAGTAATATGAAGCTTTGTTTTGGTTTTACGAGAAAGGAAGTAGTGGGTTTGATTAGTACGTGCACAGTTAACCTCAAACAGCATGAACAAAAACAACTATTCAGCAGATGGAAAATTTACATTCAATCTGAAACTGCCATCCATTCTGCTTTAAGAATTGGGGGAGGAAAGGTAATCATCCAATAGAGCAGTTCAGGCCCTTTGGTGCTGCCAGTTTGCACAATTGTAGCACTTAATATTTTAGCAATCATCAGGTATTTCCTACTAGGACAACACACAGAGAACTACACTTCTGTCTAATATGAGGCACAGTGAATCAGTGCAAGCTAGCTTTTTTATGGAGGACTTCCCTCCGCCCCCAATTTTTTTGCTTCCTTTAATGTTAGTGCTTTTGATGTTTAAAAGTTGCTACCCCCCTCAAAATACTGATTAGATTTGCAATTACTTCATCTTTTCATATCAGCAATGTGACTTGAATCATAACCCGGCTTCTTTAGGCTTTCCTGTTTCCAAGAAAAAATTATCCTTCTAGGTTTATGGCTAATGACTCCCACATCGATACAGTACTTGCCCTACCTACGGACTTTACTGTCTAAGTACCTTGAGATCAACAGATGAAAAACACTGCAGAAGCTTTGATTATTGCTATCTCGGCTTAAAGCACCTGCATCATTTCAAATCTCAGTGAAACAATTTTCACCCATTGGCCTTTTAAAAGTCATGTAAGGTCTGAAAGTAATTTTGCTTTTTTATGCGATAGACTGTCATATGCATGAATCATTGTCTTAAGAATTTCATAAAAATGAAGTTGCACTTCAGTTACACTGAAGGTCACCATTCTCTTTTTCCCACACTTTGAGAAGTTCTTTTAGAAGGCGCTTCATCATTTATGTATGTAGATCTAGTAGATTGCAAAGACCTACTTTTGGACTGTGACCTAGAAAAGCTAACAGCATTAGTTCTTGAACTGTAGCCTTCCCAATCAAAAGGTACAGGATAAATATTTGATCTTGAAATCACATAAATACCTAATGATATAAATAAATTTACCGCTTCCATACTTAGGTGATGCAACAATTTTTTGTAATGACAGATTCATAGTGAGTTTGATCTTACCCAGCATTCAAAACAGGACTGATGATAAATAAAAATATGGCTATGGGAAAATGAAAAACTGCAGCCTAATAATGAGTCAGGGCCATATTGTATTACTGGTTAGACAAGCTCAAATCAATTTTAATATTAAATTTAATATTAAATAAATGCTATTGCAACATCGTGTACCAGAGTATCAGTGAGATTTATGGCATGGAATTACCAGGTTATGCCTGGCATTTTCATATCCAGAGTAGTAATCAAATTACCTGTCCTACGTATCTTTTGGGCTTGGATTTTGCATGCAGTTAAACAAATGATGCATTTGAGCTTCATCAACCATAATGTCATCTCTTGATGACTGATTGAGACTGCAAGTTGATGGTGCAATTAACCACTAAACACTTGCAAAGGACTGCCATGTAAAACTCAGTGCTCACTGCCCCACATACCCACAGTATCTTATACATCCAGAGTGAGAGGTAGCGCTTTGGCGCTGCTCTCTCTGGCAATTGAGACTGCTCTGGCAAACATTGTGTTTCCAGTGGTACTCATCTTGTTTCCTGGCTGTTTTGTTCTCAGTGTGCCTTTTCAGATTGTCCACTTTTTACTTTTTACCCTTGTTCCTTCTTAAAAGCCTCAAGTTATGATGACTGTTCTTCTAAGTAAGGCACAATATGTCTCCCGGGGGAGTCTCTTGAAATTGTCTCTGTCTTCACAGCCAGGGCAGCCTGATGTGAGGCCAGAGTATCCCCCTTTGAATGAGCAGAGATCACCTTGCTATGGTGCCCTCTATCCTTGCTAATCAGGCTTTGGATCTTGAGTTAACATATGTAGACAGCCGATGGATGATGCAGCAAAATAGAGATAAGATTCCAAATAAGATCTCTCCTTTGCTGCTCCCATCCTTCCCTGCTCAGTTATGGCATGGAACAAGGTATTGGTAACTGAATGAGTTCCTCCCTAAAATAAGATCCACAAGAATTGCTGGGGACACCTTTTCTCTCTGTTGTGCCCCTCTTCTAACTACTCTTCATCTGATGAAGAGTCTCTGGACTTCTGCTTGGTCCACTTTGCCTGCATATCACAGCCATGCTTTGTGGACTACAGCCATAGGACCTAGTTACTGCGCCTTCTTGTCTTTGTAGTCTGGTATCTTCTGCCCTGACTTCCTCATCTTGAGAACTTTTTTTCTTCCACCCTTTCCGCATAACTGGAGCCTGACAAGTGGCCTAGGGCCAGGGCAAGGGAATGGGTGAAAGAAGAGCCCTCCCTTTGACTTTGAGACACAGAAGGTCTTTCAGGATGGATATTCCTCAGGCTGTCTCCAGTAGCCTGTGCTTTGCTCCAAAAGTTCAGTGTGAAATAAATCATTTCTTTAATACGTGTACTTACGTTATAGTACTCTTTGTTCTTAGGTGTGATATTAATCCCCAGGTCACAGGAAACCTTTATATTCTACATATGCTACCATAGCAAAGTGTCAGAGTAGGGGAGGGGACTGAGTACCTCACAGAGCTGAGCTGCAGAGTCTTAAACTGGGGAATTGGCTTAGGAGTGGTTTGGGTCTCACAGCCTCTTTGAACTTAGCTCAGAGAGGGACACGGAATTCACAGTGAACACTGGACTACACTACTGTGATTAGTCAGATTGCTAGTAAGTTAAATAACTAGGTTTCTCGTGTAAGTTTCTCATTTTGGGTTAGTTGCTCACATTTTAGTGATTTGAATTGCTTTTCTTCATTGAACGCTTGTTAGGGCAACCATTCCT
>NW_009259524.1:1475368-1488311 GCF_000687185.1 Egretta garzetta
AGACACTCTGTCAGAATTCCCGTTGAAAAATTTTATTATTCACAAAATTATTTTGACACTTTAAAGCCTGTATCATGCTGCCCATGTTTTTTTTCTTCTGTGACAGGAACTTGCTTGGTGAATTGCTTGAGATGTAATGGGGAGAAGAGAAGCTTATCATTTGCATAAGTATCTGGTTTCAGGATATTTTGTTAAACTCAGAATGTGAGATCATGTCTTATTATGTTAAACAGTTCACGTTTTTACCATGTTAGTTTGCCACAAACCTATTGGGGTTTTGAAATGCACTGTCATTTGAAAAAAAAATCCAGACCTCTAAGTGGTATGGCTGAAGAAAAAATCTTTTCTACAAAACAATAGGTAAAGAGGAAAGGAAATAACGCAGTGACTGGAACAGTATTGTTTCATTACCATTAAAGGACTAAAACCTGATTAGCGTAAGTAAAGGCCTAGATATGACCAAGTTTGGTGGATCAGTCTTGGTTCCTGAGGGAACCACAATTCATATCACAAACCGACTGATTTTTAAGTCTCTCAGAAATGTGGCCTTTCAGCTTCTAACCTGGATTTACAGATGCTGCTCTCTAGTCCTAAGCCTGTGCCCTCAGTCCAGGCTCAGCAGAGGCAAGGACAGGACTGGCTGAGGAATTCTCCGTCTGCTACTTCTCAGGGCACATGGTGTTGGTCTTCTTGTGCCCTTCTGCTGACCAGCAGATTGTCCAGAAGGATTTGAGGTGTGGGTGGATGTGTGAGCATCCTTTTTCTTTGTGCTACAATTGTTGGTATTTCCTTTTTAGAGTCTAGGCTTTGTTTCCCGTACTGTAAAGTTAATTATATGCAACAGGCTTTCCTGAAATTCAGGACACCTATAGTTATCTAACACAGAGGGAAGATTACCTCCCAACTTTTCATGCTAACAGTTCTCAGTTAGCCTTGAAGGTCTGCATTATACCCCTTACCTGGCTGGATTTGCTGCATGTTGTTTGTAATAGTCCATACATGCTCCAGCAGCAACCAGGAGCCCTGCCTGTGTGAATGTACTGCCCCCTCCCCATGGCCTATTGCAGCTTACAGTCAAAATGTAATATCTGAGACTGTATGGAAAGAGAAACAGACAGAAGTAAGAGGAAATAAAGAGACAGGACTGAGAAGCACAGCTTCTGTTAGAAGACTAACACACCAGCTTCCTTACTCTTCTCCAGTTTCCCATAACAGGTTATGGCAAGGGAGAGGTTTTAGGAGGAATTTGAACACAGACCCTGAAGTACCTTGGTAGATGTTTAAGGACTTACCTTTAAGGAAGGAGATTTCCAAAGCAGAGCACCATGGATCTCTCGTTAGTAGGCCAGTCACTTGGGAGTGAACACAGAATGTAGCAGACACCTTCACCCCAGAGTGAACACTGAAAGCTAGTCTATTTTCAGGAATAGGCAAAAAAGAACCAAAGGACCCCCCAAGTCTAAAAATAAAGCAGTTAAGTATACCCTGTGACGAGCTGCAGCTGTGGAGGCATGGGGAAATAGTGGAGGAAGGCTTGACTTCTGCTTCCAGTTTTTTCTTAAAGCATTGCAAAAAGGAAAACCAGCAAAAGGTAGCCATATTTCTGATAGTCTCTGGCTCTGACAGTATAGCAGTTTGCATGTAATGAGGCACACAAGAATAAATCATTATAAAGTTTTGCTGAAGACATGTGAGAAGCACTGTTCTCAAAAATGAGATACATAAGAAATATTTTTAAAGGGTACAGACAAGGAGTGTAACTCACATGTGGTATACGGCTTAAGAGACTTCCAGTTTTCACAGGGCTAATTAAGACACAGATTTTTTTTTTTTTTTTTTAAAAAAAGGCATTTCAAACTACAAGATCAAAGCAGATCTCCTGGCAAACCTAGAGTTAATTTTCTATATTTAACATTTATGAAGCAAAGGACTGAAAAAAGTTTACATAAAGGAGATGATAGTGCTCCAGCTCAATGGACATACAGAAAATCCAAATATTTGAAAGACAGGAGATCTGACAAGGAAAGGCATTTTCTTACACTCAAAGTGGGAAGTTCTGTTCAAATCCAAGGGATGGCATGGAGAACATTCTAAAGCACCTCTTTGAATTGATGACAAGTGGGTAATGAAGATCAGCTTCACCAGTCAAAGTCTGGAGGCCATTTCTGAGGAGTGAATGAGAGCTGACAGTTAGAATGGGATGGGCTGGAAAATTAAATGAAATGAAATTAAATTAAATTAAAGGAAGGAAACTTAGTAATATAGCAGAAGGGGGAAGCCAGTGTACAGACACAAAGAGAATGACAAAATGTTCAAATTGACAGATTCACAGTAACATTTTCAATACATAGCAGTGAGCCAAAGTTTGTCTGTCAAGGCCAGAGAAGAGAATGTTTCAGCAGTTGAAGTCAATAGTGATGTATTGGTTTTGCATGGCAAGTTTTGGTAGCGGGGGGCTACAGGGGTGGCTTCTGTGAGAAGCTGCCAGAAGCTTCCCCTATGTCCGATAGAGCCAATGCCAGATGGCTCCAAGACAGACCTGCTGCTGGCCAAGGCCAAGCCCATCAGTGATGGTGATAGCACCTCTGGGATAATGTATTTAAGAAGGTGGGGAAAAAAACCCTGCACAATTGCAGCCAAAGAGAGGTGTGAGAATATGTGAGAGGAACAACTCTGCAGACACCAAGGTCAGTGAAGAAGGAGGAGCAGGAGGCGCTTCAAGAGCCAGAGCAGAGATTCCCCTGCAGCCCATGGTGAAGACCTTGGGCAGGCTGTCCCCCTGCAGCCCATGGAGATTAACGGTGGAGCAGATCTCCACCTGCAACCCGGGAAGGACCCTATGCCAGAACAGGTGGATGCCCAAAGAAGGCTGTGACCCCATGGGAAGCCCATGCTGTAGCAGGCTTTTGGCAGGACCTGTGGGCCCATGGAGAGAGGAGCCCACACTGCAGCAGGTTTGCTGGCAGGACTGGTGACCCCATGGGGTAACCACGCTGGAGCAGTCTGTTCCTGAAGGACTGCACCCTGTGGGAGGGACCCACACTAGAGCAGTTAGTGAAGAACTGGAGCTCATCGTAAGGACTCACATTGGAGAAGTTTGTGGAGGACTGTCTCCTGTGGGAGGGACCCCAGGCTGGAGCAGGGGCAGAGTGTGAGGAGTCCTCCCCCTGAGGAGGAAGGAGCAGCAGAGACAATGTGTGATGAACTGACTGCAGCCCCCATTCTCCGTCCCCCTGTGCTGCTGGTGAGGAGGTGGAGAAAATCAGGAGTGAAGTTGAGCCCAGGAAGAAGGGAGGGGTGGGGAAAAGGTGTCTTAAGGTTTAATTTTTATTTCTCATTATCCTATTCTGATTTATTGGTAATAAATTAATTTCCCCAGGTTGAATCTGTTTTGCCCATGATGCTAATTAGTGAGGGATCTCTCCCTGTCCTTATCTTGACCCAGAAGCTTTCAATTATATTTTCTCTCCCCTGTCCAGTTGAGGAGGGGGAGTGATAGAGCGGCTTTGGTGGGCACCTGGCATCCAGCCAGGGTCAACTCACCACAAGTGATCATAGGCTAAGACTTCTAAAGGTATTTTGTCACATTCAGTCACATCCACGCTCAGTCTGATTTGCTTGTGCGGGGACTGGATTTCAGAACTACAGCACAGGTATGCATCTCTTCCCGGGGCACACCAAGTTTGGGAACAGAAGCCACAAGCTTCGGATATCTTAGGGAAACAGCTTCTGGAAAGCAGTGTGGAAATCTCAGAGGGCTCTTGATGAGATGGATATAGGGAAATAAGAATGCCAAGAGAGGAAAGGACATTTTGAGCAGCATATGAGTGGCTGTATCAGTGAAGGATATATGTAGCTTCTCAGTGTTTTCACACCTGAAGCACACCCCCAGACAAAACCTACCCAGAAGCCACTTATGAATGAGAACACATTTTAGTAAAGACCAGATAGTGCACCAACTGCATCCCTGTCAATAATGCTCTTTAAAATTTGCATGACAGAGCAAGATGGTATGGAAAGACAGCACTGAGGGATGGGCACCACTTCAGAATCCCTCCTTGCTATAGCCTCGCCTTGCTTTTCTGCTTCCCACACCTTCTCCTTGCCTCTTTCCTTGCAGTTTTATCTACAGAAAGCATGGAATGAATAGTGGCTTTATTATAGATTGTTTATTCAGAGCTTGTCAGAGAATCTATTCCTGTGAATTATGTCTAAGATATGTAGGATTGATGCCCTGATGTATGGAAGTGATACACCTGATCAGTTTGCCTTTGGTCCAAGGGCCACCACATGTTACTGAAAGTTTACACTGATGTGTGCAAAGCTTTTGAGTTTTCATTAGAATATGTGTTAAATCATAGGCTGAAGGCTCTGGAAAAGAGAGATAAGGAATTTCTGTTAGAGGGTTGTAGAATAAATCCCAGAATTTTCAAGAATCTTCTTGGTTTTGAAGTGTAGCAGTTGCAAAAAAAATTGTCACCCCATAACTTAGACCTGTCTGCAAATGGGATGCTGTAGCCAAGCGCGGGGTTTAGTGGCTGGCATCATGTGAATCAGCAAACTAAAAGCAGGTCCTATACCTTCCAAAAATGTATCAGCTGCAGGATTTGTTGTTCTACCCACTCTTCACCGCAGAATCTGATCTCATGTACAAAGCCTTACCCTTGCATTAGTGGTAACTCAAATTCCCTTTGTCTTCCCTAGCTTACTAAGTACTTGAAACCACATTTCTAAGACTTACCAATTCCCCTTTCCCAAAGTCCCTACCAGGGCTAACTATGAAAACAAAACCCTGAAATGTCAGAGAGGCCAGAAGTGCAAGGGGAGGCTGAGGCTTTCATTAGCCGAAGTGATAGTCTGAAAAAGCTGACAAGCCTCTGCCTCTCTGTTCAGAAGCTCTTTCTTACTATACCTGTTTACTGACAGATATTACAGCTCCCCACAAGCTTTATCTTTCTCATATTCTTAGACAATCACACCTATAGCAACTCTAAGAATATTAACTTGAATGTGTCAGTGTGGCCAGCTTGCTCTCCTGGTTAAGTTGAGCACCGATTAACGCCTGCTATAAAGCCTCTGATTGCAGTGAAGCATCCAACCAGTACGCTTCTTCACAGCCCCAGCTGCCTCCTCCCACTGTCATCACCTGAAAACCCAGCTAGGAAATCCTGCATTTTAAAATTCAGGTCCAGCATCCAAAAGAGTTCCTAATGTTTTGGCCACAGGGATAATGGATACCAGAAAATATGATAGTGGGCAGTTTGGTTGGCATGTGTGCTAGAGATGAAGGGGAGAATCAAGGTCTGCCAATGTGTTTCTAGAGGGGAAAGAGATAATAAAAGAGGGCTGCAAAGTCAGTAAGAGGGGATAAAAAGGAGGATGGGCTTGTGGGTAACACACCACTTGGGGAATTTTTCTTTCAGATAGCAGTGAGATCATATCTGGTGCATACAAAGAAAACACATGTGTTGGATGAGGTCCAATTAAAATCAAGCCCTACGCAAAATGAGAGGAAATGTTTTGAATTGTATAATTTTGATGAAATGTTGAAGGAAAAGGGGAAATTTTTGAGAAAACGCATGTACATCTTTTCCTAAAGCTTTTTTCAAGCCCCCAACAACAACATTTTTCATTTTTAAATCATCAGGCCTTTTGCAAAGAAAACAAAGGTGTCTTACACACTGACAAAATGTAATTTTGTCTTTTTTTCTGCCTAGAACCAGTACTGGGTGAAACAAAAAAAAAATGTGAAGGGAACCCTTTGCAGCAAGAGCAACTGCAGTTAGGCAGAGCTTTCTTGAGAAAGTTTCACTTCCTAAGGTTTTTTGCTATGTTTGCTCATTTAAATGGCCATTGTATTAACCCACTTTTTATGATTTTCAAATGTCAGCAACCAACTTAGGTCTTGTAAAAGAAAAAGTGTAAAGCAGAAAGCCTAGTTCTCATCACTCTAAGGAACTAACGGCATCAACAATTTTGCTGCCACAGCCTTGTAAGTGGCATTGCTGCAATATTACCTGCCTGATATATCAGCCTGTGTTGGGTTATTGCCAGAGGTCAAGATTCACTGAAAATACATGCTATTTCTGTACCAAGGTCTTTGGGCTAGAGGGATTAGACAGGACTCAGCCTCCCTTCATTCCTATTCCTCCATTGCTTCAACAGCTACGAAACTACAGCATCACCTATTCCTGACTTGAAGACTGCCTATGAAAGCTGTAAGAGTGCTGTTGTTTAATACTGCATCCTGAAAACAGAGTAATTTCATTTGCAAGCTATTTAATAGTAGACTGCGTTAGGTCATAACACACTGAGCTGGTGAATGCAGGCTCTGGAGAGAGTGCAGCTATAATTCCTGTCTGTGACTTTGCAGTGACTGATTGATGTTCTGCTGAGTTCCTGGGCCACTGAGGAGCTGGAGACATGTGGAGCTGCAGGCTCTCGAGTCTTGTGAAGTTCAGATTTGCATGATAAAATGTCGAGCCTGGGACTGGGGCTTCTGTTTTTGAAAAGAACTTCTGCAGCCAGAAGTGCAGGATAGGAAATGTTAATGTATTTCAGGATCTTGGCCAGTATAATCATATTCTTAATATCAAGAAAAAAACCCTTCAGAATTTCTAATGAAATAGTACTCAATGTTTTTCAAATTAATTTTTCTTTTGTTCAAAGCAACATTTTCTTTCAAAAATCCCTGTTATTTTTAAATATTCAAACCATATTTAAATAAACAGCAAAATGAAGTATTAAAATGTTTTAGGAACAAGTGTCTCATTTGCCACCTCCAAATTATTAATTATTTTACTTTTCAATTCACAAAAAAAATCAATCTTTTTCCTTTCAGTCTGATTGAAATGAGTCCTCTCAACTTTCCAAATTTGCCAACGAAACAAAAAAAAAATTAATTATTCATCGAGTTCCAATGAACACCCTTCATAAAATTTCTGACTTATGCAAACTAATCACCTTCTGGGAAATAGGTATAGATCACTTTATGGTACAAGCTTGCAATGTGACTCAATGCCTCTTCACTTGCACACTACAACCCTTCTCACTCATCTGATTATTCAGACTTTTGCCTTATCTATGCTTTTCAGCTCATTTCCCCCCACTGCCACCATCAATCTTCTCTAGTTTTCCTTTGCTTACAACAAAATATTCTTTATCTTTCGAGATATCAAACGCTGCCATCCTGTGAGGCAAATACAGCTGGGAGGACAGAAATGGTTAAATAACTCGGCTCATGAAGTTTCTCAAAAAACTTGTCACTGCTCTGACGGTGCCAGCAGAAAGGGGTGAGGAGCAGGCACCTGCCCCCGCCACACCCATGGCACCCGCAGGCAGCCGATGGCAGGGATGGCAGGGGGGGCGGGACCCCCGTCCCCCCCGCCCCCAGCCGATGGCAGGGATGGCAGGGATGGCGGGCCTGGCCTCCTGGCCGCTGGTGCTCAGGATCTCTAGCAGAGCAGGTGTTCTTGTTTGACACAGGGAGGAAGGGATTCTCCTCACAGAGGTCTGGCCTTGCAGGTGGGCCTCTAGGGAAAACAAACTCTGAGAAACACAACCAAAATAAGACACAGAAGCTCGAATTGAGGGTCCAGAAGCAGAGGGGGGGAAAGGAAGAAGCTTTGATCTCCCTCTCCTCTTGCAGCCAGACCATTCTCTTAATTTCCCCCCTCTCTGTGCTCTGTGACTGCGGGCGCTGCATGAGCGAGCGTGGTGGGAAGCAAGGGCTGCCAGCCTCCTCCTCACAGTCAACCAACGCTCTCCTGAAGTGAATCACAGTCTCTCCCTCCCCAGCAGCCTCTCTGAAGCAGGACCCCGGCCTCATTCACCCACATACTACCAGGCCCTTCAGCTGACCTTAAAGAGGAACACACCTGCCTCTTGCTTTTAGTATTGCTGCTTGCAATTTGCACAAGAACTGTTGTGTTCTCTTTCCTGCGTTTCTCGCTCATGCACAGGGCCAGCGGGGCCCTGGGGTGGTGTCCTGGGTGCCCCAGCTGAGCACCCATCCTTCTCTTCACACTAAAATGGGCAGCAGCCACATGCACACCGTGCACATGGTAATCCATTTGCTCTGCACTTTCAGGGATTAACTACATTTTTTAGCTAACCTGCATGTGCTATTTTTGGGATCCACTTTGTTACATTGATTAAGTGCCCATAGTTTCTTCAAGGCTTTTGCCCAGTAACCTGATTTAATAGCAAATGTCATAAAGGCCACAGCTAGAGTCTGTATACTCCAAACTGTGTAAATGCCTACCATAGTTGTTTGCATAATTGTTGGCCATTTTTCCCCCTTGATAGCTGGAAGTTTTCTACAAGAGTGGCTGCCTAAAGCGAACATCATCCATTTAGCAGGAAAGGGAGGGCAGATACCAAGGTATTGTTTTATCAAGGACAGATTGGTTCTTTAATCCCAATGCCACCAAGAGCTCCAGTCCTTGCAGAGCAGGAAAGAAAAGGGCTTAGCTGATGGCACCTTATCTTCTGAGCTTTGTGCTCATTTCAGGGACATTGTGAAGCCCAGACAATCAACACATCTTCATGAGAAATCACGTCTCATGTGGCTTGAATTCTGTTGAAGACATGACAAAAAATTTGTCCTTGTGCTCTTTAGCTGCAGGCAGTTGCAGTTTGCATTGGCAATCATCAGTCTCCAAGAGGAAATTCTCCTCTGGGAGCAGCAGCACTGTTTACCAACAACAGGGCCACCTCTGCTGTCACACTGTGGGCACAGTTTAGTGTAGGCACTGCTGTGCTGCTTTTGAGCTGCTGAAAGACTCCTGTTGTGACAGCAACCTCACACAAGGCAGTACGAAGCCTTCCCCGCCAAGGGAGGACTGGCCTGCGGCGAGTCCAACAGTTAGGTGTGTGCCACTGCCAGGGATCCATTCTTATCTCTTACGCTAAAGTGGCTGCCGCCCTCCTCCCTCAGGCAGGCCAAAACTGCCATCTTTTAATCTATTAAACTTGTGGGGTTTTACTGTATTTATTACTGTCATCCAAGTGAGAAGACACGGCACAATGCCTGACACTGAGAAGAAGGAAGGGCCCCTGTCCTGCAGGTGTGATTTCACCGGCAGCCTGACCCCATGAAAGAGCAACTGCTGCCAAAATGGGCAGGATCATTCCCTGCCCCCCAAAATCCTTAGCCTGGTGGCTCTCCCTCCCTTGTAGCAGCACTAGGCCTTGTGCAGCTGTGCAAGGTAAGTCCTTTTCCCACTCCAGTCCATCCCACAGCCAAAATAATTCCAGTGCCAGCACAAGGGGGTGGGGTGGTGCAGCTGGAGGCCAGAGAGGCAGCCTGGATGGCGATGCCTTTTCTTGACAATGCTGACTGAGATCAGGTAAAGTGGATCATAAAAACAAGTCCTAAAACACTACATGGCACAAAACTCTCCTGACAGTCAAGACAGGGCTGGTGAATTCCTCAGGGCTCTCTCTTCAACCACGTACGTTTTGCTTGTGTTTAAATCTTCCTGAGTCTTGACTCTCCAGCTCACCATATATAGTATATTTAATGTACAGTGAGGATAATTAAATCCTAAACATGTGATCTGTGATATGGCTCAGCTTGCGAGCAGTGACAGCTCAGGGAATAAATCAACAGAATGAATCTTTGAAATTGAAATTTATTTCTGCATAGTTGCCTGGCGAGGCACTTGAGGTTTACTCAGCTTTGACCTCAAAGGCCCCCAGCAATCACCGCAGTAGTAAAGTCTGTGAAAATGCCACATTTGCTCTGATAGAAAGGGCTGAAGGAGCCCCCAATGAATGATTGCTGTGAGAAATATCAGCGATACTGAATTTGGGCAGGGGAATGTCTTCCAGAGGCAGACACATGCAGCTCATTCCAGAGATAGACTGGCATGGCAAGTGAATGTGGTGGGGTTAAAGCAGGGCTGAGCTCTCCAAAGGATAAGGCAAATCTAGGCATGTTGGGGACCTCAGAGGGAGCTCAGGGAAAAGGAGTCCTGGGTGCCCAGAATTTCACTGCAGCTCTCTGTGTTTATAAGGTAAGGTTATAAGGATCAGTCACAGCCATAGGAATGAGGGAGACGTGAGGAACCCTGCTACATGCCTCTGTGAGCAGCAGACACTGCTTTGGGTATTTGCCAAAAGGTACTTGCTTCTGGAATGAATGGCTCTGGGCTTCAGGAATACCCTGGCTGTACCCACATGCGTTCTCCAGCAGCTGTGCCTGAGTGTTGTAAGGTATTTAAATTCAAAGATCAAGTGTTAGCTACCAGCTTGAGGTGCTGGCAGGAGGGGAGCCAGCCCTTACCCGGGGGCAGGGGTGTGCCGGCAGGTACCCTCACCAAAGGGCCCCACACATGTGGAGGGAGGACATTCCAGTACCAGCTCCGGTTAAGCAGTTTGGGGGCAGCCACCGGGCTTTGGAGGCTGAGAGGTTTTCTCGGGAGTTGTCCTGGACCTGTTTGATTTGCTAGCAGACACAAGTCATACAGTCCAAAGCAAGATTTAGCCCCAGGAAAATGGTGCAAAGGGAACTTGGGAGCTTTTTTTACAAGCTTTCTGAGCAGGTGTTCCTGTAACTCTGGGGTTTGGCACCCTGAGGCTTTATAAGTAACTCACGAGGTTCCCCCCTTCTAGGAAGAACATGCCTTTTGCATTAAAGAGTGGGCCTCGAATCTTAAAAGCATTGCTAGCTTTTTCCCTCCCCTCCTCTGAAATACACCCACATATGTATGTTTCACATATATGGCGTGGTCATCCTCACTGTTGTCTTAGGGCCAGGTTTTTTAATCTTGTATCTAGTCCTTGTAAAGGGGGCTGTGATAGCCATTGTAACAAGAGATGACAGTTGCTGACCGCTGTAACTTGCCAACCCCAAAGAAGAGGGAAAATAAAAGGGAGGGGTTGAATCTCAGTTTAATTTCTCTAAATTCAACATCCCCCCCCAAAATGTTTAAGTATAGCCAATTAGGTAAAGACTCTGCTATAAACGGGTAACAAAAAATTAACTTCAAAACAAGTAAAACATAAGCTGAGTACACAATGATATACATCAGGCCTCCTCGACAGATGGGCAGGGCAAAATATATCCTTTCGCCTTTCCCCTTTGGCAAGAGTGTTATGTGTTACCATGTGGTATATTCTTAGAAAAGCATGTGCCATACCTTCCTGAAGAATTCATTTCTTCCAAGCCCTCCCCCTTTTCACTTTGAGAGCTGTGGGTTTGTGTGAAGCGTCATTGTAAAACAGGTCTACCACAGCCAAATGTCATTTGGCATACTATATTCTCAGAACCAGCAGTACCACGCCCTAGGCAGGAATGATGAAATATCGAGGGTAACTATGAAACACGTGTTTGTGTAGCACAGGTGGGCCCCCCTCATCAGATGTCCTCAAGAAGGGAGCCTGTGCCCTGCTTATTCTACTCTGTATTGCTCGCCATTGTGCCAGGCAGATGACAGCTGAAAGCTCGGTGCCCTCCTGCAGGTGACAGACCCATTTGCACTGAGGTCTGGTTGGAGAGATTTGCAGGGCCCCAGGCAAGGCACACAGGGCACATTATGGCAGGCACTGCACGAGATGAAGAAAAGGCAGCATCAATATCACGGGGGTCCAGTCCAGAGCCTGAGCAAATCCAGTCCTTCAAGTTCGTTCCTCGCTGCACAGTCACTACAGCCCCATTCCCCAGTCAGCAGGCGAGGCATTGCAGGTATAGCATCCTGGCAGCTATTCTGGTGGGAACACCACACAGAAAAAAAACAGTGGAGGGTCCCCTGGATGTGTTTGTGCAGAGCCTAATTCTCCTGCCAGGGAACATTTCATCATCACCATGCATTCCTTGGTGCTGCTATTGTCACAACTCTTACGGGGCTGAAGGAGTATCACTGCACACGGATGTGAGGGGAGAAGCCCGAAGTTTAGCAGTAGTTTGGAAGCTTGTAGGGAATGTGGGGAATATTTCCTGCTCTCCTGGCATAGAGTCATACTTTGTCTTGCACAGGCGTAGACTGGGAAGCACAAGTTTAAACCAGGAATAGTTGACTAGATCAAGCAAAGCTTGCTCCTGGGTTTTGTACCATTGGGCTTTGTTTACTAACTGCGACACACAAGCACTATGGAGTGAATGGAACTGTGAGAACTGTGGTGAACCTCCCGGACCCTCCAGTTCCCTCGTTTTGTGTCCATAGAGAGAAAGAATCAGTAAATAGGCCTTTTTCTCCCCTCCCCACGTCCTCTCATGTGGGAGCTGTCCAAGCCAGGCCTGGGAGACCTCTGGTGCTCAGCCCTGAAAGCCACTGCTTGCAAGAACATTTGTTACTTTCGGAAATGCATCAAATTCCTCAGGACCCCAGGGAGAGGCTGAATGGGATCTGAGCAGAAGAGCCACCTCCAAACTCTCTTTCCCACATGCAGTTTTCCTAGGCTCAGCTCACAAACTGCCTGTGTTGAACAGAGGGTTGTGGCCCGTGGTGCACAGCAGCACACCGCAGTAGGTGGTTTGCCAGCAGGGATGCAGCTTTCCCTCCAGCTACGTAACTTGTGCCTCTTCTTCTTGCAGCAGTGGTTAGCTGCATGGCCCAAAACAGAGGCGAAGCGCATCCCAAAATCTGTGGGGTGCTGCTAGTTACCTCCCTGCGGGCCTCTAAAGGCAGAAGGAGAATTTTGATCCGGAAGGATCAGCAGGTGGAGAGACACCACTCACTGGGTACCAGCAACAGCCACCTTTCCTAGCTGCGCCCCCAGCTGCTGGTGGCAGAAGGGCTGTGGATCAGTGTGAGCATGAGGAGAGCCCAAGCGGCCCTCGGCTATGCACGGCCCTTCGGGGAAGGCGTGTACGGGGGCGAGGAGGAGGGAGAGGTGTGTGCAGGGGGGAAGGTGCGCGCTGCGGGTTTGCGAAGACATTTGCTGCAAAAGGGCGTTTCATTGCCTTCTCCAGCCGGCCTGGCAAGGGGAGAGGCAGGAG
>NW_009259524.1:1488494-1516432 GCF_000687185.1 Egretta garzetta
GCGGGCGCCCGGGGCGCGACGCGCTCATGCCTGCAGTTCCTTGTCGGGTCCGTGTTACGGGAGGAGCCCCCCGCCAACCTGTCACCCCCCACGCCTGCCTTCCTCCTATTTTTCCTTCTCTTGTGCTGTCCCTTTAGCCCAAAAAAGGCATCACAGCATGAACTGTGGTGCCCGGGGGAGCCCACTGCGTACAGGGAGGGGGGCAGAGCGTCCTGCTCCGTGTGTACAAGCTTTAGGGCGGTGCATGCTGGAGCTTGCTTTCACTGACTTTGAGACGGCGGTCGAGTTAACAGGAGATGACGGTGTGAATGCAGCTTTCTGTAAATTCTGGATGCTGCTGAAAGCCGGTGCTTTTGCATCAGCGCAGCCACAAGTGGACCTACGACAAACAGGAGCCTGCTGAATCCACTCGCTGGAGAGCTTGGAGAAGAAAAACACGATCTCTTCAATCACATATGAGCCTTTCTTGTTTAATATCCATGACTCAAAAGCTCCCGTGCAAAAATGAACCCTTTTTTTAGCCCAGGGTCAGCCCTGAAGTGCTGTACAAACTCTACAAGTTTAAAGGCAAGGAAATGGTTTGCAGAATTTTTTAATGTCATTTCAGTCATTTAAAATCACCCTGCCTTGCACATTTGTGTAACTTACAGTTGGGAAAGCAATTGAATTTTTAAGTGTTTGGGCACACAGAGTGATCTATTTAAAATTATGATGGTTGCCATTTTATTCTGAAAGCAAGAAAGGCATAAGTGAGCATTAAATTGCAGGATCATATTCTGTATTTCCTCATTTCCTCTTTTATTATTAGATGCTCCTTTTAATTCTTGATTAATTTTTTTCCTTCTGCATTCTTTATCTCCTAGCTCAAAGGCTGCCCATGTACAGAAGCTTAGTTTGTTTTATTATTGTCAGGGCTTGGGTTGAGGTTATATGTTTACATATTTTAAACCAAAAATATACCAACCCTGTATCAATTTCTAGCTTTCTGTTGTTTATCAAGTTGCTCAGCCTTTGCATGCAAAAGCACGCTGGTCACTGTGCCTGAATTTTCAGCCCATGTCCTCTCCACCGTAATTAGCAACCCTCACTCTGTACACTGTTGAGTCATCATCCAAATATTCCAGTTTTCATCTATTTTTTCATTATGGTCAAGTCAGACCATGAATCCAAATGACCCCTGAATACTGGGTGGATAACATTTTTGCTGGAAATGATTAGAGCTTTGAGGATTAGAATCCCCTGTGTTCAAGGAGAAAAGCTGAATTTCTGTGCAACCAAGTCAAAATTGAAAGAGTAAATAGTGCTTTTGCTTATGCCTTCCCCACTGTGAGATGTGATTACCTCAGGCAACACCTCAGGCTCATTTGAGTGTTGTAGCTCTTAAAGGTTTGCTGGGCTTAGACAAGCAGTGTACTTCTGTCCCCCAAATTACCATGTATGAGTTACTGTACCGCTGACATGGTTGGCTGAGCAGTCATGGTACAGAGACAGGGACAGAGTTACAGTGAGGCTATTTGAGCTAAGTAGCTCTCTGGCAGTTGTCTGCTTCTGTGAAGCCCTGGACACTATAAATCCTTTTAATTCTTTTTCTCTTAGCAAGCACTCAAGCCCACAGAGTTTATCTTCTCTGAGGGCTTGCATGTAGCCTGTGTCACTTTAGTCCATCTGTGGAGTCTTTTAAAGTCTTGAGCCCAACCGCACCAGCCTGTGTGAAGAGCTGTGTCAGGATTTTCTTGCTGTGGTTCTGTGGCGTAGCTTTGCTCAAGCCAGAAGCAGATGACCTTCAAGAAGCAGAAGACCTTCAAGAAGCAGAAGCAATGTGTTTTCCCAGACTTGTCTTCTAACTGATCAGAGGAAACACTTGGACTTAGCTAGACAGGAGCTAAGGGCAGCGGATGAGGTTGGGCCATTATTAATTGGCATGTTTCAGCGGGTCAGAGGTGGAGAGCAGTGCTCCGTTGCTGGCAGTGGTGCAAATCAGGACACTGTACCCGATGTTTTTAGTCAAATGTGTCAGAATATCATTGACGGCACAGCAAGCTCTGGATGCAGCTCTTCTTTGTTTAAGTGGCAATGAACGATTAGGGCAGAATCAGTCCCTCTAGAAAATTATTTCAGTGTCTCGAAATTTTAAAATAATTGCCTGTTTTGTGTTGTGTAAATGCTCACAGACTGGCTGTTGGGTCTAACAAGAAGTTGTGTTAAACAACTATACGCCCGTTGTAACAGAGGGGATGTGCTGCTGTAGTTACAAGGAGCATCCAGTAGGAAACCTTAGTTGGGGTACCGACTAGCCTATCCTGTTTTACAGTATATTTGGGTTAATGCCTTCTTTCAGTACTATAGTGATGTGTTTATTCTTTTTGTCTCTTGTTAGTCTGGCACACAGACAAACAAGTGTCAGAATAGTTTGAAAATCAAGTTGTAAAAGGGGGTGAGACACATCTGTTCTTAAAATAGCAGTTTCTTTTGAAGCTGTTGAATGAGATGGATTTATCCAGGGAGCGGATGTGTGTGTGAGGGGGAACACTGCCTGCTTTGAAGATAGCTCCCTTAACTGTGACAAAGAATAAAGAAGTCTGCACCAGAAGGATTTCTGCTCTAATGTGAATTTTCTGCACTATCTTGACCAGTCTTGCTTAGGCAAAAGTCAGTCCAGAGTTGAAGCAGATGACTCTTCCTTCCTTCTTCCTTGACTTTGTTAGTATCCAGGTCTGGGTGACAGCAGACAGGAATGGTCCCTTAGAGCCTCTCTGGTAACAAAGAAAAGGCCCCACCACTCTCGTCAGTGGGACTGCAGGTCACAACAGCACTTGGAAGAGCAGCAAGCATTTTTCTACCCACCTATGAGGAAATACCTACACTTTTACAGATGGATGTCAGCAGCGATATCTTGCTACTCCCTGTCCAGATCACTCTTCCTTTCCAGCGTACATTGTGGACTAGGCCAATGCTATTATTCTCCTAGGATTTCTGTCAGAGTAGCCAGCTCAAACAGAACATAAACCAAACAGAAGGTAGAGTGACCAAACTGCCCGAGGCAGGCTGTTAGTCAATGCAGATGTCTGCATCTAAGGCTGTTCTCCAGAGCCTCCTTCAAATGAGTGGAGAGAAATCATCTGCTTTTTGGAGATGTCATAACTTAGATGAGATTAACCCCACTTCTTTAGGCTCTCTGTCATTGGCCATGAGTATGGGCTCACTGTAGTAAGTGCCAAGTATAGATCTACATAAAATGACTGAAATACAGGTAATTTTAACCATGTGGACTGAAAACTTACAATCATGGCATTTTTGTGAATAAACAAAGCAACTAGGAAAACGGGGAAATGGGTGTATGCATAGTCCTGGTAAGAAACAGGATCAATCTGATAGGAATGAAAGAGCAGATTTCAGAGAAGATCATGGAGATTTGACATCAAATCAGGGGCTGAACTATTTCTACAGTGAAATATTCATTAATACAAGGTGCCCAGGTGTAGAAGACAGCTATTACATTTATATTATATGATGATAGTATAATGAAATGGAGAAGCAAAGGAAATACACTATCTCCCAGGAGATTTATTAAGTGTTTGTGCTCCTTCACTGAGGCCTCTTTCCCAGTTTTCATTTTTTGCCACAACAAATCTCTCGTATCTTCCACCAGGGTGTTACTTTATTGTGCACCAGAGGAGGGAGATACATGCCCACAAACCTTCCAAGAAACACATTTACAGGAAATAAAAAACACACAAGCAAGTTTTTCTGCCCTGCTCTCTGTGTGGAGAGCAACCCCGTACTCTCTTTCACACCTGTTAAATAGCTTAGCTCAGGATTAAACTAGTGCTAACTATTGAAAATGTTGCGGGCTACATGGTGATCATCACATGGTCTTCACCAGGTACTGCAATGCATGAGCATTATCTGAAGAAATCATAGCCCACTGAGTGTCATACACAAATGACAATCACTGATGTTCTAAAAAGTCCATCTTCTTAATTGCTTCGCTGGCAGATGGATCCTGCACAGGGTCTCATTTTCTCACTGCAGGCTGCCTTTGTTTTTTCGCACTTTCTAATCAGATAATTCAGTATGGTTTGCAGATACATCACACTGCATACACATATACACCACTAAAAAGATCTCTCGGGTTTTTTTCTGCAATGTTGGAGTTGCTCCATACTGGTGACTTAACCCTTCATAATCTGAAACAACTCAATAGAAAAGGAAACAGATTTTGTTCAGGTAAGGGTTGCCATTTTAGCTTTGAGATAATGGAGAAACTTCCACTGTCTCTCCATCCTCCTTGCCATGTGAAAGAAATAAAAGGGTGACATTCAGGCTCTCCATTTAGATGAAAGACTCAAGCTTCAATCTGTGTCCTGAAGTACTTTTTTAGTAAGAGCAGAACATCTGCAAGCTTTTTGCAAAGTTATTTGGTTTATTCAGCAGGGAAAAGATAAGCTGATCCGACATTTTAGCCTCATATGGGGCTCTTTCAAAGTGTATGGAGAACTCAAAGGCTTTTAAAAGAATCCATGTCCTAAGAAGTTAATGGATTATTTAGGTGGCATGCATGGTTCAGCCTTGCAGTGCCTGAAGTGGTCTCTGTACATCTGGTGGCTCAGGAGTTCCTGACTCATTTAAATTACTTTCAGGTACTTGTCTCTGGGGAATAGGGTTCCCATATTGATTTGTGATTTTGTTGCTACAGAGTATCTGATTCCTTGAAAAGCTTCTGTTTGTCCTTCTTTTGCTTGTTTGTAACAGAAGGTTGTTTTGAATGTGCAGCTGTTCTTTGTGTGTCTCACTCTTCAGGGTGAGACTTTTCACTTTCACAGGACCCAGGCTGTTGCCAAGTGGATGACTAAATTTCTTCTGAGGTTTTGAAGGAACTCTTCTTCACATGTCTGTCCTCTCTGTGCACAGGGGTCACCAAGCCACATTAAGAGGGCTCTGCTTCAGGAGCACAGGCCTCAGAATTGGGGGCAAAAGAACCATTAGACAGCCGCTGTGCTTGTATTTTTGTATTAGCCCTTCAAACCAACATATGAGTTGCCATACTATTTCCCTAGGGAATGAAATTCCTGCTCTAATGTAGAGGTATCTCGTCCTACACTTGATGTCATCAGTGAGATTCAGTATTTGCTAAACAAATATCAGCACATGCTGATATTGCAAAGAGGGCACAGTACTTGTGCTTTCATTCAGCATCACCATAACCAATTTCCCTATCCTGTCGGTTAATATTTGCAAGTGCAGCTGGAACCTGGAGGCCAATGGGCCGTAGATGACAAATTTGTTTTGATCCAAGGAAGGGAGTGTTCCTTTGAAATAAAAGGTATTTGATAATAGAATATCAGCGTTGAAATCTAAATTAACATGATCCAATTGCCAAGGCTTCCTTGCTGCAGAAAGTTAATTAAGCAGCAATCCCTTCTCCTGAGCAGTCTCTGCTTTGAGAGAATGAGTAACAACAGGAGCTGAAGTTTACAGTACATAATGGCATTAGGTTTATTACTCCCTTTTAACAGCTTGCACTAATGAGAACTGTTGCAATTAATGAATAAAGTGGATACAATGCTGCAGTCAAGGTTAGGGTGAGGCATAAAATGTAGAGCTCAGTTCTCCCCAAGTCACATGCTGGCAGAAGAAAGCACCGCAACTTGTCAGGAAAGGAAAATGGGATCAGCTCATCCTTCCAGTCCAAAGAAATCTCTCCCTCACATGTGTCTGACAGCATCCTACCAAAACTCTCCAGGAATGGTACTTGGGAGTGGAGAGGGAGTTAATGAAAGTGTCAGTAGCCCAGGAAGAGAGAGACTGTTCAACCAATTAGCCAGAAACTGGAGACACTCCACTTCAGATTGCTGGCTATGGCAGGTTATATGTGCTGTATGAAAAAAAAAAAAAAAAATGGTTCCAGTTCCAAATTCCATGCTCTTGCACCAGCATAAATCCCAATCACTGGTGACAGTTCACTGTTGTGTAGTGATGTAGAATGTTTTCCTCTTCTCAAGCATTAAACTGGTGCTTGACTGAAAACGAAGCCAGCTAAGCCCAAAAGGCAATAACAATATATTCCTTTCTTTTCATTCCTTTTTCCTTGGTTATACACCCAATTTAAAAGCAAACAGCCACACATGCCAATCACGTTACAATTTCTTACATTTTCTTGTATTCTATTTCCCAGTCAATCAGCTCTCATCTGTTTTGCTTTTACCCTCTAAACTCTTCAGGGCACAGAATATCACTTTTCAGCCTGTACATTGTGAAAAAATAGAACTTTGATTATCACTATAATATAAATGCATATTTGTGATCACAATGATTGCAGTTGCAGAAAATTGAAATCATAAAGTTTATTTCTCAAAGCTCCTCTTGAAGGCCATGAGATGATTGCTAGCTAATGATAGAAACACATTTCTCTCAGGACAAGCTAGTCCGTCATGAAGGCTTAATATCTTCCACTGGGGCAGCTAGGTTTGTTGGAAACAAGACACCATTGCCAGATGGATCATAGGTCTGTGTCTTTATGTTCTGATGCAAAATGCATGTGAAAAGCCTCAAGAGTTCTGGGTCCCCCAGGATGAGGCAAGAGAGTTAGCAAGATCTACTTTGCAAGAGGGATGACTGACGCATTCAAATAGCAAGTTTCTTCAGGCATGTTTTTTTTCCATTAGAAAGGGCCACACTTTGCCAACCAGAGAACAGGGCAATCAGCAGTCACTGAGCAGCATGGACTATTTGTGCAAGGAGACCTTACACCAAGCAAAATTGGGGAAATAGAAAAGCGTGCTGGCATAACTGTAAAAGAAACATTATATACTCACAGAACTGACTATGTGTGTATATGTTTACCCCCTCCCAACCATCTACACATGTTCCCCATGGGGAAAAGCATTTTCAGTATGTTCTAATTTGAGGGGGTGAGGTGGGGCTAGACAACCATAAAAGATCTTCCTTCTGTCCTTTGAGAAACATCCATTTGTCTTCTGGCTTGTGTATATGTGCTTGAAATGTACTCTATTCCTCTTCCTTATATCATTCCCAGTACTGTGATGTTGCAAAGTTGTTGGGAGTCAAGCATCAGCAATTCTCTCCCTCGATGGAACTGCTTCAGAGCAGTGCTGCGCTTGAATACAGCACGAGGGGATTACCTGTGGTTTCTGGGTTGTGAAATGAGAGATATCACTTACAGAGCTCTCTCGATACTGCTTTCTTAGCTTCCCTTTGATGATGACTCTTGTAGCCATATAAATAAGTGACAAAGTGAAAAATAAGCTCTGGTAAGACCACAGGTCTGATGGCCAGATGTGTGCCAAGTGGTAAATAAGAGGCCCATCAGAAAGGAATTGACATGTGTGGAAGGAAGAAAACAAGAACATTCATGTATTTCTGTCCCAGCCCCTGCAACCTTGCAGGTTTGTTTTTATACTTTCCCCTCCATGGCTTTTAGCGCTGCCATTTGCTGAGGAAGGGATGAGGATCTGATATTACACCTTCTAAAGTTATCACTGTAATTTCCGCTACAATATGAGGAGCTTGACCAAGATTTGGGGTCCCAGGTACTGTACAAAAATGTAGTGACTAGTAACACATAGCAATTGCTCACCACTCGCTGACCGATGCCCAGCCCGTCCCGAGCCGCGATCACTCCCCGAGCCACGATCAGTCCCCGAGCAGCGAACAGTCTCCCCACGACTGACCGACTGACTGACCCCCCCGAGCATGACGTTATATGGCATGGAATAGCTCTTTGGACAGTTTGGGTTAGCTGTCCTAGCTGTGCTCCCCCCAGCTTGTTATGCACCTGGCCGAGCAGGAGAAGCTCAAAAAGTCCTTGAGTAGTCTGAGCACTACTTGGCAACAACTAAAAACATCAGTGTGTTATCAACATTCTTGTAGTACTAAATCCAGAACATAGCACTATGCTAGCTTCTATGAAGAAAACTAACTCTATCCCAGCAGAAACCAGGACAAAGCGGTGTGAAGAATGGCCCAGTTGTGCTTTTTGCCTTTACAACTGCTGAGCTTCATAGGTGTGCATGAGGACCGTGCTCTGCTTCCCTCTTAGTTTCTTTTTTTCATCTTTAATCTTCTCAAGCAGGGACTGGCACATCATTCCTGTGTGTGTGTCCCATGTATAGTCTGTATATGTCACAAGTACAAAGTCTAGCCCAGTGTAGGGCCAGCCCAAGTGCTTTCCAGATGATACCCTAGCAGAGATGAAGCATGGCAGGATGAGGCCACTGGCTCCAGCTGGGGGAGGAGGGAAATCTGAGTGCCAGCCAGCATTCACAGTAATAATGAGTCACCCAGGTATGCATAGTAACTACAGTGGTGGCCCTTCCAACAACTGTAACATCCTTTGCACTGTCTCTTGGTTTCCTGTTCCTAGCACAAAAACTGTTTGCCTTTAGCAAGCTAAGCCTGTTGCTTCCCTGAATTTTTGCCCTGCCTTGGATCCTTTAGTAATTTACCATGCCTTTGCAGTCTGTATGCATCTGAGATCATAAACTTGAAGAGATTACAGAATGAACTCACTCCTAACCAATCTGAGTGATACTCAGCTGCTAGTGCTCATGCCATTCAATGACAGGCAGCACTAGATTGATCAGGGCCTCAAATTTCACAGGTCTCTGGTTCCGATATTTTTCTTATGCTAAACATTAATTTGTTGACCCAGATTGCAACCCAGCATTTACATGAGGAAAGAAGACACTCCCACAGCAAGTTGCACAATTGTGCAACTTCCTCACACAACTAATGATACTAGCATCAAATGGATTCCTCCCCTCAGTAAACGGACACAAGAGCTTGATGTTTGCAAGAACAAAGAATTAATCATTATTGGCCAAGCATTCATTATGGCAGCTATCAAGAACAAGTGAGTTTTATTTTTGTAAAGAGGTCTGTTTAGTGGGGAAGGTGAATGTCATATTTTGCACTTGGGTGAGAAGGATTAGTCAGGTCCTTGATTTGCTTGGGCTGTAGCTGGGGCACAAGAAGAGTGCAACATGCACTCTTGCTTGATGATTAGAACAGCTGTAGCAGAGACACAGGGAATCCATTCTCTGATCTCCAATTGAAAAGGGATGGTCATCAGTATTCTCACTGGGCTTAGTGATAAAAGGGAGGGTCTTAAGAATATATCTCAAATCCAGGACTAGAGCAAATAACAGTAAATTTGGAGGTGGAGGAAAGTCTTATTTTCAAATACAGATACTCTGAATTTATAATTTTTCATTTTTCTGATACTCCTTATGTCTCAGAGGCTGGTGAGTTGATCCAGGCAAGTCAGCACACAGCTAAGTCAAACATTTATCTAGAGATATCTTAGACCCAAGCACACTCTGCGTGATGTGCAATCCAAGACATATCCTCACTGGGGTTTTTTTATTTTATTTTTACATATATACATAATGGCAGGGAGAAAAAACAGAAGCTTGCTTGTGTCTGTGCTTGTACAGTTGTTTGCATGCCCATAGGTAAAGCATCCCTCAGTAGTTCCAATGTAGGAGATGCCTTTGCTTTAAATCTTTCTTAAAATAGTGATTTCTATGCAATGTATACAGCAAGCAGTGTATAACTGTGCAGAGATTCACTCTGTGTCACAGGCACAAACATGCAAGCACAGAAGAACCACATGTTCTGCACAGACGCTAACACTTGTGCCATGGGTGGTGACCCCGGGCTTCCAGTTCCTGCTAGCATCCCTCAACAGCAGCCCAAACAAAATGTTCTTCTGTAAATTGATTGCACGGCAGATAGATAGCTTTTCATGTTGCAAATGCCCATAGTTCAGCTGATGGGAGGAGAGGAGAGGGAAAATCAAACTCCATGCCCTGAGATCCAGGCTATCTTAGTGATTTACAAATGACCTCCGTGATCTGTAATCATTCTGGGCACTTGATATTGCTCAAGTCCCTCTGTCTCCCTCTCTCTTGCACTCTCTCTCAGCATAATAAAGCTAAGGAAATCCAGGAGACTAAATTCAGCACTGCAGATTAGTGACAGGAAGGAAACTGGATATACATTAATTTAGCAAGACCATTTGCCTTCTCTGATCTGCAGATGTTTTTCTCTCAGAAATGCAACTTCTTTTTTTGCAGGTGACACCCACACATCTCCTTCACTTACTGGCGATGATAATAAAGGAGATAAACAACTGGAGCTCATGCAGTTAGACTTAATCTTTGTATGTCATCGTCACCAAGCAAAGCCACAGCAATAGGAAAACAGAGCTGCTTTCTGCTGCTCGTTTCTAACTGACATTTCTTTACCAAGTTGCTCACATAACCTATGGACTCTTTGAACTTCATTTTGTGCCTGCTGTCGTTCACAGTGTGTGGGTACTGCCATGCAGTACTGAGCTGCAGTACATATATCCTCCGCCTATGGCCCATCCCTCGTTTTGCCTCTCTGCCTCAGTGGTTTGAAATCAGATTGCAGAACTACAACAGAAACTCCTTAATAAAAATTTTTAAAAGGGTAACAAGAAAGGAATAGTCTGGTTTTAAAGCCATATACTGCAAGTTAAATGTAGGATTTGTAAGTAAGTAATCCTTTAGTTCAGAAAGGAGAAAAGACAGAAATAAGGGTATTTTAAAAATCTTTTTTTTTGTTAAGTGCATATGCATGGTTATTTTGACTTAAATCTCAGGAAATAACCACAGAATGTTCATCCTTCCAAGGGCTGCTTTTATTGGAGGAAATTCACTGGAGCTGCAGCCCAAACTAATGCATTTCTCTAGCTGCTGGAGACAAGCCCTGGAGTCGCTTAACTCCACTTTTCCTGCAGTCAGCCATTCATCCATCCTGCCTTTCCAGCCTGCTGTGGTTTGCCTGGTCATTGCCCTTTGAATATAATTTGCTGCTTTCATCTGAAGAGTTTCCTGGGACTCAACAGTGTGCCCAAGTCCACACACAGGACCTAACCTGGCTTTCACCATCAATGCAGATAGTTTCTCATTGATGCATAGCAGGCTATGCAGTAAAAAGTACTTCAGGCGAGAAAGACTACTGTATATGTACAATACTGTTATTTCTAGTATACGGCCAGGGAGAGGCAGAAGTTTGCTTCGTGTAGTGCATACTGCAGCTGGTTTGTTCATTTCCATTCCCTGAGGGACTGTTCCAGAGTTTCACTGAAGTGGTTTCAGAGTGGTTTCTCCCTTAGCCCCTTTTGCTTCTCCCACACTTGGTGGTGGATTGCTCCATCACAGGGCTGGAACTGAAAGTATCGTCAACTTTGTGTTGACAGCTCTGCAGCAGGGAGAGAGGTTATTGCCTTGCTGTACAATTCTGTATCTTCATAGTCTCACACTTTTTTGTTGTTGTTAAAATAAAACATCGACATTACTTCAACGTTCTGCTAATGACAGAAAGAGCTACATGGGTTAATGCTCCCAAAGGCGACATTCCGTGTCGGCCCTGGTCTTCAGCCTCTGTCCCTGTGCATCAGGACCTGATGAGCTATGCAAACAGAGAAACAATTTCCTTTCTCCAGCCAGTTTTGATTTGGCTGGGGAAGGCTGAGAAGCCCAGGAAGAAATGCAAGCAGCCTACTTCATCATTTTCATGAGGGGAAAAAAAAAATCATCTCTCATCTTGTCCACTTGTGTTTGAAGATTAAAGTAGCCCAAGGGCTGTCACAGGCAGCAAGCATAGCAGGAAAACTAGTTCATTCTGACTCACAACAGAGTGATCTAATTTAATGGGGCACTGACAAGGCTATCAGGCGTTAACTTGGCTGTTATCTAAATTAGCCTGACTGATAGTTGCGTCCTGCTACAGCCCTCCATATGAGGGGCTTGAGATGCCACCCTGTACCTGCAGTGTCGCCAGCTGAGTGCCTGCTCTGGCAATACCTAGAGCTGACTTGCATCTCTTAGCAGTGTGTGCTCAGATCAGAAGGCAAAATCCCTGTAGGCAAGGAACAAAATGCAATTGTAATTAAAGAGCCACTCCGGTCACACTAGGGGGCAGAAGAGAGGCTGGATAGGAAGGCTTCCTTGTGGCATTTCCTGCCTTTGATTTCTTAATTTTGCAACCTGATCTCTTTTCTTTTAAGGCACTTTAGTATGTAATTTCTTAAGCTTCTTTATTTTAGAGTAAAAGGATTTTGTAAAAAGGCCATTTGATCCTCCTACCAGACTGAAACCACTATGTTAATTTCCACAGAACTGTACTGTTACAAATTGCTTGTTTGCATCTTTGTTTTTGCTGGTTAGGGAGTAACCTTTTTTCCTGACTGAAAAACTAGAGTTGTTCCAGTCCATGAGAACACTTCAACCTGATCCAGGATAGTTCCCTTGAAGGAATAAAAAGCCACTGAGGGAAGGGAATGATGTGGCCACATAATGATATAATGGCTAGGAAAACTGTGGCATTTGAAAATTCTTGGTCATTTCAATGGTCAGATGAATGAGATGGAGCCAGCTCCCCAAAACTGAAGTGCTCCTGGTAAATGTATGGGTCCTGAAAATACAAGCTACAGTCCATTTTTATTAACAAAAAGAAAGGAGAAAAAGTAAGAACCAGTGCCTTGTTCTTGGAGATCCAGTAAAAAAAAAAAAAAAAGGGAAAAAACCAACCAACCAACCAACCAAAAAAAACCCAAACCCAACCTCCCCCCCCAACAAGCCCACCATGAATTTAAGACCATTCAACTTTTCGCCTCTTTGCAAATGGGTTTGTATGAAATTGGCAGCCTCCTAGTACTTTGTCAGCCAAATTGGCCACATCAGACTATCTGCATGCCCTTGAGGCTGGAATAGTAACATACTGTAACTTGATGCTCTAACAAAAGCACCTAATTGTGAAGAACAATCCATTTGCATCAAGATAAGCAGCTAGTGATGTTTCCCTCTCACAGCCACTTACAGACACTGACTTTCACTACAAATTACTGCCTAGTGCTGTTTTCAGCCTTTCCCAGTCTTTACTGGACCTTAACAAAGCTGACGTTGCACTCATTACCCTAACCTGTTTTCTGGTTAGTGTGAGTGGCTAACAAAATTATGTCTTGGTCTGTGATTCATCTTGAGTAAAGTATTTTCCAGTCACACAGCAAAAGCCTTGCTGAAAGCGGAAAGATTTGATCTTTAGCACTGAAGCCTTTGCTTGTGTGCTCCTAAAACTCAAGCTTTTTGTACTGTTATTTATTAGTATCAAACAGACCATCAGTAGCCAAAGTTGCTTCTGCTGTCAGGGCATGTCTACAGGCACAATGAACCTGGCAATAACCAAAAGCCTGCTGTGCACAGGAAATGAAACGTACAGAAATTAAATGCATTGTGGGAAGCACGTGGTGTGGGGGATTCCCACATGGTTGTTTGGCACAACTGAAAAATCTGAAGATGATGGGAAAAATTGAAGGGATGAAAGACCCCAAATCTTTCAAGCAGAAAACAAGCACCTATCCAATGGCTGCAATCTCCTATGGCAACTCCTTACCCCAAACTGAAGAGACAAGTACAAGACAGTCTGTGTGAAGCAAACAACGAGGCAGGGGTACATGTGGAAGGCTGTTGGTGTTAGAGATTAACAAATTGGATGGGCTCCTGAACTGCTGAATCTGGCACAGAAATGAAAGTTACAGAGATGATATGCAAAGAAGGAAGATGTGATATTGTTTGACAGACATGCAGAGTTCATGTTTATAGCTGCAGAAGAAAGAAGAGGCATTATGAAAAATGTGATACAGGAGGAGGATATTGGAATTTGGGGAGATTCAAACTAGAAGGAACTTCTGAGAGTTTTGGCTTTAGTAAACCTGACAACCCCAATGGTGAAGGTTTAAGGTACTGCAAAGATAGCAGAGGCTACCCTCTCGTCATTCATCTCCTAGGGGCTTGGTTCCTGGAAGCACAGAAGAGCCAGGCTGTTATTTTGTGCTGTGCTGGAGACGTGCAGAACGGGAATCAGCATGCAGGGGGCTGGAGCTGCACAACCCTTGGTTGACCCCTTGCAACATATGTTGATTGCTGTTCAGATATGATGACTGTAGGTCAGATGTTCATTTGACACTGAGATCCAAAAGTGGGGGAAAGGAGGATGAAAAGTTAAATCCCTGTTCGGCAGGATTATATTTGCATTTGAATTAAGACCTGTGTGTAAGGCAGAAAACCCTACTGATCTCTCACTGCCCTCCATAAGGGCCAGCTTCCAAGTTCAGAGCAGCAACAGAGGGAGGTTTCTCTTTACATCATCCTGTAAACAGCATATAGACCCCAAAGGCAGGGCCAGGGAGGGCCAGGGATGTACTGGCATGTTATGTGTTGCCTAAAACCAGATGGAATAAATTAGGATTGCTCTGTTTGTCACATATGCTAATCCACATATGCAGAGCCAGACTCCAGGCTTAACTGGCTTGCTTCTCCGCAAACACTTTCTTTTAGTTCCTTACAGTGGTGGATAAAAGGTATTTACTGGTATCTCATCTCCAACAGTCTGCAATTCACATCCCTACAGTGCTTTAATATAATGGCGATGTCCATTCTAACACAATGCTGGGGCCTCTCCTGCCCTGGTTCTTATGTTTTTTCATTATATGTTTAGGATGTTTCCCTGTATCTCCCTTTCTTTTTGGTCGATCAACTGAATTAATACTTGTTCCAGATGTTCCAGGACTTACTTTCCAGTATCATGTCCTGGGAGCTATCAGTATGTTTTATATATGGAAATTACAAAAGTATTAGGGGAAGGAAAGCAAATTATACCAACATTTGCTTTAGAAAGTAATACTTTCCTCTCACTAGCCTCAGGCCCAATGCATTTATTCAGGATTTAATTTACTGTATCTGTTTAATAATTTTAAAAGGAGGTTGTGAAAAGTATAATAAAACTCTAAGGGATATAGATAAAATGAAATAGATACGTCTATATCTAAATATATATATATGCAGTTTAAAAAAAGAACATTTACCCTGGTTTATGCTTTTGATACACATTTGCTAGCTCACCTTACATTTGCACTAGAAGGTGTGATTTTTCACAGCGCATTGTAATCAGAGCACTTTTTAATGTTGTGTTGTACAATGACAACGCTGGTAGATGGCATGGAGCACAGCGAGCCAGTGCCATACCCTAACAGAGGGCTGTGCCTGCTGCTCTCTGCCAGGAGTGGCTGGATGCCCCTGGCTCAGGATCAGCTGCTGCTCCCCTCTCAGTGAGGAGGGAGATGGCAAGGCATTAGTATTCCCCCAGTCAGTGCCAGCAAGGAGGGCCAAGCTGGGACCGTGCAGGGACTGCCATGGATCCTGCCTGGCTCCGTCCCCTCTGCCCCCTGCACGTGCTCCTGGCTGCCTCCACTGTAGTACAAAGGCGCAGTAAGGGGCTTTTCAGGAAAAGAGACTAAAAAATGCACGTGGAAAAAATGTCAGCCTTGGGGCGGTTTGTGCATGTGGTGAGGGGTAAGGAGAAGAAATAAATAAAAATACTTTGTTTTGAAGTTCTTCAACCCAGTCACAAGCTTTTGGGTTTGCTGAACTGACCCAGAGCAAAGCTCCAGGGCCTGCTGGGTCCAAGACCGTGGTCCCATGCCAAAGGCACAGCACTGCCTCATGGCAGTGGGCCACTCAGGCCTCACTTGCCATTGCCATTGTGGGCTTTGTACCCTGCCCTGGGAGAGCTGTGCTGGGCTGGGGGGACAGCAGGCACCTCACTGTCGCTCAGAGGTGGCACAGCACCTTCCAGGAACGTGGTCTGTGGTGATGTGACTCAGAATGAATGGTTTGGGGTCCAGTCAGCAAACTCATATAAAACTTCCAATTTGGAAGTGCCAAAGTTTTTTTCTTGGGTTAAGATGTCAAAGCAGATTCTTGCCACACTTCCACATCTCTACTTTTGTCATGTCCCCTCAAAGAGAGAAAGAATCTTCTTATCCCAATTTGGAGGAAAGTAAATGTTGTACAATCCCAATTTTATTTCAAGGTGGAAATATGGATTTATTTTTAATTTGATTGTTTATTCCACAGTCCCTATAAAATAAACCTCATCTGTCTCCTCAGTAGGAAAAGGGATTTCATGCCAAGACAACCCCAATTACAGTTTAGGATGTCTTGTTAATGTAAACATGCTTAATTGAAAGAACGAAGCAGGTTTCGCTGAAGACTTTGTCCTCATCCAGCATGGAGTATTCCTGAAGAACATCTTTAGATAGAAGGGTAACCTCCAGTCAACACAAAGTTCGTCAAAGTGCCCAGAGCAGTCCGTGCAGGCAGCTGAGCACTTGCAGGTCCAATTCATAATGGTGGGAACAAAGGACCCTTTCACACCCCAAAAGTGGGGTGCTTGTGGGAAAAAAATTCAAGTGATATTTAGTTGCTCATAACTGGACCCAGATTTTTGAAAGAGCTCTGGTACAACCTAGGTGCCAGCAGATGTGCATAAATTTTCAGGAGGACTCAGCAGAATGCCTTTTGGATAGAAACAAAAATTCAAAAGTGAAAGTAAAGCTCTCCTCAAAATCTGACCTCTGTGTCTTCTAATGCTTCCCATATGACTTTGTGTTCCCTCACTGTAGAAGGCAAACAAACCAGAAATGGGTTCTTCATGACAACAACAGATCTTTCTTCCTCTCCTGCTTGTCTTGATTTTGTCTTAAGGTTGATTACTTCCTCACTCTGTGGAGTTACTTGGTCATGACTTCAAATGGCCTTATGAACATTTACAAAGTGTCCAACCTAAGGACTCACATGTTGAGGATTTAGTAGTTTTCAATGAGTTTGATTTGTACCGTAGCCTAATAACTTGGATGCCTTCTGGCTGACTTTTCCCTCTTTCTTTCAAGCATGTGTTTCGAACTTCAAACTGTGCCCTGGTCTTGTAGGGAGGAAAATATTATTTTTTTTACATTTTGCCATATTTAACAGCAAGAAGGGTTTCTGAGGATTAGACATACAGGAAAGGAAATTAAGGGTTAAATCTAAGGCAGCAAGTTATTGGGAAAGGTCAGAAGTTCTGGTTCTCCCAACAGCTGAGCAAAACCACAAGTGTTAGGAGGAGACCAGCTCTGAGGTCTGATGCCATCTTTCTGTCTTACTCACTGACAACCCTCAACACAAGTTGTATCTCATTTTCAGCCATCATGGAGAACAATCCTTTTTTACTCCCCCCACCCCCATCTTTTTGTGTGTTTATTCATTTGTTTTTTCTTTTAGTATATTATATCAAAGTTTATCCAATACTTGCTATGGTGTATGTATCCGTGATCAATAATGGCAAACATGATGAGAAAATGAGAGGCTGTCCTCCCACATCCAAGAGCAAGTGACTGCCTAGAAGCACACAAGGCTACTGGTCGGTCAGCTGGTGGGTATCACGGCTGCCAGGACCGATAGGCAGTGTAGTCTCGTGTTGGCGCGTAGGATGGGTAACCTTTGTTCTTCTGGTATGGAGGATGCCGGGGAGTCATGTTCATGTAGTCACTCTGATGGTACACATTCTTTTTGGATTTTTGCTGTGGGAGAAGGGGGAAGAGAAGTGTGAAAACGTTTCTGCAATGTCCTGCCTGGGGTGAACATTTGAAAAGGGAGGAGGAGAAAGGGAACAGAGATCCTTTGAGCAGAGGGGTTTGATTGTTAATAAGACCTGAGACAAGTTAATAATGGATTTGATTAATTTTTCCGTCTTTGAATTAACAAATTGTCTCACCCAACTCTCATGTTAACTACTGACATTTCTGGCCCTAGGTCCTGGTTCAGGGAAGCAGGCATATTTATAAGGCAGCCTCAGGTTTAAATACATTTACAGAAGAATTAGAACACGTGTTCTCATAAAATAATCTATGGAATTTGCCCAACCTGAATGTAAGTCTCCAGATTATGTGCTGAGAGGTTTATAGTGTTAGTTCTCCAGGTACAGGAATGCTGCAAACCAAGGATACAAACTGATGCCTCTCACCATCAATTCTCAGTAGTGGAATGACTCAGCAGAAGCAATACAGTGTGAGCAGTGAAGGCTGTCCTCATTTATTAGGAGGAAAAAAGAAATTAACTTAACTCAAACAGAATAAGAGCAGGGAAAATCAGCCCAGGCTATGTATATCATAGTTTGCTAACCATTTACAGCAGTAACACACAATGTATATGTTGGTCTGAGCCTTCCTTCAAGGGGCTAAAGAATCAGAGCTGATGTTAACCTTTTATGTATCTCACTATCTGGGCCTCAAAAAAATCTCATTTCCACTGTTGAATTCCTACCTTATAATGCCCCTGTGAGACAAAGGAGGTATTGTTTCTTTCAGAAATAAAGTAGCAGAAGACAGGTGAAATAATTTGCCTATAATCACAGAGGAAGTTTGTGGCTACAGCAGCATTTGAACCTCTTGACTGCTTCAGGCTGTGTGCAAGGTTGCTGGTTTTGTGTAGCTTAAGGCTTTATTGATCAGGGGCTAGGTAAAGTGCTTCCATGCTTTTTCCTTAATACTGATCATACCTTCTTTTGCAATCTCCTTTTTACTGAAATTTCCTTCCTGTGTGCATAAATATTTGCATATGCTGCAATATACTTGTGATGTTGTGGTATTGGAGGAGGTTTGTGTTAGAAAATCTGATGGCTGAATTATGCTGTACTTGCAGAGTGGGGCAGTTACAATGAAACATTTTAAACTTTTTTATATTAATGTTATATATACGCAAGGTGTTGAATGTAAGTTACATGCTGCTTAAGCTGTGCAATGCAGTCGATGCATGTAAATCATTAGATGGAAAAGCTTTATCTGTATGTGTTCATCTCCATAATATAGGATTTTTTTATTCACCTAAGAGGTAATTTTGCATGGGAGAAAGACATTTTGCTAGCATGATTAAATGCTGGACTGTTACAGGATCAAAGACTGCTACTTTTGGAGAGGAAGGAAGTTTTCCTCCAGGGAAGACAGAATCGGATGAAAATAGACAAATCTTTAGCTGCTTTCAGGAACTCAAGTGAAACAGGCTTGCCATGGCTGTCAAGTATCATATTTTAGGACCCTTTTTTTACAATTCACAATGTCTTCTAGGCAGCTGTATTAACATTCAGCAGCACTCCAAATATATCCACACTCAGAATACATATTGTCAGGAGAATACCACCAGCAGCTATAACAGCAGGTAAAAACTGATGCAGCAAACAGCATGCATTGCAATGCAGCCTTGTCACTTTTGCTGGGGACAGACATGTTAGCAGCATAGCACGTAGCCATTAGGTACCAAACGAATATAGCAGAGAGAAAATGGTTCAGATTGTAAATGATGGATTTGAAGCTAAAATACCTCATCATGGCACAGCCACTGTAACACCAGCAGCTGTTTGCTATGATCCTCTCAGCTCTCCTCTACAATACGGCACAAAGGACCACTTAACCTGCCTTTGCATTTTCCTATGGCAATGCCCCATTTGATTATTTTCCATCAGAAATAGCCATATATTGTGCAAGTGTATTTTTGTGAAACACTTAACAGATCTCAAGCTTCAGATAGCAGTGAGAGTTTCTTTCCATATACATGCAACATCTAACCTGTCATGGACTCTGCGCCCTTTATACAGGCTGTAATGTGTTGAAAATTGCTATTTAATGACAAAAGACAAAGGGGAAGGGCAGAGTGCAAGAAACAGAGCTCTCTATGGTTATTGTTTAAGTCTTTTCCATGTGGAGTAAGTAGTGTAAATCAGCTCTGGGAGATCACGATCCTAAGACTTGTCCAGAAAGATGTCCTTCTGCTGACTCTTCATCCTGCCTTGCTCTCTCTTTACTCCAGCAGGCAGAACTGGATATGACCTGGGCCAGCCAACTCCCCAGGGAGATTAGAAAGCAAAAATAATGAGCCATAAGACTGTCTCAGCTTTCTTAGGGTTAATGTACAGAGGGACTACTGAGATCCCAGTGCTCGTATTCCCTTGCAATCAAGCTGCCAGAAATAGCGGGTACTCAAGGGAATTGCAAGGTGCAATTGATAGGTGCAAGACATCAGTGCAGGTGCTCTTGGGCCAACTGATGGTTCCCTAAAGATTGTTTTGCTGTAGGTGAGCTCCTTCTGTCAGTATAGTCTCAAAGGGTTTTGCCAGGAATGGTTGTAGTGCTAGATTTCCCTGACAGGGACAATTGGCAGAGCTAGAGACAGTGTCCCAGTACTGCTGACATGCAGGGCACTGCCAACATTATGGCATTACTCTTTGCTTTAGGACTTTACTGCAGAGGCCTGACTGCCCACCTGGAGAGCATCTGGTGTTTCAACAATCTGGGGGCATAGCATGGGTGTGCATCTATAGCTGGGGTGAAGAAGCACGGTGATCCTGAAGTGAAGGGTATCAGTGAGTTTGTGGCAAACATGGCAAGTATAGCCTGAGAAATGAAGGAGGGACAAAGAGCATACAGAGCAAAGGAAAACAGTAGTTTCTTACCCAGTAGGTAATAAAAACTGCAGTTATTAGCGTACTGTAGAAAGCAAGAACTCCAGTCACTGCCACCATAATCCACAAAGGAATTGCAGACTGAGGCTCTTGTGTTTGGATGGGTGTCTCTTTAAGGAAAAGAACAAAGAAAACTTTAAGTACATGAAAGAAAAACCTCAATCTCTGCTTATTTACTCCTTGTTCCAGTGTGCCATTTGTATTAATCATCATTTTAAGATGTCTTCTTCAGGACATCAGGAGCCAGAATGCAGTTTTATCAGGCAACCCAACTTTTTTTCTTTTTTTTTTTTTTTAAGGAAACAAACTGCCTCAAGTGGTCATGTGGGGAGTGTGGATAGGGAGTATACTGGCGTACAGAGATTTCCCAGCTTACCTTTCACGTGAATGACGGTCCCATTGCTCTTCTCATTGTAGACATATGGGGGTGGATACATGGCCTCGATTTTGCAGAAGTAGATGTCAGTTTGGCTGGCACTCATATTCCAAAGATTGAAAACGACTTTGTCTTTATCATGAATCCCCTGGCAGTTGAATTCTTTATTTGAAGTACTACTAAATTTTGTTGTGTTCCATGAAATAAAGCAAACTTCAACTGCACTGTCTGTTCCTTTGTGCAGCGAAGCTCGAAATTCCTTCCCTGTTCCATTGTATGTGTAGTTGCAGACTAGAGTTGCAGTTTTGTTAGCTACGATGAGCAAAGGACGCTGAGCCACTAAAATCTTGTTTTCTGGAAGGGAGGAGAGGGCAGAAAGTGAGAAAAACACTTGTTTATAAAATACAGTATGAGACTTCAGAACCACACATCCTCCCATGAAACTCTTTTCCATATCTCCTCTCCCCTGCTGGCACTCCCTTACTAGTGAGTACGTAACCACCAAGCTGCAGAAGCAGTTTCTCACAGGAGCTCCTGTTGCAGCAATCCCCTCCTCTATAAATAATTACATAGTCACTAGGGGAGACTGTGAGGTCAAGAGTGTTTTTCTTGAGTCAGAACACTAGCACACTCGTACAAAAAGTGGCCCATGTGATTAAGATTTAATGCCAGGGCTCAGAAGGCTACTCTGAGTGTGTGTGCATATGTGTATACATAAGGCCACCTTAGTCTAGCCTTTCCTTAGCAAGCAGTTTCCCAGGGGACATTATGGAGTGAAAATACTGTGAATTAAATTATTAGTTTAGCAGTCAGGTAAGAGATTATTATTTATACATCTGCTTTTTAGTCCGAGGACAGACTTGAAGAGTTTGAAGCTGGAATTTGCTGAACTGTTTCAAGGGTTTGGACCTTGGACAATGAGCACTAAAAGCATGAACTGCTATCATTTGAATGTAAAATAAATAATTTCTCTAGCTAGCAGCTGTAGTAGATTCTTAATCTCTCAAAGGATTCAGGAGCTGACTAATTTGACACTGCATTGGCACTTAGCACTTAAATGGCCTGCAAAATAACACATCACATGAAGATATAATTCAATTTGAATTGACCGGACTGATACATAAACAGGAAATGTTTTCTGACATGTAGACCTCTGTGCTACCATCTGCCAAACAATGAAACACTGTAAGGACTATGCAGAAAGACAACTTCTTCCAAGAAAAATCATCCTGTACAAATGAAGCCCTACTTTTCAAATGATGACCTGTAAGTAAGAGGAAGGGAGTCTTGGCTTTTAAGCTAGGAACTTGCCAGAACTAAGGACAGCCCTTTTGTGCGTGTATATGACTGCATAAGTCTTCATGCAAGCTCAACTCATATGAGGTCTTAGTTGCCTTTTATAGATCCATGATAATTGCTGTGGTTGTGAGAATGACAATCGTATCTCTAGTCCTCAAAATCTGCTGCAAAACCTGTATTCTTTCTACTTAATCCATGTGATGAGATGCAAAAAAGACTAGTAAGGGAAATGGAGTGGTAAGGAGGCCAGATTCAGAATGCCCAGAAAAAAACTATTTCACTGTGTTTAACAACATTTAGGGCCAAAAGGCTACATTTAGTGTGTTCACACCTGCACAAAAGGATGGAGTACCCCAACCTCTTGAGTAGGATACTCCGTTGGGATGATCATGATCCAGGGAGTAAACACACAGAGATGCATGAGATGGCCAGGACTAGTGGTAGGGTGTGGGCAGTAAAAACAACCCACGGGTTCTCCTGTCGCCAGCCCAACCCATGAAACTGCTGAAGTTGTTCATTTTCTCACTGAAAGACTTGTTTATCGGCCCTTTCTTCTCATGAGAGCAGGAAGACATGAGACGGAATGCTCTACTGCGTTGTCTTTAGCAAAGAAAGATTGTGGTCCATCCTCCTTGTGTCTCTTTGTTCAACATAGTTAGCATGGGGAGTGGAGCAGAGCTTGTCACAGCTCTGAAATCCCATGTTTGCAGGGAACCCAAACACTGTGAAACATTTTGTTTTGATGAAGGATGAGCATTTCCAGGTTTTCCAGCAGAAAGAGACACGGATCTTGGAATCCTGGAACCGAGTGGCAGATTAATAACAGACAAGGCAGGTTTCTACTTGAGGTGCTGCCTGTGGTGAATTTTCATTGAAATGAAGACATTTCAGCAAAACATTTCAGTTTCATCGAATCAGCATTTTCCGACAAAAGCTCTCACATAGGCTTATAAGGCATTCTAATAAGGGGTGAGGTTTGGATTCCACCCCTTTAGACAAGGCATTTGATCATATTTTTGTTGGCCAGAAAATTGATCTTTGACATAAGTGCCAATTTGCAAGTCCACCGTAGAATTGTTGTACCTTTAGCGCAGCAGAATTCTACACATCTCACTCGAGACAGAGTTATTCTCCTGATTTGCACTGCAGTAGTTTCCACTGCTGCAACCCTGATTGTCACAGGGACTGAATACACCTTCAGAAGAGACTTTTTCTGTCTCGGAGTTTACAACCAAAATAGGCATCCCGGAACAGACACTTGCAGAAGCATTACACTTCAGAAAAATGCTTGGCTGTTTTTCCCTGCGAGTACTTACAGAAGACTAATGGATGTTTATTGCTCAGCCTGATCAGATTTTCGCTATGGCCAGAGGAAAGACAAAGAATGCTGAAAATCTCATCACTGAGGGACCACCTTCAAATGTTATTTAGATTCATCTACAGAACCCAAGACCCCAGACTAAACCCCTTTTGCTGTTGTCAGCTATTCTGGATTCCTGATGTTTAGTATGTAGCTCCTTGCCTTGAGCTCCACTATTTAACTACAGCTTTGGACTATTTATGTCCCTGCCATGATATTGTGCTAATTGGCAACGAGTCTCTTTTTCTACACCAACCTAAAAAAATAAATTCCTTCAACTTCTTTCCACCTCTTGGTTTTGTTTGCCTTGGCATGCAGGCTGGGTGTTGATAACCTAGCCCCATGCTGCTGATGTTGGGATGCAAGGTGGCTGAACAGTAGGAAAAAGTTTATTTGTGGATCATTAAATAAAGACTCCTCTTACATGATTTAAGCTAAGCGCCCAAATCCATTTTCACAAAGTGGCCTTTACTAATTCAAATGTGGTTTGATTGAGGGAGATCTTTTGGTTTTCATTTATAGGAACTAATCAGAACCACGTGAATTGGTTGGGCTGCAATGCCAGCAGGGGCAAAGCAGGAGTATCCCCCAGGCATGTTAGACAGGCCCTGCTGTCATCCTCATCCTCTGGGCTTGGATTTTTTTTTAATCAAAGAAAGTCAGTCACACCAAAATGTGTATTAGTTTCATGGGGAAAACAGAGTAACGCCAAACATCCCTTAATTCACTTGTGATCTGAATAGGATTTGATTATATTCTTAGTAGGATCTGGACCATTCTGAGCAAACATGGGCTGAGGCTGCTTTTGCCTTCACAGACAGTTTTTTTCGTAAGTGTCGCTTTGGGTTTGTTAAAATGGTGAAACCCTGAAACATTTAGTATGTGTTTCCATTAGTGTATGCTTTCCCCTAAATAGGGTTATGATTGCCATTTCCAGAGCTGTGTTCAGTCATGCTGCATAGTAATAAATATCTATATCTTGGCCTTAGCCAGCCAAGAAAATGGCAGTTATGAAAAATCATTGTCTACAGTTTCAAAAAGCTGTGAAGTCTAAAAATGTAAAATCATTTAAGTCAGTGTGCACAGGCTGCAAGCTTTCTCAGGATCTTAGGATTCATATGCAATGGTGTGTAAGATATCTAAGTGTTTGTTAAGCTTTTTTATGCCTTATTTGTCATGCTAGACATTTGTTATAATCACATGTGAGGGGGCTTTTTGCATCAAGGAAAAAAAAAATGCCATCAATATATAATATCCATAAAGTATTGGCTCTCTAATCATGGACTCTTGATGCAAGCAAAACTTCATTGAAGTTATTTTTTCTTTCTTATTTGCCAAGAAAGTGAAATAGAGACGACAAAGTACGGAAAATAACTATTTTGAGGGTTTTTTTTCCAGAACTTTCCATGAATCATCAGCTATTGGAAAAAATATTCTGCTAAAAGTATTTTGTACTCTCCTTTCTTTCTTTTCCATGCCAGTTGACTTCAAGGAGCTTGAAGCGAGTTTGCCAGAGCAAGGCATCTGGGATATGTTGGGGTTTCTGTAAGCAAAGTACAGAAATGGCCCGCTTAAGTCCTGGGGAGATAGGAGGAAACCTGAAAGGAGTAATCCACAAACAGAAAGACACACAGCTATGTTATAAAAAAAAAGCTGTTCTGTTTTTGCTACTGATGATCTGTTCAATTACCTCTACAGTTCTTTCCCAAGTACAAGGGTCTTTCTCTTTTACTTTGGATTTAAGTCACCCAGCTGCATCTGTAATGTGCATCTGGGGAGAACTGCTCTTTCTACCCGTTATAAACTTGCTTTCTGCTAATCTTGCCTAGTTCGGTGCGAGTACTGCAGGAAGCATTGTACTGCAGAAAGCCCAGGTGACACTCTTGCTTTAATCAAACCCAGTGTGAACACAGGGGTTTTTCTTGTCAGTTTGTGATTTTTTTTTTTTTTTAAACAAGAATTTGTTGATGTCATCCTAATCTTGGCTAACCTTGTCTCATACATCTTTTGCATTCTGGTAACCTTAGTGGGTTAGAGGTTGATTTTCACACCCAGAGACCAGAAGCCAGAAGGTTATGCAGGTAGTAAAAAGATGAGGTCATGTGTAGTACACTGCAGTGGGAACCCACTTATATTACTTATTTCACAGAATACATGGGACAAGCAACTTGATCTAGCTGCCTCTCTGACAGACCATAGCAAGGTAATTATTTAGCCAAAAAAAAGGGGGGGATGACGACAAACTTTGTAAACATTAGTGTTTCTGCAAAAGTGAAATGAACAAACTGATCTTGTAAGTCCCTTTCCATGATTCAAACTCAACCTGCAGCACTCACTGGTACAGTCTAACAACAGCAGAACAGGACAAATTCTGTTGTCTTCCCCGAAACGAAATACCTGAGGCCTGTAACACACTTTGTAGCTTGAGGAAGTCCTGCAGGGTTTTGATGTGCCGTAATGTTTTCCATGTGCTAACGATCAATCATCTTGATTGAAATGAAGAGAAGATGTGGAGAAAAGATATGGGAAAAGGATGAGAGCCCTGAGAGGCAAGTGGCCTCATGTGCTGCTTTTCAACCCGTTGTAAAAGCTATTGGAGAAACTCAAGGTCTTCATGCAAAGCAAGTATATAAATGGCTATAGAGTCATGGCATAACCCCTGTGTCTGATAACCACACACTATATTTTATTTTGTTGCAATTCAAGGGAGTTGCTTAAAGGCTGTGCACACCTCATGGAAATGTTTTTAAACCTGTTAACCCACTGCTGATACTTATCCCCTCCTGGAATCAGCGTCTTCTCTGACAACACAGGGGCCCGCTGTGGAAATAATTATGGTATTGCAGACACAGAATTATAAACATGGGAAAAGGACAAGGAAGAAAAAGCCTACGACCTCTTAAAGAAATGTAGAACATGGTGTCATGCAAATTACAGTCCTGTCACTGAGGAAAAGAATTATAGGAAAATAAGGCAGAAATTAAGAAAAAATAGATTCAGTTGTATCTCTCGTATTAGAAAAAGCAACTCTTTAAAGATGTTCTATAAGTGAAAAGTTTTGTACTGGAAAACAGATTTTTGTTCCTATCTGTAACTTCCCTGTGAAATACAAAACACTGATATCTGGAGAAGACCCAATAACAACAGCTCATAGGCCAGCGGTTTGAAAAATTGTGTCTCAGGATTATCCTGGCAAAAGCCATCATCCCTTGCCTTGCTTTGCATTTTGATGTACCCCTTGGAAAGACATATCAACCCGGAACATACAAACACTGCATCAGTAAGACCACACCAAGACAAAATACCCTCAGCCACAACAACTGAAGATTCAGAAAGATTCAGTAAGACTCAGGATTTCAAAATCACAAATAGACATCTTTTGTTGTTGAAGAACTTTTCAGAAAGAAGCTAGATATCTAGTAAGTATCAATAAACTACGCAACAGTGCAAAAATCAGAAACTTGGCAATTCCCATCCTACCATCTTTGAACTCAGTAAGCAACTCTGCTTTTCGTCCTTTTATTTGCTAGTTCTGTGAGGATGTGGGTGGGCTCAGTTCTGCAGCCCATCACACCGAGCCAGGCCATGGTGGGACCCGGAGCCTCATACAGGAGACCTGGGGGCATTGGAGAGGCTGCCTCAAGAGGCACTGGCACCAGGTCTGCTCAGCCCCCCTACCCCCAAAAGAGAAGGCACTTGTGAGCAAAATTTGTAAAGCCTGGGGGGGAGGTGAAATACACACACACACACACACACACACACACACGTATCTAGTCATGCAATTCCCAAATGCATCTAAAGAGAAGACAAATTAAAAGAAAGCTCTTGGGTCTTATCTTGCAGGGGTACTTGTGGCAGGAAAAAAATCGGCCTCTTAGTTATATCCAGTAGATCCATGTGCAGTCTTAGCAGCATGCTTTGTCTCTCCCCTTTCATCCAAACACAGAATAATTTGTGCAAAACTAATTCAAAGCTATACTAGACCTTCTCCCCTCTGATGATCAAAGTGAGGAAAAATAGTGGAAAGGATTTAAATGGGGGGGGGGAGGTTGTTACCTGTTACATCAGCAGTGGGGATGAAGCAGAGCACCACGAGGATCCCCAGGAGCATGGCGCTAATGGTGGGCCTGACGCCTTGTCCCCACCCCCTCCAAGTGCTGCCACGTCTCCCAGGGCCCCGCGCCACCAGCCTTCCTTCCCCGTGGGGCCAGGCTGCACCCTCGGTTGCTCACACAACTTCTCTCCTCCTCCCTCTGCAGCACATGATTCACAGCCAAGTGAAACCACTGTAATGGCAACACTTGAACAGGAAGTCAAATTGTTTGATGAGTTTAGCTTTAGGAAGTTGCCTCTGCAAAGCTCAGTAACGCCTAAAAGGTAGTGGAAGCCCGCCTTTCAAAACAGGTACTCTCGTCCCTGTATTGCAAGATGTGTGCTTGTGTTTGGGGCTCTGCACGATTGCTCACATCAGGGAGAAATGGACTCTCCTAGATGTGCAGTGCTGTTTCTTTACAAAGAGTA
>NW_009259524.1:1516447-1570988 GCF_000687185.1 Egretta garzetta
GCTCTTCCCATCATCACGGTAGAAGCAAACAGTAGTTTCCAAGTTCCTGGTGGCCAAACCTGGTTCCTTAGGAAGTTGTGTGCTCAGGAAGCTCCATCTCGTCTTACTCCTAGGAGCAGTAATCTTCCTCTCTTGGCCTGTCAACTTGCTTCTGCCTGCTTTCCCAGCCCTAGGGACACTGACATATTTTGGCAGTAGATATTTTAGGTTTGTTCATTTTAACTTTTCTGCGTCTGCTTGCCTCCTAGATGCAGACCAAACAGTGCAAGAAATAACGATTCGGTATACCTTCCCTTTTTGAAAAAAATCCCAAGTTATAAATGAGTGCAATTGCAGTCCACTTGACATCTAAATAAAGGCAGCATACAGCAAGCACACTTCTCAATCAGTGCTTTCACTAGATGTTTTCTTATTCAAAGTTTTTCTCTTCGGCTTGCCTGGTAAATGCTCACTCTTCTTTGCCCTGCAAGTTCAATGTCACCTCTCCCCTTGGAACAGCAGGATTGTAAGAGCCAGTTAATGGCATTTAGAACTGTGAGGAACTCTGGTTATTAACTACTTACTTTTGTTCACTGAAGCAGAAATATTTAACTGTATCAATGCCTGCCATTATCTGTGATTTATTTGAGAGAAAAGGGGAGGTGTTTAGCAGGAAGACTTTCAAGAAAATTGGGCTGTTGTAGACAGGGATGAAGAGCCATGAACTTCTTCCTTTCTTCCTTTTCCTTTAGTATCTGAGGTCTTTAGGCCATGTTTATCAGAAATTACGTATGTGATTGAAGACCAGCTTTAGCTTGTATGTCAATTTGCAGTCTAGGAATTTTAACAATATTCTTTTGTTTTGTAATCAGTGTAAATTGCCTGCAATACTGAAAGTTTTGGAATCTCCTGGTACTTAAAAAATAAAAAAGAGAAAAAAAAGTTAGATTCTCTCTTTCTTAGTCCACTTTAGTGGTTTCTAGATAAATATCCTGAAACCTTTTTTGAGTCATACAGCGCGCCTGCAGTTATTAATGAAATAGTTTCAGCTTAACTTGAAGTGAGAATCCCCCAACAAAGTTACAAAATGCAGTATCTTTTGGCTGAACTGCTCTGTTTCAGAGATGAAAACCACTGTTGTCATGTCTTCTGGCTCAGGTAATTGAACCTACGCGTTTATCAAGTCTGCTGCACGCTTCTGCATCCTGGCTGTCAGACCCTTTCTGTATTTGGGATATGGACTGGAAATGCACAGAGACTACATTCTCCCCTCATCACAGAATTAGCAGAGCATATTGCAGAGAGCGTGCTACTGCCATTCATTTCACTGGCATATGTTGGCAAAGGGGCACCATTCAGATGGAAACCTGATTGTGGAAACAGTTGTGTAGGAAGAGATCCTGCTCTAGGAATACCACTAACAAAACCCAAGAGGGAATAGTGTGCACTCTCTTCAGTGTGGTTGCGGACCCATTTATTCCCTTCCATCCATTATTGCTCCTCATGTGCTTCTCCCATGGTGAGGACAGACCAAGGGACTGATTGCAAACAGGGACTGGACTGGTGGAACAGAGAAGAGGGAAAAGGGGCCACTGAGAAATTACCCGCTGTGGCCCTAGAGACCAAGCTGTGATGTATCATTTCTCTCTGTGCTGATGAACAGTGGTACCAGTATTGCCCTTTCCTGAGCCTCTGGTCTTTCAGTCATGATTTTAGTTTTGCCTAATGGTTTCCTCTTTGGTCCCTGGAGTAAGGAAGGGCATTTTTTTCCCCTAAAAATAGGTCTGGCTCATCTGCACTTCTTGGTTTTCTAGGATTTTAAAAGGGCACAAATCATCATTGTCTTCCTGAGGGTATGGCTCTTTTCCTTCTCCAAATCACGGCTCTTGCTCTAATTTAAACAGTTCATTTCCGATCACTTAGATACTTGACTTTGTCACTTCATAAGTATGATCTTTTTCTGTTGCCAAAGTTATCATGAGGGTAGGGGAAGAAGGTATTATAGCTTTCAGCAATCCATCTTGCACTTAGGACAAACTGCATAAAAGTTTATCTAGGCAAAGAAGGAACCTGAAAATGTCCCCTGATATGCCCTCACTCTTAGTTTTTCATTGTTTTTTCATTATTCTCTCACCTCTCTAAGTATCTCTCCTATATCCTGAGCATTACCCAAGGGTGTTCTGCAGTAGCATTAATTCAGGCACCATTCCCTCCTATTCTTACCCCACTTTCTATTCAGATTTCAGTCTGTTGAGTCTGTCTCTATGCTGGAAGACAGGTTCTGCTTGCTGTCACAGTGATGGAAATCCAGACTAACATTATCATTTTGATGGAGCTAGAGCCATGAGAGCACTGAAAGAGCTAAAAATGCAATTTGGCCATGTTTGAGAAAAAGAAGGTTTCCATCCCATCACAAAATGGCTGAAATAGCAGTCAAAAAGAAGTAAATGAGAGGCTTGTAAATGCGTTTTCAGGTACACAAGAATCTAGACCATGAGCTTGGGGTTTTTACTCATCACCATATGTAAATAAACTAATAGTCCAGGTATTTGATCATACCTTTTCATGCCTACTGTTAGAAAACTAAGCGCTGACAGGAGCTATGACCTGAGTTTTAGAGAAATGCTGATATGATCTAGTATGGTTTCTCAGAGGGTTATCTGAATATCTTTAAAAGAGTCCCAAGAAATCCCAAGCAGGCTGCCAGTTTGCCTTTATGTTAAAGAATGAGGAAGTAATGACCCACATATCCTGAGCCAAGTGTTCAGCTGTTGAAGTCAAGAAAGAGATTCCAAATTTGTTATGATTAAACAAATGGGTTGTTTAGAAGCTAATTTTAAAATAAATGAACTCTCCCTTCAATCACTGGAAATTGTATAGTGCCATAATTGTTCCCACCACATACTCCTATTGTCAGGCAAATAAAAGTGTACATGCATACTAGAAGAGTAATTGCAGCAATATACCATCATTCACTTATTCCTAATGGGAAAACAGTAGGTCACTAAAATTCCCATTTCACGACTATAGACAACTTTTAAGTCCCTGGACTATCCTCCAACTCCATACAAAGATTAAATTTAACAGTTGTCTGAGAGAATCTTCCTCTTTCTTCCCTGCCATGAAAAATCATAACCCAGACCTTGAGGGATTAGTCTAGGTAGGCTTTATTCTGCTTGTTTTACATGCTTGTATGTTGTCAACTGCTGGCGTAAATGCTTTCTTTCCTACAACTGCAAATCTTAAGACATCTTTATTCTTCTATTGCTGCTGCAAGTAATGATTTGTTATGAATGGTGCTAGGCATACTTAGTACAGATGCAAGGTTGATTCTTTCACTCTTTTTTACAAGGAGAATGTGCATTAAGTAGCTGCTGTAGAGATGCAGAAGTAGGATGACAGAAAGAATTTAACAAATAATAGTCATGTTATTTCTAACTAGGGAGACAATGAATGATCGATGTTATTCACTCCCTACTGTGTCCAGTAAGCTAACCCTAAGGAGTTATGTTGTATTTGTCGTCTGAAGCACTTCATAAAGTTACATGTTGTTATCTTCACTTTACAGATGGGGAATGGAATTACAGCAAGGTGAAGAGACATGCCTGAGGACATACCTCACATTAGCGGCAGAGCTAGAAACCTCTATGAGCAGCCCTGTGCTCCCCAGTTTCCAAGGTCTGATCGGCTTTCTGCCAGCCTCTGTTCTATGTTGTCATTTCCCTTGCACATTGATGAATTTTTACTGTGTTGTGAGTCTCTTCACACCCTCCTTTCTGTGCATCCAGATGCCTTCATACCACAAGTACAACCATCACACTTAAAAGCGGAAATCAATATACTCCTTCAGAGGGAATTTTAAGTTGGTTTTCTGTACCTTAAAATATTACAACTGATGTCTGGCACATAGGAACCTTCCAGGGCCAGAGCTTAATATGACATGTCACAGTGGAAAGGGAGCTTTCCTTTTTGGAAAGATGTGAATTTTTTGTTTCCAACCCTCAGCAGCCCATAAATGTGTCACTAATATAGGACTAGGTGCTACCATCAAACACATATACATTTGAGAGAGAGCTTGAGGGAAGCCTTCCCTATTTGGGGAAAGAAACATTTCTCTGACAGGCTGATTATTTTTAATGCCAATAGCTGGAAGCTGTTCATTAGTGTTGGGAAAGGGGCAGGAGTTCACACATGTACATTCCAAGCTCTTTTCAAGTTAAAAATCTCATCCAAGTTTCAAAGTTGTAACCGTTTCTTCTGGCTGTACTTATTGCTGGTTTGGACTGTTAGAACAAGTCTCAAGGGAGGTGAATTAGTGGGTAGAGAGGGAATGGCTCAAAGCTGCGTGATTAGCTGCATCTGTCACCTGCCTGTAATATGACATATGGCTGCTGCTTCATTAGAGGTCACATGTTTAGGTAGGAACACCTGAAATAAAGCTTACAGGTGAGTATGTATATGCTAAATATTCTGCTATAAAAGAGTTTTCTGATTAAGGTTAGAGGGAGAATTATTTCTGTTAACTGTACTGCCTGCTCTTTATTTCCCTCAGGTAGAAAAGGTGAGTGAGACCCCTGCATATTACTGTTGAAGATGATAAAATTGTTCCAGTTTACTTCAGCTGAGGACCTGGTGCTTGGGACTGGTAGAGCAAAGAGATCCTGGAAAAATAATCCTTAGCTATTCTTTGTCTCTGTTTTAGAGCTGCTGCCAGGTAGCTGGAGGGAGCTGGGCTAGCTCTTCCATTTCTGCAGTGAATGACAGGCCATTGATCTTCTGTCCTTCCTAAGGAGAGGGGTATGGGAAAAGTTGGAAAATAGCGAGTAAAGACGTGAAGGATGTAGCAATAAAGCAGCGGTGTCCTGTATATGAGGAACTTCAGAATGCCTCATTCTTTAAGAGGGAGCGAGTTTCTTTCCCTCTCCTTCATCCTGTTGAAAACAAAAGATATGAATGAGCACTGCAGGAATATTACAAGCAATTTTAAATATGAGGAAGCATCTTCCAAAGAACTTAAGACCTAGAAATCTTGAGCAGACTAATTCAGAATTCAGCTTTGTGCAAAAAGACAGCTTCCAGACCTGGCTCCCTACAGCTTGTCCACAGAAGTTACATAGATCCCGAAATATCAATAACAAGATTTCTGTCTGCTAGGGCTGTGGTTTTGTATCTGAGGGCAAGTTGGAGTGTCATGGGTCCCACAGGGTCTGAGGATCTGCAGAGGGCTGCTGAGGGAGGAAGGCTCTCTGGGGCCGTACTAAACGGCAGTTACATAGAGCAGGAATCCAAGCCTGGGAGGTACGCATCAGGTAGGACCTGCCTGGAGCTGGCTGGTCTGCCAACTGTGCCAGCATTTTGTTTTGGAGAGAAATAATTGACCAAAATTATTGCTGCTAAAACCAGCTCGTGAACAGTATGGATAATCAGGAAACCAGAGCCCTGGGGTGAAATAAGAATGAAATCAAACTGGTAGTGTAGACACTTGAGTCACTTGGCAAATGTAACCCATAGTAAGCAAATGCTGTAGCTGGGGTTTCTAGGGAATTGTCTGCAGTGCCTTTATTTGCAGAGAACAATCTACATAGCCTGTACTTATGTGTAAAGCCTCAGCCAGAGAATACACTTCCTCCTCCGCTGGGCTCAGCAGAACCAGAACAGCCCAGGCTCAGCTCAGAATATTAGGTTTTAAGGCTGTCATGATCAGGCCCATTTTTAAAGGCTTTAACTCTTTCACTTCCTCCTTGTGTTATTTTTTGTCTCACCCAAATTTTATAAAGATGGTAGTAGTGCTACCGGCACGGTACGTATATAGTGAAGCACCATCCATTCACAGTTCTTCCCATTTACACAAACTTCGAAGGAAGCATTACGCATGCATCATAAACAATTGAAACTAGAATAGAGCACTCCATACAATAAGAGCCCCTTTAAGGAAGTATCGGAGGGGCTGCTCAGTGACCTCGCTTGTACAATGGAATATATTCTTTGAGATTACTTCATTCTGAGTAGCCCTCACAGGAAATAATTATTTTGGTAGACACTAACGCACACTAACTTGTAGGATAAGCATTTCCAAATTAATCCTTTCCCTGAAGACAGTGGCTTCTTTACGCCTAGGCAAACCTAGCTTATGTCCAAATTCAACAACTTTCTGCCTGAGAAGTGCCCTATTCTTAGACTGTGGTGTTGCCAACACCAGCCCACACAGTTGTTTTCTGCCAAAATACTATGAGAAACAGGCTTTTCATTGTATTTCTGCCACTTCAAAAAAAGTACTGAGTCATAGCACAGTGGAAATGTTTGTGCTGGACTGCACAGGAAAACATCATAAATATATTAGAAGGAGTTTTAAATATTTCCACACAGAAACTAGGGACCAAAATTCCTGATTCTTAATTGTGAAAAGTGCCTAAAGCAGGAGGAAGCCCTTTTCAAATCACAGTAGGAAGCATCTGCTTACTCATTTGGATATGCATGTGTATTGTGACAAGTACTTACTAATTCTATAATTTTTTTTCTTAGAAAAGAAATCCTGCTTTTATTCAACATATCAACATTCCTTTAAACTACACCTTTAAATGGGAAATTGAAAATAACCATTTTGCTGCTTACAAAGACCTTGGTGGGTTCAGAGGATAGGAATCATTGCTGGTTTAAAGAGGAGAAAAAAATGTATAATGGTTTATTAGAAGTCGCATCCACACAAGAAGCAGAAAAAATTTCCATGCTTTATTTCAGAGGTGTCCACTCTGTCTGCTGGTGCAAGCCATAAAGTCCATTAGGGAGCCACCTGGGTGCTCCCCCAGCGTGTCTCTGGACACGGAGCCAACAAGTATGGGTACCCCAGACATGCCAATGGCATGTAATGGCACAGGCTTATCCCTTATCACATGAACCAGCAGGTGCATGTGCAGCCTGTTAATGTGAATGGGCATTTTGCTGTCCTTCGGCTGGCGTATCGCATGGCTGACCTGCATGACCACCGCTAAAGGGCTCACGTGAGACAGCAGACTGCAGATGGGGTATATTGTTCTTACAGGCTAAACCTGGCCCTTAAACCAGAGGTTATCCCAAAAATCACTGATAACCAAACACCATGGTCTAGAACTACCTAGGAAACTTGTATCTGAGCCAGTAGGCAATTATTTGGATTAGAAAGCTAGATATACAGGCTTCCTCTTCACATTGCTGCTTTCTCATATACATATGGATTTATTTCTAATAAAACCAGAATAATCTCATCTTTTCCTATACACAAAGTTTGACCCTGAAGAGGTCATGCTACATTTTGCTTATTGCCACTGGATAATCTTTCAGATGATATTTAAATACAATCAAATTTTAATATCTCACTAAGCTTTGGAGGTTATTAAAAGCAATGTAAAAACTCTGGTTTTGCTGATTTCAGGGCAGTCTGAGAGTTTATAAAAATGAAAGTACATTTTTGGAGCCAAGTCTACTGATGTCTTCTGATAAAATTGGAGATCGTGATTAAATTTCTGAGCTTTTACTTTTATGCCTCAGAAACATGAAGTTTTCTGGTGTCATTTTTCCTTGACTTCAGCAGATTATTGTTGATGACTCCATTAGCCCTAATTCTACATCTTTAAGTACTTGCACACGCTTTTTATAAAGAAATTTTCTCACAAGTCTCCAAAATGTCCATGTGGCATAGCAAAAAGACAATCATTAATTCAATCCTCCTTTCATAACTGGAAGTAATTTTGTAAATGTTTTTTACAAAACAAATTATTCTATGTAACATTTTGCCTGTTCCATCAAATTTTCCTTAGTTAGTATTAGTCAAATTTCCCTGGTTAGTTGCATATGTGTTTTGTATTATATGTAATATCCTTGGAGGTTTTCACAGAGCATCCCTACAGGATAAAAGACAAATTAGTAAGCAGCAGAGCTTTTGGAACTAGAAGGAAGTGATTCGTATCTGTTCTCATGATTAGATCTCACTCTTGGTTTCCAAGGATCATGTTTAAGCTATTAGTTTAACAATTTATTTGTGAGTCCTAAACATTTTGTAAACAATTTTTAACACAGATTAATAATAATCTGGAAGATCATCATATTATTATCTGTTCAGTAAGTGATACGCTTCCATTATTATTCTCCTATTTTAAAAGTTTTAGTTTCTCTGTCAGAAACGATGGCATGTGAATTAGGCAACAAGCCACATAGCCTTGGGGTAAAAAATAAATTGGATATTTTCAAAGTCATTGGTCTGCAAACAACTCATCAATTGAAATGTGTTTGTATAATCTGTTTGGTGAATATTTACAATTAATTCTACAAACACAGAAGTCAGGATAACGTGATGGTCAAATCACAAGTAGGAAAAAATGGCCTAAATTAAACAAATCACTTATTACCATAAACAATTAATTCACCTCTGGGTCTGGGAAAATTGCATTGCACTAATAAAGCTAGTAGAAGTAGATTCCTCTCTTTTTGAATGCCTAGAGGGGATTAACAGTGTGAGGGCTGTAAACCTGTATAAAGAAGGTGAATATCTTTGATTATGTCAGGGAAACTATTTGAAAAAGCACAATCTCTAGTAGTACTGCAATGATGGGAAGGAGAAGGAGCGTTTAGCTCTTTATTTGACCTGTATTGGAGGAAAAATGCAACCTTCCTTTTCAGTCTTTCCACTTGAGTGTTTTGTAAAGATGTTTAACTGACATCATCACTTTGATATTTCAACATCTGCTCTTGGGTCTTCCTTTTGTCCCTGGGGACAGGTTATGCTAGTTTTCATTTGTTCATTAGCTTAAAATAATGTGTTGAACCTAAGCTAATATCAGAGTACTAGAGCCAATACCAGTCCTGGACAGGCAGAAGCCTACAAAGGTGGGGAGAGCAAGGGACAGCACAAGAGCACTTCAGTTCTGCAGCCTGGCTGAAAACACTGGCAGGAAATGAGAAGAGCACACACCGTACACAAGTCAGGCATGAACAGGCAGTCTAAGGTGGACTATATTGTTCAGCTGACATCAGCTGAAGTGGTATTATTTTAAGTTTAAGACAGCCATATAGATTTCAAAGCAGAAGGAACAACTCCACAGCCAAGACCCAGGTTGCACCCCTGGTAGGAGTGCCTGTTTGGTATTGTGCTGTCCACTGAAGGAGAGCAGTGATCATGGGCTAAGCAGCTGGGAGAGATCAACCACCTGGGGCCCAGGCACTGCAGCTGGGTATGTGCGAGTTCCAGAAAACACGACTCATACTCATCTCTTCCAAACAGCACCCATCTCTGTTAGTCTGCACAACAGGGAAACCTCTTCTGTTGCTGAGTAGCATTTGAGCTCATTGCATCTTGCTGAGAATAACATAACTCTCATGAATCTAGGGAGTCATGGGCTCTCATACCAAAATCCATACCTCCACAGAGCACCCTACTTGGCTACCATCTGTCTGCACTGCAGAGTATTCCTTTGTCCATTCTTTCATGTACAGTGGGGACAGTGTCTTCCAGAGCCCATTTTGGCCTGACAGCAAAGTTACCCTGTGTATATTTCCTTGCTCAGAAACACTCCAGTTTGTCTGAGTATGAATATATTCACATACAAAATGCTGCATGACATTTGCCACTTTTTAAAAAAGGCCAGCATTTGGACACAGTTTAGCCAGACCGAAATCCTCGCCCCAGAAAAATCAATGCAAGTTTTGCCATGGATTTCATTGGGCCAGGATTTCATACCAGCTCATTATTTGACCTATTGAATTCTGTTAAGCTGGTAAGCCTGTACTGCAGACCATGTGAGAAGGCTGGCTCCCCACATTTTGGTTTCTGCAGTGTTCCATCCTGGTCAGAAATGTTATAAAGCTTTTTTTTTTTTTTTCCTTGGAATAACTAGCTAATCCTGCTTCTACTTCTGGACAGAGCATGGAAACAAGACAAGAGATGTGTGTGCTCTTCAGTTAATGTAAAGCTGCAAATTTAACTTTAGGTCTACGCTCCCTAATGTTTGCAGGTGCTCAGGTTTTGTGTGAGACATGGGCTATAGGCTGTGGTATGCTTGTGTGGTTACATCATATTTTAGGAAGTGATGCTGGAAGGATGTAGATTAGCTTGTTGATTTGTTATTTCGTTTGTGGTTGTTCCGTCAGCATCACTATTGTTCAAGTAAGACAGACAAGGGCTGAATTTTGATGACTTCCAGGCATATAATCTCACATGTCGTAGGTGTAGGAACCAGCTGAAAGGCTTGAGATCAGTTTCTAATCCAAATGGTTCAGAACTTGAAAAACAGGCTAAGTTTAGCTCTTGAAACCATAAAGCCTAAAGCCTTCTAAAGTGTGCCCTCTCACCACAGAGCACACGCACAAATCTCTAGCTTGTTGTCTAAATTTTCAAAGCCATCTTTGCTATTAGGTAGCAGATATGTTCAAATGGAATACAATTTCAGAAAGGTACGGTTGTGCCACACTGTGGGCAGTTGACGTTGGTGATTTATACCTGGGTAAATGCACTTTAACAGGTGTAGCTAAAACCCCACGGAGACAGTTGTATGTTTCCCAGCAAGACCAAATGTGTCTGGGGGTGACATAATCAGCTGTCTCTGTAGCATTTGTGAAAACCCTGATGATATGAGACTGTTTTCTCCTGATGAGGATTAGAAGCACAAGAGACTTTAGCAGCTGGAGATGCTGCCAATTTTTGAAAACTTTCACAAAGCACTCTATGCACCTTGCATCAGATACCACACACAGATAAGAAAGCTTGAGAGGCATCCGCATTGTAATGCAGTCTGGCAGAAAACATCTCTACAATAATGCTGAAGAAGCAGGAGGTCTAGAGCTCTTCTTGCTGTACAGTTAAAATCCTGGTCTCGTGATCAAAATAATAAAAACACACATAAAGTCTTATTTTCAGAGGAGCTAACTACTTCCAGCTTCCATGGCCTTCTTTTGGAAATTGAAGAAGAAAGACAGCAAAATAAAGAGTATAGACCTCAATAAGACATATTTTAAAATGTTCAGAGATTTGGTTGGGAAGATCCTGCTCTGGGCAGATGTAAGGGAAAGGCTGCTAAGAAAGAAGATAGGTATTAAGAAACTAGGGGATTACTGAGGATACAAGCATGGCACTAGCATATAGGATTGAAACACAAAAGCAAGAGCACAAAATGAGGTAACACGAGCAAATTCCCTAAAGGATAACAAGAAACACTTCTGCAGGTACACTCAGAGTAAAACAAATCCCAGGGAAATAGCTGATCACTGAGCAGAAAGGGGAAATGTTACTGAGAAAGCCATGTGCTGGTTTTGTCTCAGGGGCTTCAGGAGCCTACTGCAGGCAGGTAACCAACACAGCTGACATCGCAGCAAAAGCAGTCTGATCTGCACCTAGAATAAGGAGAGAATGGGTTGGAAAGGGCATAAAGAAGCCAATTATATTCAAATGAACTGGGCTTGATGAATTACAGCCCAGAATACTTGGAGAATTATCTGATGTAATTTCAGAACCATTTGTGGTTCTCTCAAGAAAGGTGAGATATTGAAGAAGGGAAGAGGGCAAATGTAATCCTTCTCTTTAAAAAAGGGAGAAGGAAGAGTCAGAGCATTATAGAGTGATCAGCTTATTTCAGCTCCTACAAAAATACTGAAAAAATTACTCAAGCCATTATTCATAAGTACCTAGAGGAAAAATACATCTTTCTGAAGAACAGAGTGTGTCAAACCATCTAATTTCATCATTTGATGAGGTAATCCTTACCATGCTGACAGGGAGAAGCAGTAAATGCCATATATCTTGATTTTCATAAGGCTTTTGGCAGAGCTGTATGTAAGGAAGGAAGAGAAATATGGCCAGATGAAAAGTGGGCACCAAACTGATTGGAAACAAGGCTCAGTAGTTACAGACAATTTGCTGTCAAAATAGAAAGATAAACTGAGCTCCTCAGTTCTGAGTTCCCCAGGAGTCTGGTCTGGCCTGGCACTGTTCATTACTTCATTAATATCTTGGATGATGAATATAGAGTCTGCTTGTCAAATCTCCACACAGCCCTGGGTGGGAGGGACTGCAGGGATGTTGGGGGATTGGATTTGAATGGTAAAAACTGAACAAACTGTAGAACTGGACTTCCACAAAAACCTGTAAAACGCAAGGTTCACTAGCAGTGCAGGAGCAGTCTGCAGCACGAGTATGCAGTGAGGAAAAACAAGTGAGAGGGCAGCTCGGCAGAAGAAAAAAAATAGAGATCTGTGAGGACCACGGATCACAGGCTAAACATGAATCACTAATATAATGAAAAAGGCAAATACCACACTTCACAAACTGGGAGACCGGACTGAAAGTTATATGAATGGGTCCTTCAGCTTGGTTCTGCATCGGTAGCACCTTAGCTAGAGTAGCAAGTGGTGGTTGGAGCACTGTGTAGCTGGGAAACTGTGCCCAGCTGGAAGGAGGTGAGGGGAGTGCAGTCAGAAGGCTGGAAAGGATTGAAGGGTGTATGTTCACTCACAGAAGAGGGGGCTGAGTGGAGAATAGCAGTCGCTGAATACACAAAAGGCTGCTGCGGAGAGGAAGGAAATCATGTGTCCTCCATGTCTGTCGTAGGCAAGGCAAGTAAGTAGTGATGGGACTGCACTGCAGCAAGTGAGACTTCAGCATTAGGAAAATCTTTCTAAAGGCAGAGCAGCAGACTGACCACAGGTTTCCATCTCTAGTGCTGGAGACCCTTAACTGGTTAGAGATCCATCTGGAGCAGTTTAGGTGGTGTACAAATCCTGCTTAGGATCACGATCTCCTCATGCCCCTTTTTCTATAGCCATTGGGAAATGTATAATACATCACAGGGAGCAGATACAGCACTTGTAAAGCTTTGTAAAGCTTTTGTAGGTGAAGTCTCTTCGCCTTACTGTAAGATCATGAATGTAGGGAGAATATTTGCGCACAGCATCCTGCCACCTGTGGAACAAATGACCTGTTTTTCTTTGAAATACTTCATGTAAAAGGAGGTTCCTTGACTGTCTGTAAAATTAACATACTACACACCACATGTAGTTTTGAGCATCATGGTACTTGCTCCCTGGCTTGTCAAACCCATTAAAGTTTTTAGTAAGGACAGTTTTGGAATTTTTTATTCAAGAACAATCTATCCAGGGAAAGAAACCCTGCTAAAATATGTGGTCAGGTTGATTGTGGCCCTCCAATGAAATTATACACCCTTTTACCACCAAATCATGCATTAATGTTCTCATGAGTTACTGTGGTATTCAGCAAGGTATTACATATTTATTATAAATCAAATGACAAGTGGCAGACATCAAAAGGGTAAGCTTACTAGCCAAGCATTGCTTGTTCACAAGCACTCAGAGCTCATGCATCTAGAAGTTTCTTTTATAGGAAAAAGCTTTATTTGAAGATTTCCAGTACTCCTGGGTTTCAGCTCCATAAAATCCAACAAAACAGCTGCTGTTGTGGTATTTTGGGTTATTCCTGCTTGCAGCCTCAGCTGAGACTGAGATGTGTACATAATAGCGCAAGAATGGGAGCACACAGATGCAAGGCATCTGACACTGCTGCATTCAGCCAAGTCACCCAGGAGAGGAGGTTGGCCAATGGCCCCACCATCACTGTGATCACTGGGTGTCCCTACTGAACAGTGCTTCTTCCTGGAAAGGGAGGCACTACCTGGAGCAATCTATGTCTTATCATATGTAGTGCTTATTCAGATAAAAATGCTTGTCCGAGCCCAAGAGACTGACTTAAACTTTCACATAACCTGTGATAGGAAGCTTTAAGAGTAGAAATAAGTACAGCCTTGGGAAAGTCAGACAACTCCAGCTATTTATGATTTAATGTTCTAGCAGGGTTGACTCTGCTTCTTTCTGCCCCTAGTTGTTTCCTAAATGAACTCCTAAATTTTGGCCAGACTGCAGATCATTAGTGTCTTCAGCTTACAGCTCTGTGGTCCCTGCTTCTCTTCCAGCTGGTAATATCTTTCAGGAGAACCTGCCCTTCTCCAAGACCACAGGCCTGGAAGCCTTCCGAGAGGTTCCCTGGGAAGATGCCTGTGATTGTGTGATCACACATGATACATAAGGCACTGCAGTTGTCATCTGCAATATAATATGCATCCTGCTCTTCTTTGTGGAATAGAGAACACCTCTCTCTCTAGTCTCCTCCATTCATCTCTTGTTTTTTCTAATCTCTTCTACTTTTCTGCACTGTACAGGATTACCCACCATGGGACACTTTTTTCCAGCCACTCCCCCAGCTCTGTCCTTTTCTGGATATAGATGTTATTTGCCTCATACCCTTTCCTCTAGACTCTGCAGAGGCCCTTAGAAAAGGGATGTGTCTCTACCAGTTTCTGTGGTTTCTTTTGCAAAGGACAGCCTGTCCCCAAGTCCAGCCAGATCCTCACAGATGTTTATTCAAACTGCCAAACTTTTAGAGGTTTGCCCACTTAATTTCTAGCTAGTGCGGTGGAGTTGTTTGCAGAATGCCATGGTAACGGAGGAAAACACTGCTGTGTCATTTCATGGTAAGGAAAAGTCTGAGGAGCTGGGCCTGAAAGTCTCAGTGGTCTTCCTCACTCTCTCTTCTTCCATTTCTCACAACCCTTCAGGCAAAGATGTTTCTGTGTCAAGAACTGGACAGCCCAGAGGAGCACAATCTGTGCCAGGTCACCTAGACGTGATTGCAATACAAGTAATAGGACACATCAAGATAATCATAGGTAGCAGATACATTCTAGCTATTCCGCAACTTCTGGAAATGATATGCAAACAATATTGCCCAATGGCAATACCAAGGAAGATTTTTCTGGGTGAGTAATGTGATGAAAATGATTGTTAAATCTGCAAGGCAAAAATGAAGTATCATTCACTGGCTTTTACCTACAAAGTTAATTAATCAAATGTCTTTACAAAGAATGGGGTTGTGCTACTAAGGTGAAAAATAAAAATCCCACAGGAAATGATCCCTGTTCTTCCTGTCTTTTTGGTGCTGCACCAAACAGCAGCAAGAACTTTAATAAATGCTTGTCAGAGTGCTGTTGCGTTCCACGTACTTACTCAGCCTTTCTCTGCCAAGCACAGCGGGGAACTTCAAGGTACTATTTTCTACCAGTTTTGAATCAGCTACAGTGTGACCTTTTCTCACTGTTGAATGCTACCTCTGAGTATACTGATGTGTCACGCTACAACGTCATCATTCTCTTGGTGCAGGTGCAGACCCATGCAGCAAGAGTCCCTTTGGCTTTTCAGCACCTTAGTAATTTGAGTCAGAGCACCACAACAGCAAAGAACACATCCTTTAATGCTGTGAACATAGACCATTCTTTGTATGTCTTTAGTCTCTTTCTTATTGTCACTTCAGGTTTGTGAAATGCTAGTCCATTTTGGAGCCACAGAATTTTATCTATAAGACAGAGACAAATACACAGTTTATAAAACCTGCCATGTACTGTATTTTCCCTAATTAGAAACAGATAGCATATGACAAAATGCTTGTTTCAGGTTCGCAATGAGTTTTGTACGAAGATTCTTCTCCGTGTTTACTTTATCTGGGCGGATTACTTCTCTGTACAAATTACCTCTATCAGCTTCCTGTAACATCTCATTAATAAATCCAGTAATTCATGCTACCATTAGACTGCAGGGGATCCTAGCTTAGAGGTTCACCTGCTTGCAGGACTATAATGAGAATCAAGCATGAAGGTATGAATGACTCTAAGCAGCAAAAAGGCACTATTTTCTAGCCTGCAGCCCACAGAATAAGCACAACTAGGGTACAGCCCTCAAATCAGACAGTGTAGCGTCAGGATGGGGCTTTGGAAAAGGACAAAATTTCAGAAGTCAGTGATGTATGAGTCTTCATTTTGTTGGCTGCTACCTGAATGTATCTGACTGTGCATTTTCTCTTTACTATAAATTACCCTCAAGTGCCTGTCTGCCTAGCATAGATTAGTTCTGATTTGAAAATTAATCTAACTCATCCCCTAGAAAATGCTTAGACATTGTGTTCCTGTACAGCTGGAAAACCCCAATGAAGCAATATAAACTCAGCAATAATAACGAGTAACGGCCACGGCTTAATGAAGGGTGGCAATTCTGCTCTGGGGAGATGCCTAATGGATGTGGCTGTTCTGGTAGCTTGGTCTTGTGCTGATTCTCTTCCCTTCACATTTGTTGGTCTGTATCTTGTAGCATTTATGCATAGCACAAAACCAGGAACTACTTCAGCGTGGGGAGAAAGGCTGGCATCCAGACGATATGCTTGGACTGGACTCTCACGCCAGCCCAGCCACAGCTCTCCTTTCCTTTGGAATGAGGCAAAATGCAGGTCTGTCCTTCCCCCTGTATGAAGAGCAGTTCTTCCAGGTCCAAGGACCTGCCGAGAGATTAGCTTTTTACTGCATATCTCTGAGCTGGAGCACTGCTTTTGAAGTATTGGTGTCTTGTTTAATTTGGTGTTTCAGTTGCTGAGTGCAGTAAACTGCTCACTAAGAGAGTTGGGCAATTAAAAGGAATCTACTATATGGTTCTTAAAGTACCACTGTAAAACAGTGAGGGTAGAAATCAGGACCCAGAACACACATGCATTCAGACAAATAGGCCTTAAATACCAGAGCTAGAAAACAAAACCAAACCGAAAAGAAAAGCACAAGGTCTCTCCTTTTTCTCTTCCTTTTAATTTACTGTTACTAGTCCTCACCCAAGACCAACCACTTAGGAGAGGCAAATGTTTTCTGCCTCTCCCTGGTTTTGAGACTAATGCCTTCTGACCAAACTAACAGTACTGGAGATGCAGCTGTGTCTTGGAATTCAAAGATATCTCAGTAAAGAGCACATACCACTCTCTGTGAAGGGCCTTCTTTCAGACCAAAAGTAAATAGCCAGTGTTACACAAACCTGCACAGTGATCAAACACTGGAAAACATGACTGGATTTTTTTTTCCTTAGTCATGAAAGAAGGTAAGACTTGTCCAAAATTGCCTTCTTTGTATGATGCTTTAAGTTGATGAATTGAACCCAGAAGACAGATTCTAAGCATTAACCAGCAAAAACACAAACAACTTCTCATTTTAGAAATCTCTCTTGAGAGTAGCCTTTCCTGTTTAACACTGAAGACTTACACTTCAGAAATAGGTGATCTTTGCTGCCATGCCTCCATTCAAATGCAATAATAAGCAACAATCTTTCCAGGCTTATTTATTGTTTCTTTCTGTTATAATTTAACATCTTTTTTTTAAACACTGTAGAAGCTTTTGCTACAGATAAAAAAGCTTGTCCTTTGTTCCTGCGTTCTCCTCGTAGCGTTATCTTTATCAGAGCATAAACACTTATGCATATTTATTTATTTTTCTTGTAAATATCTCATTGATTGAAGTTAGAAAGGTCCAGGTCAACAAACGTACTAACTGTCCTCTCCCAACTCTGTTTCCTGAAATCCTTTCCCAGCTGGGAACAAGAATGAACTCAGGGAGTCCTACTCCAGCAGCACACCAAGGAAGAAAACAAATTTTCCATTTATACTGCGCTTACTATGTAATGCCCCAGGTAATTATCTTTTCCTGTCTATGCATATACTATTTTAGGTATATACTTACAAAATCTAAGGCAAGCATCGCTCAGATCTTTGACTTGTTGATGCTGCGTGGCTTTCAACTTCTCGAATATTTAAGGGAAGAAGGATGAGTTTGTGGTTAAAGTACAAGCCTAGGAGTCAAGAGGTCTGGATTCTATTTCTGTGCTGTGCCACAGACTTCCTGTACGCACTTGTACCACTCACGTGACCTCTTTGCATTTTTATACCCCATCTACTAAATGGGGAATAATCATTGCTTCATACACGCTGCTGCTGTGAGGCTTAATTCATGCTTCTCTGAAAGTGTTTCAGGTTCCTCAGAAGACAAGCACTTCAGAAATAAAGCCTCATCTCAGTTTTAATATTGTCTGAGCTGCCTAGCTTAAATGTAACTTCATCCAAAGGGAATGGTATCTGTAAATGTCATCCTTATAATGAAAAATCTTTTCTCCTTTTTCTGCCCCCCATGCCTTCTCCACTTCCTCTCCTCCTTTCCCTTCCAACAAGCTGCAGTGTTATTAAAATAACTCTTCATCCCCTGGGATGCCCAACTGATCACAGACCTGGGTGTGAGCTTTGTTTTATGTGGACATGTGCATGCACTTATGTTGCAACATTCTTTTCTGTCTCTGAGCAGACAAAATGGCTCTGCAGAAAGAATAGAGCATATCTGCATTTGATTTAAACAGACATTCAGAACAAGCTGAGCATTTCAGGGAAAAGATTGGTCTTTAGTTTCATTTAAAACAAAGGGATTCCCAGACTCTGACATTTCTGAGGGCTTGGGGCTTTTTAATCATCGCTTGAGGGTTTCTGAAGGTGCAGAGATGAGATACTATGCTGCTGTTGGACATGAGTGTTTCAGTTAATGAATGATTACCAAACGGTCCATTACTGAACCAGCATAATACAAAAATTACAGTGTTTGCATGTGTAGAGGAGAAGAGAGTGCTTTGTGGGAGCTGGATGCGTTGTCTAGGCTTGATAACGAACAAAGTTTTTATTATAGAATCATAGAATCGTTTACATTGGAAAAGACCTTTAGGATCATCAAGTCCAACCGTTAGCCTAACACTGCCATCCCACCACTAAACCATATCCCTAAGTACCACATCTGCCCATCTTTTAAATACCTCCAGGGATGGTGACTCGACCACTTCCCTGGGCAGCCCGTTCCAACTCTTAACAACCCTTTCTGTGAAAAAAATTTTCCCAATGTCCAATCTAAACATGACCTGGCGCAACTTGAGGCCATTTACCCTCATCCTATTGCCCATTATGTGGGAGAAGAGATAGACACCCACCTCACTACAGCCTCCTTCCAGGTAGTTATAGAGAGCGATAAGGTCTCCTCTCAGGCTCCTTTTCTCCAGGCTAAATAATTCATATAACTGGTTAAGTAGTGCCATCTTTGTGCTAAGGCCAGCTCAATGTGTGACCCTGCTCAAAAGCTCCATCAACTTTCAGGCTGGCCAAAGACTGCAGAGACTCGCGTGAGTTGTGAAATCCAGATCCTGATTCCAAGTGTGGTGTCTTGTGTGTGCTGCACGTCCCAAGGAGAGAGGTCTGTCACCCTCACAGTGACTGCTTGGACTAACCTTGTGGAATAAAGACTGATGGTGAACAGGGCGATCCTGATGGTCTGTTGCACAGCCCCCAGGGTGCAAGAATAGCATCAGGAGTGCGTGGGGGAGGAAGGCCCTTGTACCCAGAACAAAATGCACCCCGATTACTCTGGACTGCTTGAGTAGCCCAGAGGACTCTGGTCTGTTGCACAGCCCTCAGGGTGCAAGAATAGCATGGGGGAGGAAGGCCTTTGTACCCAGAACAAAATGCACCCCAATTACTCTGGACTGCTTGAGTAGCCCAGAGGACTCGTAACAGTGACACACTGGCGAAGTCACTATATAATTGCTCACTTGTTCCCCTGAAGCCCCATTGTGCATGGCTCGGAAGGTGGATCCTTGCCTTTAATCTGCACATATACAGAGGTCAGTGCTTTAAAAAGCCAATGTGTTCCCTGAGCTGCGTGAGATAACCAGTCACTTCAAACTGGTAAGAGCCTTCTGCAAAATAACAGAATGAGTGCTGAGACACTCATGTATTTTGGGGGGACAGCATTGCTGTAAATGCTTTGTGAAAGATAGTTTGTCAAGCAGAATAAGCATAAAGAGGAGGTAGAAGTTTGGCACATGCAGAGGAGAAGAGGAGCAAGTTGCTACTGGGAGGTGTAAACGTTGGTCCTAAAAAAGCTTTGAAGTTGTTTGAGAGTCCTGGAGGAGCCTTCATTCAGGAAGAGAAAGGAAAAACAGAGAGGTGAAGTTTGAAACATTCAGAGCCATGAAAACAAGGAGAGGAAGCAGGAAGCCAGGACTGAGAGAGGACACAAACTTACTGTGGGGGTGCCAGGGTGTGACAAGTTCAGTGTCCCATATTCCCCTGCATCTGGCGACAAGCATCAGCTATCAATGGTTTGTGTGGGGATAAGCCAGTTATCAGATGAGGAACCTTTACTTACTGCCCATCTCCTCCTTTTTTCTGTCAATTAGCAACTGGAGGTGGCGAGGCACTTGCATTATGCGCGCTCTGGGTATTAGCTGTCAGAGCTGCAGCCCTCTAGCCATGCAATGTTTTCAGGAATGCAGGGCTCCTCTATCAGTAACTTTAGGAAGTTGCGTTAATCAGTGGGGGATTTATTATAAGGCCAAATGGATAAATTTGTGGTATTTGGCCTGCCATAAATTGTCTCACACTGAACCTTTCCATTTTCCAGTCGGTGTTCTCCTGAGGGTTAAAACACGTAGCTCTCAAAACGACGGGCTCGGGAGAGCCTGGGAAAGCAGTGATATTGCAAAAACTATGTGTCCCTCCTACACCTTCAGTACATTCTCCTCATTACCACAAACTGTCCCCCGGAACACTTGAAGCTCTGCAATATTTTAAAGATCTCTCTAGGCCGTTTCCTGCCCTCCCCATGCTCCCTTACTTGGGCAGATATCCCAGTGAAGGTCCATGGGAGTTTTTCTTGAGACATCTGTTCAGATTTCCATTTCTGCTTTCTTCTGTTCAGCCAGTGTTTTGCTCCTTTCCTCTGACTCCTTGTTATTCTCCCCTTGCTGCTTAGTGCAAAGTGAGGAGAGGAAATGACTAGATGACACAAGGAGAGGAGAAAAAGAAACCTGTCAGAAAGGAGCAACAAGGGCCAGGAGTAATGGGAAAGACTGAAAAGCTGGTCCAAATTCATTCCTTAATACCTCCCAGCAGTGCTGGACACGGACAGTTTGGTGGGTACATTTTGAATTCAGCTATCCAATTTTTGTCCCCCAAAACACAACCCTTTTGCTTGTAGATGTAATTACCAGGCCAAAGCTAGCTTAATTAAGTGTGATTGATACAAAATTGGCAGCTGCCCCTCATATTGTTTCAGATCTGAAAAGGTTTGGTGTTAAAACAATGCTAGGTAGGAATTAGATTTCTGCAGGTCTGAGCTACTTTAGTGTCCTTTCACAAGGTGCCTATGCCTTTGCTTATCACTGACTCACTGCATCAACTCAGTAGGTTAAGCAGTCACTCAAAAAGAAATGGCAGACAAAAATTAAAATACAGTTCATTCTTGATGGCTTGAACCACCTGCTTTCGTCATCAGAAAAGACACGTCACACCACTTCAGCCAGGAAGCAGGTAAAAGTCACAGATGTAGCTATGCTTATTTCTTTTTCTGTGATGAGTTGACATACCCTTGTGTAGACATGAAAGTGGCTGTGCACATTTTTTTCTCATTTAAACACATCTAGCAGCCACTTGGGTTTATTTCCCGAGATGGGTTTTAGTTTATTTTCTTTTTCAATTTCAACACGAGAAATTCCAACCTAGCTTCTTGTAGCAAATATTGTATTTCATGTTTGTCCTGCAGAGTAAGTGTTGCCTAAATATTTTAGGGATTTGATTGCTTCACTAAGAATTTCTGTCTCCATGACAACCTTTCTGTGCTTTGTAATACCTTTGGTGAACACAGTGGAACTGACTATTATTTATTTCAAACTATGTAACATTTAGCAGTGGAGATGCAAAGGGAAATTGAATCAAAAGAAAAATATCAAAAGAGCTAATATGCACCATTTTCTTTAAAAATACTTTTCAAAATGACCACATCATTTACTATATGGGAAGCCTGATCATGTCAAAAATGCCTCATTTTTTCCTCCAAATCTACTTCTAGGCTCGTTCTTTATCTCACCACTGTGTCCTGATACAGACAGGCTGCAGAGTTTGGCCTTCAGTGTCATCTCCATGACCATTAGTGTTCTGTGAAAGAAACTTCATGTTGAAAATGCTTCCTAAGAATTATATAATTTTTTTTCCCCGGGCATCCAAATCACTGCAAAAACCAGACCTCTGATCTTGCCTGGTATGATGGATGATCATCTGCCACATGATGGAAGGTGTGGCAGGGTCACACAGTTCCTGTGAATCTTAAAAAGATCTTGTACTTCCATTATTTGGAAACTTCAGTTATGCAAATAATATCCTGTGTATGGAATTTCGGTTCGGTGATCTATAGCTGTGTTGGCTTTCTAATAAAAAAATACCACTGAAAGGATTTGTCCTCAGACACATTCCTTCATTTCTGCCTTTCTCTTTCTTCCTGAAGCTGTCCGGTATCCACCTCAATTTTCTAGTTTACTCCTGCTTCATATATGGAGTGGCTAACCTGCACATCTGTCAGATGTCAGACTTCTGACCGTTGTGCTTTGCATAAGCTCGTTGTGAATAAGGTTCCTGGTGAGGATGTTTTTGCATAGTGGTTTGATTTCTGGGTCCATCTGTAGGTGCATCAAAACCAGGCCTTATTTTCATATGGTGTTAAATGCCAGGGTCTTTATAAATCAGACCGTGCAATGGTGGTTAAAGTTGGCCACACCACATTACCAGTCTCTGCTGAAGGGTTTGCTGTGTAATGTCTTAGTGCTTCCATACCTCTTAAGAGCAGCAATAACAGGCAAAGACTCTGTCTTCTCTGCTCCTGTGTTATACTGGAACTTTCTTAGAGAAATGAGGAGCCAGGAACTACATGCAGCCCAGGCATTTTGATAAGATATCCATATAGCAGTGTTGTTTGGGATTGAAAATATCATATATCTGAATAACCTTTCCCTTTTCTTCCCCCTCTGTTTTGAAAATGAAGGCACATTTAGAGCCTAAAACTTCATGCTGAGTCCATAAAGCATAAACACTATCCATGCTGGTATTTTCTGTTGTCTAAGCCACCTCTTATTCTTAATACATAATGCTGTTTCATAAAACTCACTGAGATGCAGCCCCAGGAGCCTCCCATGCTCTTCTGATTCCTCCTGTCTTGATTTCCAAAGCCACTCAGCTCTGCCTCCTCCTATTCATCAAGCAGTGTCGTGCTCCGTCATGAGAGAACTCCTATAATTTATAGTGTTAATGACTCCAGGTGGTGCTACCTTGAATGTAAAAGCAATCTAATTAGGCCACCTTCTGGCTGAATCTGATTTAGTCTTTGACTCAGGAGACACAGGGAAGATGAGTGAGTGTGTGTACGTAATAGTGACTGTTGTAAAGAGCAGGCGTCGCTGAACACAATTTTTTAAGTTCTACTGCCTCCTTTCTCCCTTGTTTTTGCTGTTTCCTTGTTGTGCTTGGAGCATGTACAGAAAATCTTGTTGTAGTATGATACAGCACTTAGGACAAGCAGGATGATTATAAATAGCTCTTGCCTCACTTCTGGGTCCTACAGATGTTACTACAGGAGGTTTGGTTCTTCCTGATTCTATAATTTGATTTTAATGGCTAGATACCATTGGAGCATGCAAGTCCTACAGACAATAGTGTCCTTTTACATTCAGAAACATCTGTTAGCTAAGCTCTGGTGTACAGCCTGAACTCTAAACGAGCAGATCTGTGTTTGAACACCAGCGTTTTATACCAACCTGGCAGACAGCATTCGTAGGAGAAACAAAGTCAAATATCTTTTCTTCTCATTTGGTAGAGCTCTTTTCTTTCCCCCATCCTTCACATTTCTCTATTTTGTCTACTACTTTTAGGGATATGAAGTTTGAGAGCCTTTTCTAAGGGCTTAATGCAGCCTGGGGACCAAATGTGTAACTCAAATAATGGTGCTTTGCTGTTCCCTTGAAGCACAGGATAGAACTGGCACCACTCAGAGTAATATTTTGGGCTGTCACTATCTGATCAAAGAACTGGGACTGGATCTGCCAGTGTTAATGCTTTTAGGATGGATGACTTCTTTGCTTTAGAAGGGGTTTCCAGTAACCGAGGGCAACACATCACATCTTTGAAATGTCTGTATTTACAGAGTGGTGAACTCTCCATGGTAGTGCACTTCAGGCACCCTCCGGGGAAGAAACAGGTTACAGAGCTCTTTGGCACATCCCTCCTCCTCTTCTGATTTGTGCTCCTTCCAGTTTGGTCTTGTTTCTGTAGGTTTCTATAGCTTTCCATAGCACTCAGCTTGGGGAACAAGCCTGAACTCAAACCCAGCTAACAAAGACAGTTTACTCATAGCCATAGGCTGTGAGGAATACGTTTTAAAGATGCCTGAGTTCTTTGGGGTTGGAACCACAGTACTTTTGTGTCAGCTGAGTACATTTTATACCTTAAGTGCTGTACAATAAGCGGCCTTTATAAAACGGCATATCACATGTACTATTAATGCCTGCGGATTAAAACAGCTGCCAGGCAGCAAAACTGTTGCATGCAGAAAAATCAGGCAGACACTCAGATTTGGAGCTTAAATTAATTCTCTATTAGGGAGCTGCAAATCTTAAGGCAACTTCAAACAGAATCTTACAGAGGTTTGAAAATTAAATTCACAGCAATTGTTCTCCACCTGTGTTTAGCTTTGAGGGCAACTGGTTTTACTCTAGACTTGAAGAAAACTTGCCTGGTTTTCCAATTATTTTGGTCTAATAACAGTCATTACTGCTCCTTAAAATCACTGCCTCGCATAGTGTGTAGTTAGGTCATAACAAAGCCACTGCCATGTGTGCTTGGAACACAGCCATTTAACAGTTTGTTCTTTGTATTCAGAGTATCTCGCTGCAAAACATCAACAGTTACAGCTTTCAGAGGAAGTTAGCAAGTACTGGGGAAGGATCATTTGTTTCTGATAAACCCACCAGCTGCCCGCTGTAGTGATTTCAAGTAAATCACCGCATTCAGTTACCAGATTTCAGGCCTGTTCAGAGTATTTATAAAGAGAATAATTTGACTTACTAACTTCATTATTTCTCTTTTTAACCATTAGTTATTGTAAATTGAACTAACGGAAATTTAGGTTCCAAACAGAAGCATATTTTCACTGGAGCTAATTCTTAAAGCCATTTGTGAATGTTGGTACAAAGATTCAATGAATTTAACTTCCCTGCCATCATGCTCAGAATCCTTTCGTAATGTGACCTGTTTTCTGTATTGAAAGAAAAATATTGCTTCTCATTGGGCAGTAGGGAGGTACATTTGGCAAACAAAACACACTATGAGCTCTAGAAAGTATAAAACACAGGGGAAAAAAAAAAAGAGGATTATCCAGAAGAACAAGCTTCTTTGCAAAACTTCATTTCCATTTATGTCACATAGGAACTTTTAAACAGAACCCTGTGTGTGTTGCCATTGCACATTGTTTTGCCACTGAGTCACTGTTTTTTAGTCCATAGGCAGTTCCCAAAGTATCAATATTCAGTGTTTCTCCCCTGCTTCTCAACAGATTAAATCAATCTGCTCCCCCCTGCCTTCCTGAGACAAAAGTTATTTCATCCATGGCTGTCATACATTTCCCAGATAACATTTTAATGTAGTCCCACCAGTCACGACTTTCATAAATTTGATTTACTGTCTGGTTTATTGACCTCACTTTGCAAGGCTTTGCCTCCCTTCCCAACAGCTGTGAACATGTTGCCATAACAGGAGTTTGCCTTCTGTACACCAGCAATTTGCCCTTTCATGTGCTGAAATCTCCAGAGAAACCCTAGTGGTATTAATCTTTAATTCCTGGGAACCTATCTCATACTCAAGACAGTCTGGGCATCTTAATAAAAATGTCACTAAGGAAATAATTTAGAGTAACTGAGCAATGTTCACTAAACCACCAAGACTACAAAGGATATTTTCCAAGCAAATTGTTTATTGAGAGTAATATCCTTGGTCTCCAAATGAGTAGGAATTTAAAATAGACATGAGAGTACATTTGGGGACACACAGGACATGCAGGGTGTCACCTTTGACTACTTTGCTCATGCCAATACAGACCTTCCTATTCTCTCATGCCAGTGGGTTTCTATTCCACATTGGAATAATGAGAGACTGAGATCTCTGCAGCTGAACAGCCACGCAAGAGCTGATTGGAATAATATATATATTTGTAACCTCCCACTGGATGTGTGAAAATGGCAATAGGAGCCTACTGCAATATGCAGGAATATAGAGAGCTGGCAGCTAGGAGTGAGGAGAAATGGGATTGTAAGGGGCAGAAGGAAATGACTAAGAACCGTAGCAGAGGTGAGATCATGCTAGTACATGGGCTGAGCAGCAGAAGCACAGAAAGGCAAATACAAAGGTGTAGAGGATGTGGGAAGAGAAGGAGAAGTCCATGGAATGTACGGAAGCAGAAGGCAGAGAAAATTTTCCTGGCTTAAAGAGCTTTTTTTATTGAAGAGCACTTCTCTTGTTGAACGTTTTAGGCAAAAAAAGCCGACGCAAAGATGCAAAAATACATAGACAAAGGAAAAAAAATGGACTGGAAATAATCACTTGTGATGCCAACAGGCAGAGCAATTAAGTAGCTTCTGTATAAAAAAAAAAGACAAGAACTGGATATCAGGGACAAATTCCCACCTCCAGTAGTGTCCCTGGCAAAGGTGTCCCTTTCGGAAGGAAGGCCGTGATTTTGTCCTAGATGACCAAAATTAAACAAAACAAGGAAAAAGACAGACATGGGTATTCTGTGGGAATCAACAGGAAGAAGCTTGCAAACAAAATTTTAGTGCCAGACACAGTGGAAGAGAGGCTGAATGGTTAGGGGCAGAGCGAGGGGCAGATGTGACCTAGGCAGCAGCCTCACTGACTGCAGAGTTCCCTGCCTTCTGCTCACGCCATTCACCAGCGCTGAACAGTCCTTCAGCAGAAGTTCCCAAACTTCTTTTCTGTGGCTTCTTTATCAGCGTTTTGATAAGCTGGCTTGTTGGCACTCCTGAACTGAGGAGTGTTGCCATGAAGTGCCTCTTTCCGTGTTACTAAAAGTTGCAGCCTTCCTCTACTGTGGAATTAGCAGATGAACTTTCAGAGGCCAATTATAAGAAATACCTTGGAAGCGTATGAGAGCCACTTCTTCTTATCCGAGCTCTTACCCCAGCCCTGCTGTTCTGTCACATGTGCATAGCAGGACTACTTGTGCAGAGTGGGATGTCTCCTGGTTTGGTTTGCAGGGTAATACATTCTAGGATGATAATATTTGACTGGGTCATAGCAAGAGGTTTTGTGGTTGAAAAAAAAATCTCTTAAATTATTCACATTCTGTCGGGGCCAAAAAAAGCCATATGATATTGGATTATGCATATTTTATCATGAAGTTGTATAAGTGAGCTATTAAACTGCATACAGTTCTTGCAAGTCTTTGTTTTATAGATTAGTTTTACAAAGCATTTTGTGTTCCTGCTGGCATAAACAGCCTGTCATATCTCCACCTACTACACCAAGTATTCTCCTGATTAATTCATGAAGTCTATAATATTCAAAAGGAACTAGGGAGAAGAAATACATTTTTAAGCCCTCTCCTAGCTTTGGCAGAGCAAACTATCTGTATTCAAGTCAGGAAAGCAGATTCCTTGATGGCTTTTTTTAACACAGTGTGCGTTGTTCTTTCATTAGCATCATGTCTGGTCCTTTGTCTTTGTGAGGAACACACAGTAGTTCTGCAGTTACACAGTGGACATGGTGATTCTTAGAGGTTATCATCATCAAGACTAATGCTAGAAGTGAAGGAAGCATCAGGACAAAATCAGTCTCACTTGAAGCTTCATCCACAACTAGATGAAATCCCAAGCCTCAGCTTTTCCCAACTGGGGGGTGGCACTGGCACTCTTGGTACACTGGGTCCCAAGAACCAGCCAAGGCACCACGCAGAGGCAAGTTCTGTAGGTTCTTCTGGACACCACTACAGTCAACCAAAGCCACACCATGGCAGAGGGAAGGACAGGCATTCAGTGGGGATATTGATAGCCTCCCCTGGGCAGGTGGGTAGAGCAATATGGCAGACTGGGTTCCCTGGGTGCTCATGGTTCTGGCCTCTGTTGGGCTTTTGCCTCAGAGTCCCTCCACCTCACAGCATGTTGGGTGGCTGTAGGCTAATACCCAGGCATAGAAAGTAGCCCTGAGGCTTCAAGGATGGGATGGCAGAAACAGAAAACTTCCCCAGGAGCAGGAACAGCTGCTTCGCAGCCACTTTAAGACCAAATATGACATCATCTCAAATAGGTGCTCTCTTATCTATGGATGTCTTCCAGGGCCCAGAGCAAGGGTTGCTCCATTGTTTTCACTTTCACAAACCCGATTATCACAAGCTGAGCCTGGCTGGCCACAGGCATGCAACAGAGCCAGAACAGTAATCCCAGTATTTCTGACCAACCCACTGAAGGGAAGTACCAGCAGAAACAAGGGGAAAGCCCAGTCTCCCGAGGCTTTGCAGGCTTCAAATTGCTGGCTGGCTCACAAAAGGCTGAGCATTATGCTCAGCCAAACAAACACCCGTTGGAATTTCATTGCTTATTAGTTGACCGCTCTTGGAAAACTTCCGTCTGAAGAAGAAGATGGAAAAACAGTCCCCAAAACAGATTTCTGTGCGTACCTTCTTCTGTATGCCTGTTTTTCTGATAGGCTGTATGCATAATGTAGCAGCAGGGCATTAGGGTGAGCAGTATTGCTTTGGGAAGTATCTGTGGAAGAAGGTTTTGATGTCTTCTATTATCTATAGTGTGGCAGGAATGAGGGAGAGACAAGGAAGGGTTGGTTCAAGGTGCTAGCTGTTGTGCCCTCGCCTACACATTGATTTCTGTAGTGAACTAGGTATCTATCCTCTTGCACCGATGATGAGCTAAGCTTACTGAATGTTTTCAGAGCTCAGTTTAAAGCAGATGTCATTCTGCTAAATTAAGGAGGCATTTAAAAAGAAATTGCATGGCTGTATTATTGGTATTGTTATCCTTTCCCCCCAGAGGCTCCAGGTGCTCTTAATTCTCACCAGAGTGTTAAATACTCAATTCCTTCAGAAAAATCTGACAAATAAAGGTTAAGTATGTTCAACTCATAATTTTTGGCAATGTCCCTTTAACTCAGGTGTCAGCTGGAGGGGTTCTTGCCACTGTCTCGCCTGTTGTTCTCTTAAAATCCCACTAGATACCATAGCAACAGCTGGATCACATGCTCCTCTGGTGTGCTCCCTATAAGCAGATGTGAACAATGCTGGCTAATAAAATCTCAGCAAGTGTTGGACAGGAAAAGGACTGAATTCAGCCTCTACATTTTTTTTAATAACTCCCAGCAAAGGCTTTCCGTCATTTGTTATGACACAGGTAAATCCAGATCTACAGGCAAAACAGATTCAGGTTACCGCCTTGCTTAAGAAAAAGACTATCAAGGTAGCTGACATTTTACAGCCATTTTCTCCCCATCCTATATAAGCGTTTCTTGGAAGCCTGAGGCTGAAATATGTTTCCATATTCAAATGTGTTTGCAGTGGCTGAATGGGTTAGTCCTGCTGTTGAATTGATTACATTCTTTGGTATTTTTTGAAACTTTACCCCAAAGAAGGAATTCAGAACTATTCATATGTCGATTAAACACTCCATATTCAATTGTGCTGTAATTTTTTTCCATGCACATGGCAAACATTTAAAGTAATACAGGTCCGTTTGGCCTAATAACCATGTCATTGTTTTTTAAATCACAGAATCAAGCCTTTCACAGGTCAAGTGAACATTTAATAATGCCACCACTTAGATGAAGTGTTCATAATCCTTTTCCTTGACTAATGCACAAAATCTATGTACAGCCTTATTTATGTTCATATTTAGGCAAGCAAAAAATAATAATTCTCTCTCTTAATCTGATTTCTGCTTCTAAGTATCTCCCATAAATTCCTCCCATATAACACTAAACGATATGCAGTCTCAGCTGTGCTATACTCCCTAGGTTCAAAACCGACTTGCAATGCATAGAGTCTGCAGCTATGTCAGTCATTGTGTAATCAATCTGTACTTTAATTATGGGTTCTTACAAGGACAAATAAATCTTACCTCCACGCAGCATGATGGAAGGACTAAAACCCAAAACAGGGAAAGAGAATATTACATTTATTCCCTTATGCAACTAGAGGGAGGTTTAGTAAGAAATCAATGCTAATACTTCTGATGAAAATACAGAGTAGATTCTGTGATTTTTAAAATCTGAAGTGGCTCTGAAATTGCAGATGCCTGTGGAGTTCTTAGGCTAATACTTGTTTATAGTGTCTGCATCAATTTAGATGCAAAACCTTAAGGGATCTAATTATTTTCCTTCTGTTTTACAAAGTCTCTTTTCATTACATACCATCAAGTTGGAAATCCAGGGATGAAATCTTAAGTAGCAATGTCTGCTGCTGATTTTAGCTCTTTTTTTTCTGAAGTCTAAGGAATATGTGTGTGTGTGCACTTCACTAAGGGTCTGCTTCTGCCACCCCGTTGGTAGTGTTACAAGACATTTTTGATGATTACTGGAAATGCTCACTGGTAAGGTCAGAGTAAGGGAAACAGCCTCCAGTCAAGTAAAACGACAGCCCCTGCTCCAAAGCTTGAGTTCATCACGTAGCGAGTTGCCTGACAGGCACTTGCATGCATGGCTTCCATAGGTCTGGAGCAGGCTCTGAGCTGTGTAAAAAGGTGCTGGTGCTTAAACAGGGTGGACATGAAGGATGGAAGGAACACAGGATGTTAATAGCATCGTAATGTTTACTTGGTGGGGCAGATGCAGGTTTTGACGGGACAGTATCTGATATTCACAGGGTCTATGGCCAAGCTTCTTCTGCGTGAGTCTCTGGGAGAACAGGGCATGAATGGAAGGGAGCATCCTGGCAGGCAAAGAGGAGACACCGAAGGCACAGGGTATCTCAATGCTCGGAGTAGCTCAAGTGTGCTGCCAGTCTCCTGCTGGGCTGCCCATCGTTGCCATAGGCTGTTGCGTAGTCCCTCATGAGCAAAGTCTGGAGGGGGGCCTCAGGACAAACCCTCCAGGCCAGGTGGGCCGAGGGTGCCTGTCGGGCTGCTGCCCCTTGTGGGGAGGCACAAATCTATGGTCCCCAGACTGTTGGTTCACCATGTCTCATGAGGACAGCAGATGGGGTTGAAACAATGACAGTGCTCTATGAAAAACTAGGCCAGTTCAGGCTAGAAAGACGAGCTGTACAAGCTGGAGTGGCTGTTTGCCCCTGCCCTGCCAGCAGGGGCACGTCTTCCTCTGCCAAACTGTCCAGCTCCCAGAAGGGTGCAGGAACAGGCCTGTAAATTGATATTGCACTTAAATGATTACAGGCTCTTCACCTTCAGCCTATTGCAGCTGACCTGAGGAAAAGCAAGTCCAAAAATCTAGTTCTGTGTGTCTAAGGGTTGCTGAACAACTGGGCTGGTTAAACCAGGCTAAATGAGAAATTAACAGGCATTGCCCTGGGGATGGTCTTATAAGCCATGAGTGAAGGAAATAGGCAAGCTCCTAGGAGGATGAATTGCATGTAGATAGATTTAAAGTCAGGAATAACAATTGCACTTAAAAGTGGAAACAATTTACTTCATTGTTTTATTGGTAGTCATTGCGCACAAGCATTTTTATTCAAAACTCCTAGGCAGACCCGATACGTTACGTTTGTGGAAGGACAAAATCATTCTTAAAGCATAACCATAATCACAAAGAGATTGTTTCATCTCAGATCTGTTTACTGACCTTTCACCACCAGAAAATGCTTTTTTATTGCAGTCTGTGGCAAGAGAAATTCCAGAGAATTGTAACGTGTGCAATTAACAGAGGGTCAGCATTGCAGCTAGCATATATCAGGGTAGCTACAACTTGGAGATATACTTATGTACATCAACTGAGTGTCTGGCCCCAAGAATGTAAAATAAGATCTGCTCTGCAGAATGAGACCACTGTTACCGAGGATCCCATGACTAGCCTTTGTATGGTGAGAAAATGCAGAGTTAATAGGATTTTGCTACTAGTGAATTTGATCTGATACTGTGCTTTATTTTATTCCAGAGCAGCCTGGCAGATATTTGGCATCAACAAAGCAAAAACTCTAAGAGCATTTCTTACTTATTGCAAACATTTTCCTAAGCGTACCTTTGCTCCCCAGGAAGTGAGAGCTCTGGGAGCAGGAGCCTGCAAGCCCTGGAGTTGAGACTGCCAATTCAGCTCTGCCACTGTCGCTGTGACACTCCTCACAAATGCAAACCAGAAGAACCAAGCTGCACCTCTTTATTTCTTGACAAAGTACTTAAAATAGAAATACTCTGACCTATTTTTTTTTTTAAGCTACTCCTGTCTTGATGTTCCCATGTAGAAAAAAGCTGCGTGTCACTCTTCACAGCAGCCCTGTTCTCAGAGATTTAGGGCTGGATTCAGCCCAGCAGCCCTACACTAGGGAATATCCACCCAGCCACACTGAAAGCAGGGGTCGTTTGACAATGGCTGTGAGCAACCCTTTTCAAGCCTGGAACAGCACAACAACTCAAATAATACTCACTGCCTGCTTTGCTCTTTTCATGCTCTCTCCTAGCTTGGCAGTGCAATAATAAAAAGCCTCTTTAGAAGATAATGCACACTGTGTGTCGCTCACCCTTCCTGTAATTTACAGGAGCTAAGGACACCAGTAAGGTCCAAGAATAACAGGCATTTCTGCTGCATTCGAAGATACCTTGGCAAAGTCTTCTGATAGATTAGAAGAAAAAGTAAACAGTTTAATGCAATCCCCAGGCAGCATCGCCCACGTCTGGCTTTGAATGTAGATGAGGCCAATCCTGAAGAGGGCTTTGCCTGTCCAGCTTCTGGTGCCTCTGTGCCTTGGGGCAGCAGAGCTGAGAAGGGAAACCCTGTGGGGGCAAATGCCTGAGCCCTGCCTAGGCTGCAGGGAGGGTCAGTGCTCAGCTGGGCAGAGCCTGTGGCTGTGGGTGGGCATGGCTCTCTCCGCCTGTGGCTGTCTGAGGACTGGGTACAGCGTCCAGCAGAGCAGAGTATCTCCATATTTTACAGAGCCTCTGTTCTCTCTCCCACCAGCTGCTGCATCCCCTCACACACAGTGCTTTCCTTGTTCCTCTGAAGCAAGGACAAGCCTTTCCTGCTGCCTCCTCTCACCAACGGTGGAAAATCCACAGGCCAACACCGTAACACTCATTATGGTAAGATGGGAACTTTTCTCCTGACTGAACTTCTTTACCTCTGTCTCCGAGGTGTTCAGAGATTCATGGGAGAAAGCTGCCTTTTCCTGATACCTTGTCTGATGATGTGGCAACCTGGACTGTCATCACAGGGCAGGTGTTTTTGGCGGCAGCAGCTGGGCAAAAATAATTAGTACAACAGAGGTATAAGCAATCCTGCTCTGTCTGTTCCTCAGCAACAGAGGCCTTAGGCTTTGGCTGACTGAGCAGCAACAGGAAAAAGTGGTGTAGTCTGAGGGATCTCCTACACTAACCTGAATTTAGCTTGCAGCACAGCTTGATCATTCAGCTCATTCAGAACACCCATCTTTGACCTCACTTGCTTCTCAGTTAATGCCTTCTGCTCCTCCTTGGTACCAGCATGGGTAAAACACAGGCCTTCTGGAGGGAAAAACAGAGATTATCAGTCTGCTGTGCACACTGAGGTAGCTGGACTCAGAGGGACAGAGGGGCAGACTCAGAGGGGATTTCATGGGTTACAGCTGTTTCTGAGCAAACATTTCTCTCCTTCTCTTATTTGCATAGCAGATTGCAAACTTTTCAGGCCACTTCAAATGGCAGTCTGGTGGAACATGAAATCTTGCCACCAAGAGGTCTGTCATCTGGCAATAAATAACATAATTGCTGAAGTATTAAAAGAAATAATAAATCTTTCACTCTCGGTGTCTTACAGCTATCCTGGGTCTGTGGAGCTCACAGCTGTTCTTCAGAAAGGAGACAGATTTATGTAGAGAACTAATGTGCATGTAAATCTCTTCCCCATATATGCTGCCTCCTCCTGCCTTGAATCTTGGCCTGGGTAAGAACTGTCATAACATCCAAAACTTTTTAGCATTGATTGAAGAGACTATCCACTGTGAAGCCACTCTTCTCTTCTGTAGGATCTCTCTGAATTGGGGAAGGAATAAAAACTAATTCAGAGACAGCATTACAATCAGTAACAGATTCATACTGATCAGATTCAGAAACATTCATCCTGAAAGCCTGCAGTCTGTTTGCCTCTCTGTGAAACTTCTGTTAGATATATTGATAAAAGAGGAGCACTTCTGTATCTGTGCAGGGTCTTCCAAACAGAGGTCCTTATAATTCTGCCAGACTCTCATACCACTCATTTGAATATTGCTCCCTGTCTTGAGAAGCAGCACAGATCTGACACTGCTGTAAAGACTTATTCCTACTCCATAGCAAATTTTCATTACATGTGATACAGGTGCTGCTCCAAGTTTACATTTGGGGTTTCAGGTTTCAGAACAGACTGTAAGTGCTTAGAGAAGAAAGTTCATGATTGAACACAGCTCTAGCAAAAAATGGGAAGATTACTGAGCCACATAAGGGTATAAATGCAGAAACTACCAGGTAAACTGTCTTAATCTGGTGGTTACCTTCAGCCTGGGTGTGGTCCTGGACAGTACCTACCACCCTGCCCATGAGGTTTGTCTCAGAGGGGCTGCCCCTCTCCCCTTCTGTCTCCTACTGCCCATACAGAGCCCAGCTTCTCAAACCAGGGGCTGCCACCACTGCAGCAGAGCTCATGAGCAGAAGCCAAATATACACTGACCACAGAAGAGGATGCACCTGGAAGCATGTGCACCTTCCAGAAAGACCATGGAAATCTAGGATTTCTCAGTGACTTTAGTCTAGGATGTTCAGGAAGGATGACAAAAAGTGAGAGATGTAGTGCAATGTGGCTGCAATTTCTTTAACTCCAGACACGCAGAAGTTTTCCATTCATAGAAGGGCAACATTCCTCTCTCATGTGCACCAATTCAGGGGATGAAATTTCTTCCAGTACAACAGGACCTGGTACCTGACTATCTACTTTGCCAGAGAGGTTCCTTCTGTGCTGAATCAATCAAAATGCAGAACTTGCCCAGACTAAGACCTTGAATAAAAGCTTAATTTCATTTTTGAGAAAGGGTCAAACACTTGATCTGTTCTCTTGTGAGCCATCACCATAGGCAGCCTATTTTCCAGTATCAGCACATCAAAAGAATGGCAAAAACCTGCAGCTGGCTCACCAGCCTCTAGCACTGCCAAATCAGAAACTATGCCCAACTTCAAATCCACCACAAATTAGTCTGCATCTGAGACCAAACAGTATACTCTCTCTCAAACGCCAAAGCACGAGAGCGGCTCCACCCTCCAGAAACAATTCAGCCTGGTATGACCTGCATACTGAAAAGCATCCATTAGCATTAGCATGCAGATTTAAACATGGCAAGGCAAAGAAGCTGGCAACTAAAATTGAGATGCACAGGGCATGGAAGAGTCCTGTTCAGCTTCTTGCTCGTATTGCACCAAAAAAAAAAGAGGGAGGAGAGATGCCTTTTGTCTTTTTCTTTTTTTTTTTTTTTTTTTAAACAGCATTATATAGAAAAAAACTAATCCCTTTCATTTAGCAAATCCATTTTGTTTCTTGGAGGGTTAAATGCTGCTTGCCTCAAACAAATGAGTAATCCAATTGGCTTCAATGTGACAACTCCCAAAAGGCAAACAGGATTTGACTCCCTCCAGAATGTAGTACACAGATTTTGTGAATGAGCTATTTGAAACGCTAGATACTTTGTGTGCTAGCTTTGGTGCTGCTCTATAAACCCATGATGACTGTGTTAGCCAGTTTTTCTTCTGCTGAAGGTTTAAATGGCTTCCTATGGCTCTAAATTTAAACTAGGGCCTCTCACTACAAATCATAAATTTGGCCATGTTGGTTTTGTAAGATGGAGAGAAAAGGGAGGAGAAGGAAGCACTCTCTCTGAAAGCAGTAGTTAGGGCCAATTACTTTTACTGGATGTTTTAATTTCTTGAGAACCACGTAATCTCCTAGGACTCTTGCAAAACTGTAAGCTCTGTATCTCATATGAGAGAGCAAGAGTGATTGAGCCACATTGTATAAACTTTCCCAGTTTGCTGGCACCAGGGGCTTTCTCATCTCCTCACTGACTGAATTTCTATGTTCTTACTAAGCCCTCTTGCAAGAAAGCAGACATTTGAGCTTGCAGTTTTTCTCACATTTGCTACTGACAGTGCAGGCCATTCTCAGAGTAGCCTGAATTTCTTTTCTTTGACACCTCCAGTTACTTCACAGAAGACACTTAATTAGACACCTCCCAGCACCCACCTACAATGCTTGCACCACACTACAGGAGGGAGGTCCCTTGACAGCAATGTTCACACTGGCAGGAAAACAAATCAAGAAGGTAGTCAACAATCCATATGGATGAAACCCATCCAAGGAAAATAGCTTCAGTGATCTAACTCGAAGAGCTGAAAGAATGTGCAAAATCTCCCACTGAATGTTTAAAAACAGTCAGGTGCGTAGAGGCACTGAGTCCAAATAGCAAGAAAGAGAAGAGAAAATTGCAACAAACAATGTGCCAAACACATTGGTTGTGTGTTGATTTAACTATGCCCAAAGTCAGACTTGGTGCTATCAGACAGAACTTAGATGTCTTCAGGTCCTCTATACTTGCCCTGATTGCTCAAATTGCAGTTTCCCACTGCCCCATAACAGGTAGCAAGGCTCAGGCAAATTCTATCTTTTTTCAAAGAATATTTGCATCCTCTATTTTTTTTTTTTTTTGTGAAATTAAAGCCTACAGAAGGAGAGGGGGAGTGGAGAAAGTTGTTATATAAGCAGTGAGGATAGGGAGTTCTGATTAGGCTTCTACTCTGGGCTGCAAAATAAATAATCAAAGAAAATGAAGATGTAGGTGCTTATACCAGGACTGAATATGGCTCAAGGTTTTGTTTCCTGGGGACTTCTTCCCTGGTAATACAGATAGTGTCACGGGACTCATCTGTGCTACAGTAATCAAGCTATATAACACCACCACATGCAGAACGTCTCGCCGGGAGAGAGTGTACTGGAACCTGGCCTAGTCATTTTTAACGTGTGCTGCTCATTACTAATTCAAGCACCATATCTTAAAGAAAAGCCTTCGTATTCAAAAGGGGCCTCAAAACAAAGTGCTGGATGTGAATACCTCCTGTCTGCTGCACCAGGTTTGATTTAGGATCACTTTGGAGCAAGGGACTCTGTATTCCAGCACTCCACCCAGACCACGAGGGTGACAGCAGCTACAGCCCACTGGCAGGAGAGGGACACTGCGGCCAGTCTTGTGTCCTGCCCTTGGCAGAATAAAATGCTGGAAATTTAGGGCAAGTTTTCAGGCTGTGCCATTTTCTCCAGAGAAATTTCACAGGCAGGACCATGTAATTCATGACTATTTGAAGAAGAAAACGGTTGTACACCTTCTTAAATTACTTACAAGGACTTTATTTCAGTAATATTAGAGCTTTTATTTTGGTAAACATGAAACAGACTCCCAAGCCTTGAAAGAGCAAATATAATTGGAAAAGAAGACAGAAGTCACCCATGAGCTAATTTGCTCTTTTGCCAACTAAGTTGAGATAGTTCCCTGGAGTCTGTTTTCCTAAGATTTTTTTTTTCTCCAGTCTAGTCAAATATCCTAATTAATAGATCTCAGTAGGAGAAAGCACAAAATTAAAATAACCCAAAGCTCATCATATGATCTGAAGTGCTTTCCAGTTCCACTGTGTGAAATTTGCCTCCCAACAGCATGTGGGAAGCCCTGAGAGCTTGGCTCCTGCAGGAGCTTTGTCGGCATAGAGGTGGGCTGTGGGAACATGAAGCCATACAAAGCTGTGCAAACCTCATCCATGTGAGTCTCCCAGATTTGGGCGGGGGGGGGGTGGGCGCGTTCTGTGTCACATGGAGGGCATTTCCAAGCCACCTTCTGGGAAATTACTGCCTCAGATCTTGTTCATTGGAACTAGGTATTCCAAATCCCCTATTTAGCCCTACAGATCCTTTTCTCTAATCTTAGAAAAAGATTTAAAATCTTCATCTTAAAGGTCATAAAAGACAAAACAGCGCTCAGCCTCCCTCTCCTGAAATCCTATTGACGTAAATTGCACTGAAATACAACCAAGACTGTTAAGGTTAAAAACTTTTGCTTTCAGAACTTGCAGTGCCGTGTAGAAAAAGTGAAACGGGGCTGTAACCATGAACCCAGCTAGTCAGCCAACAGGCTGCACTTACAGAAGTTTCAATCCAGTAGAAAACTATTGATTTCTTTTCTGTGAAAAGGAGGCAAATGTTTCAGTAAAAACTTGCCTCTTTTCAGTAAATACTAATCTAGAAATGTGGTTTTTTTCCAATGTCAACTGCCAGTAAGTGCCATAAACACCTACAAGAACAAATACATTTAGAGGAACAAACCCCAAGCTTTTTGCTGTAAGATACCATGAGTTCAGCTGAGACATCTGAGCACATCTGATGGCCAGTGCTGCTGCTGGATTCATAATCCTTTCCAGATAACTCTTTGAAGAAAGAAAGCTTAACCCCGTTTGACCTGCGCTTACTCAGGGTGTCTTTTCCACTTCAGCAGCTTGAGCCACATACAAAGGACCTTATTTTTGCAATGGTTTTGATAGATTTTCAGGGACACAAATGTGCCTGATTCTGAGGGAGGGCTGATGCAGTTTGTGCCTCTGGAAGTTTACTTGCAGTTCGTTAACCCTAGTTGCAGCTGTTGAAGTCTGTTGTGCCAAAATAATGAAATGCAGCCCTGATTTCCTTTCTTCTGGGTCAGGTCTTGAGAGCGAGTGACGTTCTCAGCTCTGAGAGCAGCTGGGGTCACCGGCTCTCAGGGAATTGGGCTCTCTGTCTCCTGTGGAAAGTCTTTGGTCTGTTGTGGCTGTTGCTTTGATTTTCTAGTGATGTGTATTTTTATACATGTCTGTAAAAACAAACGCAGTTTACCCTACTGCCACACAGATCCCTTGCGAGTCCTTGTCAACAATGTAAAGCCAATGTTATGCTCAAGCCCAGGAATTACTCATTTTTTACAACTGTGGTCTTCTGAGAACATTACAAAGGCTACAGCGGAAATGGTTTCATTCAGAAGTATTTCCTGCATCACCATCAGTGGCTTATTTTTCCTGGGTCTCCATTTCCTTTGCTTTTCCAACAGTTTGGGTGTTCTATATTTAGCCAGTTCACTGAAGCACATGTGGAGAACTGAACTAAGCGCTTGTACAAAAGCTTTTCCTCTGAATTTCTGCCTTCATAGTAGAACCCCCTGTAATTTGACTGTCTTGTTACTCCCACTCATCCCTGCTGAATACATCTGTATGAGATTTTAGCAGTGCACGTTGCATTTTTAATTCACTGCATGCCTTTCCCTCAAACGAGAAGCAGATGACATCTGCTGCCAGGGTGACTCAGCATGCGAAGAACAGTGATCGCAACCCAGCAGCCTATGCTAAATAACCTGACCCATTTACTTTGAAAGTCAATCAAATCTAAATGCCAGATAGTAGATTAAGGTGTGGGTGGGTGGGGATTGGAATGAACCTAAGAGAGGTGAGGGAAGGGACAGACCATGTCCCTGAACTATGTAGGCAAGCACCGGGATAGGGAGAGATGCAGGAGTGCTGCTTGGACCCCTACCCTGCAGTCCTGGGCAGGGGGCGTGCTGATTTGTAACCCACCCAATCAAAAATATCAGGTGAAGGTATTCCTGCAGTTGAAGGGGGAGAGAGAGAGATGCAGGGGCAGACCAGGGGAGCCTGTACAAACCTGCCTTCTGCTGCAGGAAGTATAAGAGAAGGTAAAATGACTGGTTTCACAGGTGGCTCGGGATGGCCTGCGGGCAGTAGAAGCTCTCAGGAAGCCATCACTCGCTTTATCTCCAACAGTATTTTGGGAGGGAGAAGAGAGGGCACTATCCTGCACAGACTTTGGCATATGAACAAAAGACATGAGGTAGCCAGCAGTTAATCCACTGGAAAGGTGGATTCCCTGCCGTTGTAACAACGGATTTTCATTTCCAAGTGGACAAGATCTTTGAAGGGATAAGAGTTTAACAATCTAATGCTTTTCAGTCTGCCTGATCAAGTGTAATTTTCCAGCAGTGCTTATCAGTGTCCAAACTTGGTTTTCGTAGGAATGTAATGTTTTTACAAGGTCATGTTTGGTGGCTGAGCCTCAAAAGGGCTTTCTGTATGTGTGAAGATATCATTGATTTTAGTATCTTTCATGGGAAGTTGCTGATTATTTACAAGCCTACTGTAGGGGAGCTGGGCTTAGTGCTGCTTTCTTCATGCATATGACAACATTTTCCTTCAGACTAGAAGGACCTTTCCATGGATCTCTGAGCTAAGACCCTCCCTACAAAAAGGTTTCCTTATTCAGAGATGAGGAAACTAAAACAAGAAATGATTCAGTGGTTTTCCTGAGTTTACACAATGATTTGGAACATATTTCATGTCTCTGATGGAAGAAGGCAGGTTTTGTGGCTGAATCTACTGACAGAAGTCCTTAGGTCTGAGTCTTTACCCTTTCTGTGACCTAGAAGTTATGTTACAGCTGTGTGCTTCTGTGTGCCTATCTTTCTGTTTAAAGCTATCAGGATGAGTTCTAACTTTACAGTGATGGTGTTTGGAAGAATTAATGGTGTAGGCGAAATGCCCAGGAGTTCCTGGAGGAGTGAAAGTGTAAAGAATTTGCAGGTTCTGCTCTTCAGTCCAAAGCCTTTTTTCTCCTCTAGTAACGTGACTCCAGTTTCAGGGGTCTCTTTTTTTTTTTAGGAGCAAAAGGTCCTAGAGTACTTTCCCCTGAGATCATTTGCAGAGCTCCCTGTGAGTCCTGGTGGCTTTGACTCTACAGTGTTGCAATGTGTGAGTGAGAAGATGCGGAGGCAGCTGGCATTCATTCCAGAAATACATGGGCACTGGACTTTGCCAGGGCCACGCCTGGGAATGTCTCAGCTCTTCCGCTGCAGGGATGCAGAAACACAGAGTGTTTCTTCCTCAGAGCTGGTTCGTTCAATCTGGCAAACTCACCTAACTTTCTTCTTGGAAAACAGTTTTGCACTTTAAAGGTTCTTACCCTTCAAAGGTGTCTGAGCCTTTGTGCAGGCTCAGTTGGAGAATGCTCTGGAAAAGGTGGACCATTGGCAACGATGTACGTGACAAAAAGTCAGCCACAAAGAGGGTTTTAATTTCAAAATGCCACATCACATACATTACAAAATGATATAAAAAGCTACAGCTGCTCTGCTAATAATTCTCTACGTGCCTTAAAATGAAACGCTTTATAAACTTGCTATCTTTCCTAGACATCCTTTATCATAATCTCCTAGCAGCCTCAAGCTACTAACATTATCATAACAATAAACTAAAGGTCCATCTTGCTGTCTCATCCACACAGATATCCTTTATGAACACTAGGAGCCTCTCTGAAGTCGACTAAGCCACTTGCATGCATAAAACCGTTTGGGTCGTCCCAGCTTTCATTTTGTTTGATTATGTTGCATAGACACATGCGTTCAGCCATTTCCCAGTCCTTATCTGGAAAGCATCCGCCCCTCTAGTTACACGGGAAGGAGTGAAGAAAAGAGCAAACTACAACATGCAGGCACTTCAAAGGCAAGCAACAATGATACCCGCAGAGAAACACATACACACAGACTGCTGCCCATAAGGAGCTCAATGGAGAGACTAAAGCAGCACAGGGGGAAAAAATAACACAGAGAAGGCCAGCTGTGTCTTGAGGCATAGTTTCAGTTCTCGTGTTTACTATAGTATAGAAGATACACCTTATTTTCATTAGTTATGCTGAGGATGAAGTGAAGTTGAGCTGCCAGACAGTGCCTTTAGATCCTGAGAGCACTCTCGAAACATAACGTGTAACGAATGCATTAATCAGTTCTACTTGAATGGTGCAGCCCTTCAAAGTGTGAGTACGCTGTCATTTCGTTGCCTGCTCCGATGCAGCTCTAATGTCTGAGCCTGTGTCATCAGGGACCGGAAGGGATGTTAGCTACCGCCCAGCCCTTCCAAACAGTGTATAAGGATGACTGAGAACAAGAAGCGTGTCAGAGCTCTAAGCTGCCCATCGGTTCATTGAAACTCGAGACCTTTAAGGAAGAGCAGGGTGAAAATACAAACTGCATTAATTCAGTAGTATACCACAAAAACAATCTGAGTGTGAGCTGTGTTGTAAGTAATCAATACTTAATGTTACAGTGAGCGCTTCTTGGTTTCAGAAATACTGTCTTAAAGGTACAAAGCACTCAAAGGATTAAAAATAATCTTTGCATGTCCTGCTAAGATAAACGGGGGATGTTTGCACTGGGTTGATCCTGTTCTGTTACTCCCAGGCTGTAGCACACAAGACAGCGCTCTCTCGTCTTATACTTCAAAACACATCTTCTCCCCCACCAGAACAGGAATAAGTTTCATTTGAAATTAACAACTGCATCACCAATTTAAGGTGAAAAAAAAGTGAGTTAGCCCACGAATTCCTTTTTCTTCAAATAGCAAATGCCTGTATCTATCTCTGAAGTTCTTGCACGTAGTCGATCTGCCGGGAAGCAAACTACAGCAGCACTAAAGAGCCAGTCGTTAGGCACATATGAACTGATCGCACTAACACATAATTAGCACATAATTTTCTGGAGATCCCATATGGCTCCCATCATATCATTAATAACAGCAGCACATCATATCATCCAACAAAAAGAGCAGGTCAAGCCCTGACCTTTTTCTAGCATATATGTTCTGATAATAATAGATACTGGTTTTGGCTAGAAATAGATTTGTGGTGTAATTTATGACCCATCTTCTTCTTCTTTTTTCTTAAGAGTAAAGGTTCTCTTTGATGATCTTGGTGGTGGTGTCTGCTATCTTGCTGCTGTGGCCGACAATAACATAACGAAGCTGGCTAGATCACCAGCTCAGTGTTACAACTGAGTAAGACTCTGGCATCTTACCAGCTCAAACAGTGGTGCACTGGCTGCCGGGCCCAGGAAAAAAATGCAAATAGTTCAGCTGTGTAGACGGCTATACAAATAGCAGAGCAGACTAGGCAGCCTCATCTGGGGAGACAAAAGATATGTGTGATGACCTCCTTCCCTCAAGTTAAACAAGTAAAATCTTACCCCGCCTCATTGGCACAAGTTCCCCTCCTCTGTGAATGGGCACAAAGGGCAATGCACTATATCTGCAACTTGGCAGCATGACAAGAGCCTGGAGACGACGTTCTGCGGTCGTGTCTTGCTGTGCCCTGTCTGTGTGCCTGCTGTGTGTGGTCAAGGTGCCTGGGCCTGACTGAGCACACAAGGCAGCAAATGCCAATTCAAGCTGCCACACTTTCTGCCATTCTGTCTCTGCTCGTCCACCAGCATCTTTGGTGTTGCCATTCCATGTGTTTGCTTTATCTCCCTGTGCTTCCCTCCTTTTCTTGCCCGCTCATTTTTTTCTTGAAGGAGCACAGAAGTTTGGAAGGAAAAGTGGAAGCTGCCTCCTCTCTGCTGAATGTCCAACCTTTTGGTCATTCTCCCTTTTTGGCACAGTAGGCTTGGATGTTGGGGCACGATAGAGATTTACTTGCCCATTTCTGTCTTTCAAGTCTGGCACAATGAGCAGCCTCAGCTGAGATATTTTTGGCTGACAGTGTCCCAACATGCCATGCATTGTGCAATTTACTTGGCTTTGCTTCTTACCACAGAAATTAAGAAAATCCATAGCATTGCTTCTTGCCTGTCAGGAAGCTATACTCTGCATTAATCTCTCATTCAGGAGACAGGCTATGTGACAGAAATGATTAATCCTAGCCACAGATAACATTTCCTGTCTTTAAATAGTTTCGATAGATAAATAACTTCTATAATGAAACACTATCCCACAATGGGGTTTTGGTCTAAGCCAGGAACTTTTGAGTTTTGCTCCTTGCTTTCAGACAAAATCGCTTTGTGGATAAAAGTAAGTAGAAGCCTGATTTTTTTTTTCACAGAGAAGGTACATCCTCAGCTTTTTTTCACACTCCTCAGGAGTTCCAGCTTTTCAGCACCTACAAATGCAACCCTGCTTCTCTGGCCACTTCTTTTGCTATAAGCTAGTCCTAGAGTTTGTATGTCAACATGCGTACATAACAACATATGACTTGCTATAAGCAAGTCATAGAGATGTATTGAAAGGATAAATTACTCAATGTCAGAAAGATTTCTGAAGATGCAGGTCATGGCTTCAGGCAGATTACAGTCACGCACAGTGCTCAGAGGTTGCTCTAGAGAGCCTGTGTTGTCATCATGGTCCCCACCAGTACTCAGTCTTTACCTGGAAAATGTACCCATCAGACCTCATTCTTGAATCTGGGTCACACAGACATTCACTACTGCTCACGGGTAAGATCTGGTCCAAAGCCCATTAAAATCAGCAAGAGACTTTCCTAATTTAAGTGGCTTGGAGTCAGGGCTTTGCAGGATGCATGCACCCCAGCCTTCCCTACTTGTGGGTAGCACAGTGGTGACCTAACACACAGCTGCCTTCTGAGAGCATGTTTACACAACTGGGGAAGTCTTGGCCTCTATAAGATAAAGGACTTTCTAACATGGGCACTATCCAAATGGTATTTAAAAAATAACATTCAGACCTGCAATCTCTCTGCAGTACTTGCCATTTAAATCCTTTTTCAAACCACACAGAAATAGAGCATGCATTGTAGTGATTTTCTCCAATTTGCTTCCACCAGACAAACCAGGGAGAGGGGCCTGTGACCACCAGGTCTTGGGGCTGGGAGGAAATAAATGGAAACAGAAAATGCTGTGTGTAGGAATCTCCTGCTTGCCAGGAGATTTAAAAATAAGGAGTGGTGATGAGATAAATTCTCTGAGCTTGTATTTGTTTAAGGGACTTTTTCTCTTCTAGCATGCCAAATAAATGGGCTACATGCTGGAATTTCATACTAAAGATAGCTGCGCAGATGCAGGAGCATCACTGAGCCTCCAGAAACACTGTGACTGCAATTTTAGCTTTAAACTAGCTACAGAGGACAATCTCCACATCCCCATGGCTGCGCTGCTGGTGTTGCTAGGTCCTGAGCTAGCTCCACAGTACTGATTTTGCTGGTACTCGTAATACCTTAACACAGGCCAAAGTATCAAACAAAGACTGGGATTCTGCATCCATACAGGCTGGCAGCCATGATCAGAGCTGTGTATGATGCTCTGATTAATGTTTGAAGTAATAACCCATTATTCTTCCATAATGGTGAGAGAACGGACTCTTAACATATGGTGGTGATTGGCAAAGTAGGGCTGTGGCTACTAGCACTCTTTTAATGCACCATGCAACAAACAGAAAGATGAAGCCAGGTTGCACCCTGTCACATAATGATTTTTCCTGGTAGTAATGCAGGCACAAGGATCTCAAAGACTAGAGGGAAGTCGTCCTTGATCCTTTTTCAGAGCAAAGTGGGAACTAAGACCCGGTACCTCTCTGTTCCCTCAAGGGAATTCAGTCACTATAGTAATGGTTAACCAGAAAAGTGGATTGGCTCACCTGTTTAGCCTCCCAGGCCAAGCAGTGAGAAGCAAATAAAGTTTCTGTTTCATGAATTAGAAGCAGGGAAACTCTCTTACCTGCGTTTACTTTTGGTGAGGCAAAGGGAAAGGACTGGGAAAGGACTTGGGCAGTGTGATTGCATGACCATGCCAATTCAGCACTGCCTGAGAGGTGTTTTCCCCAAAATCTTCAGCCTTCCCCAGCTTGGAAGTCCAGACAACAGGTCAGCAGAGCACTGAGGATCCAGGCTCCCAGCTCTTCTCAGAGGGCAATGGTACTTCTGCCCAGTATGGAAGCCACGCAGCTACTTTTTCTGCTATAATATAAAACCAAATGGACCAAATTGCAAAATCCTTATATTAATAACAATTGGATTCAGACATGGTTTTGCTTGTGAAAATGCTGACTGTTGGGGCTCATATCCATAAAGAACATTGTTGTCAGAAAGGTTTCCACGAAGAGTTCTCAAAACAAGTTTCTCTGCTAGAAACCTACATCTCAGTATATGGGTAATGTTTGTGGAGGCAGTGGGAGGTCAGCATAAGAATCGTTTATCTTAGTTAACTGTAACCTCTGCCATTAGATCAGGCATCCTGCTTCAAAATAGGCTTTAGATATTCTGGCTTAATAGTTTAACTCTAGGAGATGAAATTTAAGCTCCAAATGTCATATTTAAGCTCCTAAATATAAGTGGCCTGATTTTCCAGGGTGTTAAGCATATGCAATGCCTGTTGATTTCAATGAGAAATGTGGGTGCCTGCCAACCATTTTGGAAAACCAGGCCATTTTATTTAGTCATTGACACATAGATTCCTAACTTTAAGCAGCCAGGTTTGAGACCGTTTCTAGCTTCATGCAGCTCTGCTTCAGCTTTAGCAGAAAATCGCTTCCATTAAGAAGTACCCTTGGCCTACTCCCTTCTAGCTCTATTTTGCATGCTGTTGTAAGTATTCATTTAAGGCCGATTTTACAGAAGCAAACAACAAAACCACATCAATTTAAAATATTCCTTTTTATTTTTTATGCAGAATAAATCATTTCATAAACATTTTTTAAAATGTTCCTTGCAGAGAGAGTGACCTCATTTTTATACAGCAATTACTACTTAGAAGGGAATTTGTGCTGCAGAACTGTTCTCTTTAGTACAGATGACACATTTCAGTGGGAAAGGCAAAGTTAAATACATAGCAAAGTTAAATACACACACTGGGTTCCAGCCATATTTGGACTCTATCACAAACTAAATAACACTAGAAAATTAAAAATGCGCACTGCTTCTCAACTCTAATCTAGATTTATTGTGCTCATCCCACGTGATGCTTGATTGGAAAGGAACAGGAATGCATGTAGCAGGAGACAATGTGCCAGGTCTATGCTGGATTGAATTTGCCAACTGTTCAAACATATCGTCCTGCTGGAGAGACAACTAATACAAAGGAAAACAAATATGCTTTAACACATATAGCTTACATTAGTTCAGCATTAGTTACAGTGACCAAAATACATTCCTCTTAGGACACACTAATATATGTTAGAGTTATAAATGCTGCCAAAACTTCCTTTCTCTGATTGATACTCATATGATGGCACAGCCTTTTAGTGGTCTTAGCCTCAATCTTGGACTTTCAGAGAGAATTAGCACCATGAGTTGCTTGCATACATGTCCTTGCCATCTGTGGGTTCTTTAGGTTCAAAGCAGGGAACAAATACATCAACACTTAGGGAGCCACTTGGATCTTCAAATCTTAAAGTGGGAAGCAATTATGGAAGGTTGCAAATAGTCGAACCTTCACAGTGGCATGAATGTTGCAAACTAAGTTGTCTCAACATGGGCTCAACAGAAACAGAAAATTAATTACACATACTTTTCAGAGACCAAGGGTAAGATGGTGAGGGGGCAGGAGGGGATAGGGAAGATTTTGGGTACCTAAGGATGTAGCAGAGGGAGAATCTGTCTTTTTGAAGTCTTCTGAAAGAAGGAGGACATTTGTTTCCCAAGGATAGGTCTGAGCATCGATGCATGTTACTTACACTGTCCTGCACACAATGGTCTGACCAGCAGTAATTCAGGCTCTGGTTACATTCTCTTCTGGGAAAGAAGTTATGCTTCTTCGCTCAATATGCCCCAGGGCTCCTGTGAGTCCACTGCGACGTGCCAAAAGGTGCATCTGCACAGGGGCAGTCAGGTGAGCAGGGAGCAGGTAACAACTGTCCTGCTATCAGCTGCTTCACACGAGGCACTACCAGGTTACTCACTGAAAGGGAAATCTGGAACTACAGTGATGTGGTCTTGGCATGCTGAGGATCTGGTTGCAATTTGACACTTGTATTTAGTGGCAGGATTTCTATTTAGCTAGCTAAAATTGTTTACAATGGTGTAAGAATAGCTCAGAACAGATCATACTCCCATTTTTCTGACTTTCCAGACACAACCATAATGTTTTAAACACAGGTGTTGGGCTCAGTCTCATGTCATTGACAGTGTACACCACAAACCCATGACATAGGCATAGCTGGACCCTAAGTAAACCCATACAATAAACATACCCAAGCAAACAAAAGACAAAGAACATATGGGGTGCTGCTGGGACCAATTTCTGGTTGGTTGTAAAACAAAAAGCAAAGTGAGCACCACTCATAAACTATTTAAAGGAGAGACAGCTGTAATCATCACCACTCCCCTAGCCCCAGCTGCACAGACCCTACCTATCACCATTTTTCAGCTGTGGCACAGGAGAGCTTCTCAGGAAGCAGTCACTGCATTAAGAGCCTTGCCACATCATCCTCCAGCCACAAAGGGCCAGCACTCCCCATCAAGCCACTGCTCCCCAGTCCTAGCAGAGGAGTGGGCAGTGCAGGATACCTGCCTGCTGCAGCAGATGTGCAGCCCAGCTTAGAGAGCTGTGACCCACACCAACACCACAATGCAACCTGCCCTGGGCCCCTTTTCTGGTGAGATTGGAGCACAGCAGGTCACCTTGAATGTTCTCCAACGCTTCTGTAAATCAGTAGGGGTAAGTCCCTGGAAAGACCACGCTTCTTTTATATCATTTATTGTTTGTGTTGTAACAGAACACAGGCTCCTGGGCAAAAATTTTGTCCTGGTGGAAGAAGATGGATGGGGCTATTTGTCTGGAACTGCTGAAGCAGCTCTGTGGGCACTGTCACTCTGGCCAGATAGCTCAACAGCTGGTCGTCTCTTTAGCCAGACTAACTGTCCCCTGTGTCCAATGGCTTGGGTGTACTGCTTGCACACTGGCCATTAGGGCAGCAGATCTGTCATACAGCTGATGCGGCCTGGATATGTGGTATTTGCTGCTTGCTGGGTGAGTCAGTATTGCCACCCCAGGCAGGAGTATGGGTGTGGTAACCCAGATCCTGTCTCTGCTCTCAGTGCTCTTTCATGCCAGATATTCACACGTATGTAATGGGGGACCTACGTCTTACCAAAGAGCTGACAGTCAGTTTTGGCACAGTGCAAGAAGTAGAAGAATATCCAGTGGAGGAAATGGGAAAGGAAGGACAAAAATAGCAAAGATAAAAACAGGCAGTTGCACACATTGATTTTGTGTGCTGTAAGCATTGCCAGATTGCTGTTTTGAGACATTTGTGTTCTTACTGGTTGCTGTGGTGGCATTATCAACTTTACAGATGTCAAAATGGAGAGCATATGGAAGAGGTTTGTAAGGGACCATGCAGTGGCTTCATGTATTTGTCCAGGGAGTTTACTTCAGGACGCAAAGGAGAAGACAGCCTGTACTTACAGGAGAAGAGGACAACCGGTCAGTAGAAGGGAAGAAATGGTTAGACTTTGACAAGTTTTACAAAGATTTGAAACTTACACGAAGAGGGTCTACTGGGCAAGTTGGTTATTGTGAATGGACCTGGATCCGGAGGAAGTAGCAAGACTGCAAAGTAACCTAGCATACATACAGCTCTAGCAGGAGAAGTGCCATTAAGGTGACTTCCAAATTATGGCCTGCAAGAACTCACTGAGGTTGCTAAACATGAACTGGCTACACTAGCTAAATGCATAGGCATATAGGGGGACAATGGGCTCTGTCCTTGGAAGTTATTTTCATGCTGTGATATCCAGTTTGCTACTGGTTGGTATGTACAATAGATGTTGCAAGTTTTTTCAGTATCTATTTTAGGCCTAGTTGTCAGGTAATTAGAAAAATTGTGGGGTTTAAATCTCCTATCACAAATAACTTTTTTAAGTAAATGTATATATTTTTCTGGCTGAAAAGCTGTCAGTTTAGTGTAGGCTTATGAGCTTTCCAGTCACGTTTATAAAAAGGCATTTAATAAGAAGGCAGCATCCAGTTATGACTGTAGTCAGACTTACAGAAAAAATACCTGCCACAATATGATGGTGAGTCAAAAGAAACCACTTGGTCCTCCCTTTCCCTAGGTGTACATATTGATACAGTTCCAGTGAAAAAAATTAGTTTCAGGATTCTAACAGAAGGCAAAGCGCCTTTCGCCTAGGCAGTATAATTTTGCAGGATTTCCCTCATAACCTGCACCAACCTGTGAAACTTTATGCCTGTCAATTCCTTCCTCGGAAAGCTTGTCCACACAGACTCAGAAGTAATCCTCTAATAAGCAATATAAGTGTGGCAGAGTAAGATGCAGAGGGATTTTATTTCCAGCTTTCTTAACACCATATGTTCACTTAATCCCACTCTTCATTTAGTTAGAGGTAATCCCTGAGTACTTCAGTACAAATTACATGCAAACATACATTATGTGTATGGGTGTGCCTGTGCACATGTGTCTCCTAAATTAAGAGAGAAATCACACTGATAGCTAAGGCCATTGAATTGTCCTAAACAGATGCTCCCAACTCATCTATCTCAAAAGTACGCATTACGATTCAAGAAGGAAATTTTCTCTGAAAGAATTACTAATGAGGATTGCTTGGGTTCTTGCCCATCAAATCTTGAAGAAAAAGCTTCAAAGTTTTTCTGAAGTGCCATTTAATTTTTCCTACCTCATCAATAAAATTATTCAAAAAATCATTACAACCGTCTTTGATAAGTCCAGAAACATCACATAGATGATGTTAAACATGCTGAAATGTTTATATTCCACTTCTTACTTCAGAATGAGAGTCTTTAAATTATAAATGTTTGAAAATACAATGAGAAAAAACCTGAAATTTACTGTTCAAAAATCTACTGTCCATTCATCTACAGCTGTTCAAAAAGGAATCTGAAACTTCCCACAACTATGGAGCACCTCTCCTATGAGGAAAGGCTGAGAGAGTTGGAGTTGTTTAGCCTGGAGAAGAGAAGGCTCCGGGGAGACCTGATTGCGGCCTTTCAGTACTTAGAGGGAGCTTATAAGAAAGATGGGGACAAACTTTTTAGCAGGGTCTGTTGCCATAGGACAAGGGCTAATGGTTTTAAACTAAAGGAGAGTAGATTTAGACTGGATATAAGGAAGAAATTTTTTATGAGGGTGGTGAAACACTGGAACAGGTTAGCCAGAGAGGTGGTGGGTGCCCTGTCCCTGGAAATGTTCAATGCCAGGTCCCTTCCAACCCAAAACATTCTATGATTCTATGATTTTCAGTCACTCACTAGTTAAAGAACAACTGCACCAGTTTAAACTGCTTTTAAAAAAAAAAAAAGTGACTAGTCTAGCCAATGTCACTTAAGTGGTCAAGAAAGAAGTTCCAGTAAAACCTAATGTATCATTTACAAGGCATCTGTCAAATATTTCACATATGCATAAAAATGACAGGAAAAAAATAGTTCTGCTCTGTAAACATTTGGTACATTTAAATAACACAGAACTTCTGGAGAAAGCTGTACTTTCTATTCAGTCTTGCAACTGATTGGTGCCAGCTGGCTCCTGAAAGAAAAAAAAAAAGTCCACTTGAGCAAGTCACTATCCAGAACAAAATCTGAGGACAAGACATGGCTGAAGATAGCTGGAAAAGAACAGTTAATGGTAACTAGAAAAACAAACAGCAGTGCCAGCACTGAGTATACCAGGGATACCTATATCTATCCTTGCAGCTCCAGAAACTGTGCTACATTGCTGCAGTACATACACACAAAGCTTCCACCTGCAATTATGGCCAATGCATAAATGAGTTTAACTGAATTTAAAATATTTCACTCTATAAAGGCAGCTAAATGTAGTATATTGGATTTTCACAGTGCAGCAGGAGAAGCTCCAAAATTCTGTTCTATCTGTCTGAACAGCAATGTGACTGATAACTCTATTTTATTGCACATTCATAAAATCATTTACACTTTAATAATTATTAAAACAGATTTAGCAGGTAATTATTTAATGAGGATTAACTACATGTAACATGTGTGGTCTTTCAACATTTACATTAGAATGTTGCTCTTTTTCGAACTCAGTAAGCAAAAGATGTCACTTCTGAAGTGAAATGAATTAGAACCTTTTCAGTGTAAAATAATAAATGTTATGGAGGAAGTAAACTGAGAATGTCAAAAGTAATCTGAAAGGTAAATGACTACTTGAGGCCTCTTTTATGCCGTGCTTGGTAATAGTAACATGGGTAATGTGAACTCCTAAACCCTTCTGAGAAGTGCTTTCTAGCCTGACCCAGAGAAATGCCTAATCCAGTCCCCTGGATTATCCTGGGACTCTTCCAGTTTGATATCAAGCAGAGCCATTATGCCCAAAGAGTCAGTAAGGCCATTTCAGAGAGGTCATTGCAAGAAGAGAAGAACTTTTCATCAGAACTACAAGACAAATTTGAGCTGCAGAGTAGAAATAGCAAGGAGAAATGAATGCAATTTCTTCTCGCACCCCACTCTGCCACTCACCACCCTCAGTATTTTAACCATATTGTGGACTTGTTTTTCTTATGTAAAGCAATGGTTCTCATGACTGCAAAACTTCTGGTATACTTCTGTCACTTCACTGTGATGTTAATGACCAAACCTCTGCCATTACACCATTGCAAATGGGATGTTTTAATGCTTTTGAAGTTGTGTGATGTTTGCTCCTATGCTGAAAATTCTAGTGTTGTTTGAGTGAATGTGTGGAAAACAATCACTATTTGTATTTTAAGTGGATTATGTGCCAGAACCTCATAATTCTTATGAATGACTAACCTCATAATTTTCAGAGGCATCACACAAAGAAGGCAAAGATGCTCCAAGGTGTATTTATTTGCAGAGTTGTTGCCATAGCTTTGGCCTTTTTTTTTTTTTTTTTTTTTTTTTTAATTTTCTTGACTGGCCGTTCTTGCCACGTAGTGATTTCTCCAAAAACTGACCGTGACACAGTCAATGTCTTCTACATTAGCATTTGTTTACATCATCCCCTTGCTGTTGTTGGCACCTCATTCCAGTTCACAGCACCTTTTTTTTTCTTATGCTAATGGCCCTTTTCCAATTCATCTTCACCACTGAGATTTTTTTTCTTTTAGTTTTAAAGGTACTGTCAGATAGAAAAGTACTGTCTCCTCCTGTCTCTGAGAAGATGATGAAAAACCTTGCTTTATGAATGGCAAGTGCAACTACTGTGATTGGGACCCACAGCTACATTATTTTCCCTTGTAATCATATTAAGTCTGACGAAGGAAAAAGAAAGGCAGTGAGAGAGTATTAATAGATCTTGGGGGCGTGATAGATCTTAAGGCTTGTAACTGTGCTGCAGAAAGCCATTCATATATCTGCTTCTCAGTAAGAATCTCTAGAAATAGAAGCATTTTACATTATTTTGTTCCCAAAGATACAAAAATATATACATTCGAATTGCACTTTGGAGAAAGAAAATTAATAAAGACAATTATGCCATTCCCCATTAGTGGAAATGCCCCACAGTTAACCTGCCTCAAGCACTTTCAATATTACTGAGTCCCTTGGGTGGGATTTTCCAAAGTGCCAGCATTAGCTCAGCCCTGTTCCCATTAAAATCAATCACTGACTTCAGCCTGGGAGGAGAGTCCAGGGAGTCCCTGTGGTGCCCTGTACGCTGGAAGATCCTAATCTTTGTGCATGCTGTTGCTTCCCTATATTTATGTGCATGACTGCACAGGTGCTCAGATACATTCACAAGGGCCAGGATTTTCCTCAGAGGACCTAAATAGGAACCAGAAAGTCAGCTATGCGGAATAAGGAGTAATGGAGGGTAATATAAATCATGGAGGAAAGAGGAACTTCATAGAAGATGAAACTTCATCAAGCGTCTAGTGAAGTCAGTTAATTGCAGCCTCTATGCCCCAATTCACAGAGCAAAACCTTCCAGAACACGTTTTCCATACTACTTCACATAGTATATTTTCTATCTATGGAATCCAATTGCCATAGGCAGTCATCAAGGCAAAGAGTTTAGTAGAATTAGAAAAGGGATTTAGGAAGCTTTGCAAGCAAAGACAACATTTGCAGCTGCATGCGCTAGATTAAAACAATGCAGGGGACAAACAAACAAGCTTCCTGCTTCAGCAGCATAAGCTGATTGCTTTGAGGGTCAAGAAGAAATGTTTTCTTGCTGTGTGTTAGCCCTGCTGATTTATTGAGATGCGCGGTGGGATGGTTTGAGTTTTCACTGAAAGGAGTGGTAATGAATGCTATAGGTAGATTATTTGCTAGCCTGTACTACAGTAATGCTGACACTTCCCAGTGTTGGGTCAATGAGTCTGTGATGAAGAGCAATCTCCCAAGCAAGGGACTGGTTTGGCACTGATGAGAGCAGAATTCACACCTTGGCTAAGAACGAGACTTCCCTTTGGACTGTAGGGAGGTAGCTTACGTGCTCTGTGCTTTAAGTCATCACCTGAGAAACGGGAAGACAGTACTTCTCCAGTTCTCGGGGGCGGAATGAGGGGAAACATCATAATGAGGAGATTGGTTATATTTTCATTCACATCCATTCTGTGCTTTGGATTCAGAGCTGCCACCCTACTGTAAATTGGGAGTACTTTAGCTGGAGTTAGTCAAGATTTTACTGATTTCCACTGACAAAATGAGTTCAGAAAATGGTGTTTTCATTCCACTCTTTGTGGTGCTCCTGTGTTTGAACTTATTCCCACGTGCAACTAGAGGCAGCCTTTCCTAAGCAGAACAGTAGCCCTGAGAAAGCTTAGCAGCCTTAGCCTAGAACACAAGCGGTTTCTGCAAGGGATTATGTATCACGCTGGCTGGCTTGC
>NW_009259524.1:1571031-1573812 GCF_000687185.1 Egretta garzetta
GGGCTACCGTTGTCATTTACACCTGTTGCTTCAAGGTCAGATCCTCTTCAAGATATCCTTGTTTACTCTGAACAGTGGGAAAGATCTGAGAAAAGACATTTTTAATGTATAGGCTGGATGAGCTGAATTATTTATGTTAATGGCTATGGGTCTTGTACCTGTTGCTAAGAAATACTGTAATACTTTGTCGTAACTCCCACTTGGAAATGCCATTATAGCTAGCAATAGATACCGTATAGGTTGACCAAGCTATTGATGCACAGGAAAGGCTTTTTAATGATTTTGTACCTTGACCACTTTTGTTGGCAAAAATTTGATAAAGAAGCAGGTGGAAAGAGTCAGACTGCTCTTCTTGTTAGAGCTGGCAGGGATCACAGGCACTCAAAGTTCCATCATGGGATAACCGCATGTATAGATAGATGTACTATATAGGCACACACACACACACACACACACACACACACACACATATATATATATAGTTTTGGTTGATAGGTATAGAGCCTGGATCAGACCCAGTTGGTCTTCACCAAAATGTGAAATCTCTATTGCACAAGTCATTAAGCTGTCTTGGGTCCAGTCAAGTGATCAAGATGGCAATGGTTGGGTTTTTTTAATTTTGAACTCTCACATTTCCAGCCTTTGCCTGGTGTGTCCTTTGTGGAAATTCCCCCAACTGCCTAATGATCCAAAAGCCTATGTAACGTTTGTTTATTTATGTTTTCTTATTCAGAATTATTTAAATACAGAAAATAAAACCTTTGAAGCATTCAAAGTTAAGCTCAGCTGCCAACGCTGCTTAGCTGTACTTAAAATTGAGATGGATAGACAACCTTTAGGGAGAAGGAAGGGTCAATAGCCGTGGAATTATTGCCCTGGTTAAAGACAATGATCCATTTTATCCTTTCTTATTTGGAAGCAGATGTACATTTAAACTGACCTTTCAACCTACTCAAGACTTAACTATTTTTATTATTTCATTAGCTGTTGATTTTATTGGCAGATGTATGATTAACCCCCCTGTACTTCTTTGAAAACCCTCCCCAATGTCTGCTGCAGGTATGTACTGTTTCCCTGGCCTGGGGGATGATTTTACCTTAGTAACTGGTGTAAGTAACTGGACAGTGGTTCTGTAGGGCGCATGCAGATCTAATCTCCTCCTCAAGCTTAGAACGGTCTGGCTCTGATCTCTACCCTGCATTAAATTAACTGTGTTGCCTGCTGGCTGCTTAGGCTCAGGGCAACTTAGCAAGTTTGATATAGAGGAGTAACATTTCCACGCACCAAAAGCAGAGTTTGTATAAGTCAGCTGCAGCCTCTTTTTTTCCTTTTGGTACAACTTCATAGTTGAGCGTATGAAGCTTTGCATACTTCATGGCCACGCGGTTCCCAAGCTGCTGTGGTGTCAAACATGACTTGGCAGCACTTCTCTGCTGGCTTAGACGTAGCTGGAGCTGCCACAGAGCTATGGAATGAACCTGGGCATGGTGCACCCAAGTTGCTCCCTGTACTGCCCATGCACCCACTGTGCTTACTCCAAGACTCGGGGAGGCGTTGTCATTCTAATCCCCCCAGGGTGATGGAGGAGCGTTGGGAAAGCACGGTGGGATTAATACAACCCAGAGACATAGTCTAAACCTGCTGATAACATCAGGTTTGGAGTCACTGCTAGCTCACTCCCACTGCTAATATTCAGCAAGTGTAGAACAGGACTGAAAATTGAAGTATTTGCCACTTTTATTAAATAATGTGAGCCCAGACATTTACTACTTGTGGAACATTTCCACAAACTATGCAGCAGTGTAGCAGTAGTGCTCTCTTATTTTGAATGGTTGGATTAAAATAATTCTATTTGCAAATCCAGAAAGGCTGCTGTAGTCTTTTGGTGATTAATGCATGTATTTGTATTCCACTTTGATAATTTATACAAGAAATTCAGAGTTGCAATTCATGCATCCAAAACTTTGATCCCAGCTTGTCTGGGACATTGCTAATTGTCAGCATTTTATTATGTTGTCCAAAATTTGGAAGTGATTACATGCTAAGGCTAATTTATATAGCAAAGATTTTTTTTTTTGCTATATAAATTAGAATTCTATGTGTGAACTTTGTCTTTCAAACGACTTAATGGTATGTACACATGAAAATAATTTTCTCCGTGTACTAGCTTGTATTTTAAAATCTGCCTCTCCATGTTGCTTTTGACCTAGCTTATAACCTCGTCAGTAAATTAGTATTTACAGAAGTACAACAACTAGCATGAGTTCGCATAATTGTTCTCATTTATGGAAAACGCTGTGCTTTAGCTGACTGAAGCTTTCTCCTTGTCAAATACTGACAGATAAAACTTGATGTAAAACATGCCTATGTTCTGGCTTGGTACGACAGCCGTTCTAGCAAAGGGGAGAAGTACCTTCCCAGCCGAAGGCAGCACGAATGTCATCCCTTCCGCGATATAGCTTGGAGCCCCAGCACACTGACATCTTCCCCAGCAGCCCACGCAATAAACTATATTTAAGCGAATCTCCTCCCGCATAGCATTATTTGCAGTAGCAACCAGCGTTTTATCCCATTTTATAAATAATCTTTAAAATGGTGCTCTCGGCTCTGGTGTCGAGGTAGAATGAGAAACAGGGGGAAGCTCCCAGCCGGGGGAGAGCGCGGTCCGGGGTCAGCCACGGGCAGCCGCTGCCGGCTCTGCGGGACACACGACCGAGGGTTTCCGTAGGATTCCCAGGATTTGGCAATTTGCTGCCTGCAGAAACCCTCGGTGACCGGCGC
>NW_009259524.1:1574541-1591004 GCF_000687185.1 Egretta garzetta
TGGGCGGGGGCCGCTGAGGGACCGCTGCGGCCGGGAGCTGGGCGAGGAGGACCGGAGCGAAGGAGTGTGAGAGAGGGGTGATGATTTAACGGCCCACGATCTATGCCCTGAGCCCTTCCACGCCCCAGACATCGTCGGGTGATTTTTTTCAAAACGGGCTTTGCAGTGCTGATGACTGGTGGAGGGGGGTGGTGTGTGTGTGTGTTTCCCCCCCGCCCCTCCCCGCCCGGCTTTTCCCCGTCCGTGTAAGGCATGCCTCCGAAGGGGCTGGGAAGTACGGCGGGGATGCGCGAGGGATGTAGTCTGTGGCATCCAGACAATGTCAGCTTGGGTGAGTCTCCACCCTGTGGAGCTGCAGGCAGCCGGGTCCCCTGCACAGGCATGGCCAAGTCTCTGTGCGACCCAGGGAAAAAAAACCGCGTTCAAATCCTTTTTCCTGGTGCAGAAAGGAAAGACTGGATTTGGATTGTTCGTTACAATGTCTTGTTAAAAAAACAAACAAACAAAGACCTGAAATCTTTCAAGCTTTTTAACCATACGACTTACCGAGGGCAGGCTGGTTTGTGAAGAGCTTCCCAAGCGAGGCTGGTGTCTGCATTGGTTCTCATGAACATGGGGAGAGTGTTTTTTTAGTTGGTTTTTTTTTTTTTCTTTTTTCCATGGGGAAAATCATTGATGGTAGGAGGGAAAGGAGGAGTGTCTGTATATATGAGTGTCACACGACCTGTGTAAAATTCATATAGGTATACTTATTTTTCTCCTGCATTAATGCTAGTTGTTTTAAGAAGCCAATGACTTACCTGTTCACTTTGGAAGGTTAAATTTCTTTTGGATTTATTATCCGGTGTGGCAGAAATTAGTTCCCTGCATGTTTGGGCACTGTTGCATTTTATCATTTTTACTAGTATTTCAAGGCACTTTATGTTTTTGCCTGGTTATAGGTATTCAGAAGGGGACAAACAGCAGTTGTGTAGTATAATTCCTCTTCTACTGGAGGAGTACAGGTACACTTAGGTTGGCACAAGTATACTATTTCATATGGCTAATATCTTTACATTGCCATGCATGTGATGGAGGAAAGGGGAACTACTGTTTCATGAGACTGTAGAATCACACCTACTCCATTTTAAACAAATTGCCTCTTTTCCTCTGTTCCACCTCACTCCCCTATCCTCCAGACAGGGACCTATTAGCTTGTAAAACACCTTTGAGTGGAAAAATTAATTTAGGTGTTTATTCACTAATTAATTTAGATGTTTATTGAAGCAATATGTCTAAACCAGCAAATCTTCCTATTTTACTGTCTGTTAATTCAGCTTCACTGAGAAGTTTCCTATTAAAATAGAGGAACAGAAACATCACTTGCTAAATCATCTTGAAGAACAAAAGTATAGGTCATACATTCCAGTTCTAGGGAATACTTTACACATAAATTCTATAAAGATGTACACATGTCCATATTTAATATGCTGATATCCTTCTTGGGTGGGTGTGGTGCATAGTGGAATATAGAACTCTCTTTCTGCACCAAAGTTGGTATGTGGTTTTTTGTATTAGTGGGTGATACTCAAAGTACCTTGCAGAAATCCACATTAGGGAGGCTTTTTGCTTTCATAGAAAGAGGAGGTAAGTGGCACAGAGGAATTTATTTATTGCCCTCCTACAAAGTTTATTTTCAGATATTTCCTTAAAATGGCTTGGGTTTTAGACTCGTACGGCAGGCAATGAAGAGTCCTTTTACCACTGTTTCTCTGATTCAGCATGGGATGACAGAGAGAAAAGTATTGCTAAGAGATAAGCCATGGTTCCAGAAAGCTATGTAGTTTACCAGCTGTTAATCTCTTGAAAGAATATAAAAAATAATGTGATAAGGGACACTGACAAATTTTATATAATCTTCAATCTGCCTTCCTTGCATAATACCTTGAGATCATTGCCTTCAGGTTTGAATTTAAAGTAGTTTTTTCCAGGGGAGTAGTGCATTGATACAAACTGGTTTAAACTTCCTGTATATTGCAGCCTGTTCCTTTCTTAATAAGGTAAGCCATGGTTGCAGAGAGCACCTGTTGCTTTAAAGGACTGTGTGAGACTGCTGTGGTAACTTTAGTACGTAATGGTTCAATATGATTGATTTTAAGAGGCTTTATTTTTCAAGAGGGTGTCTCAGTCTTCTGAGTATCAGAATATGTGGATATTGCCTCACTTTTCCCTTCTCCCGAATGACTTAATTTTTTTAGCTGTAAAGCTATTGTTTTGCTTCTTTGAATTTTGCAAGAATATGAACATGTGTTCCTTTATCTCTTCCTTCAGCATCAAGATTTTTAATAAAAACAGCTAGCTTTTCTAGCCGGAAATAGTTACTTCTCTGTGCTCTTAATTAAACACCTTTATGCTGTATTAATCTGATCTTTACTGGTCGTGCAACTTGCCTTCCTTCTTCAAATGTCTTTCAGCCACTGGAGGGGGGGGAAAAAAAAATCTATCAAACTGGGACAGAGTTAAATCTGAGTGACTAAGCTAGTTAGGCAAATACTAAGAAGAACAATACTGAAGATCTTAGCCATTAAGTAATTTAGATCACATCCTTAACAGCAGAAAAATCCAAATCTCTTGTGTTACAAATGAAGCCAAAAGTTGCAAAATAATCATACTGCCTTTCCTGTTATCTTAAGCAATAATTCTGTTACTGAATTTTCAAGTAGAACTGAAATAATGCACTTCACAGCTTCCCATTAACATCTGTTCGTACTGAGGATCCTGCTGATTAAATCTAGAACTTGTTACAGGCACTTACCAAAGCCAAAATTGTCCAACTTACATTTCAGCCATCAACAATAAACCAAACACTGATGGATGCTTATGTTGTGATGTCTCACACCCTTTTTCTGCAATTGCTAGAAGAAAACATATGTTGATTTACAGCTGAATCAGGCAGTCTCAGATAAACAACCCTTATAAAAAGGGGCAATCCAGATCTGTTTTAATGCTAAGGTTTAATCATATGTAGAAATGACAGCAGACTGCTGAGTAGTCAAGTTTAACGTATTTCTATGCGGAATGCTAATTTTGTTTAAGGAAATGTACCTTACAAAACCAATGTTGTCGTACTGAATAAGTCCTTTTAAAGATTCAAAAAATATCATAATTGGCAGTCGCAGATTTTGAGTGAGGACACACATTGAATGCTCTCCACCTTTAGGAATGTCTACAAGGTTAGGGAATGCCAGTGAAGAAACTTGCGCTATAATTGCCTGTTATAATTGTTCTTCAGATTGGCAAGGGATTTAAGTTTCTTGTTAATCTGCAAGCATTATCATCGCTTAAAAACTGTGTTCATTGAAAATGGCCTATTATTTTCAAGAGTTTAATACTAGAAATTAGTAATAACTATCCAATTAAGCATATCAGTCCCTGTGAGAAAGACAAGTAAAATTCCTTGATGATTCAGGTTGCTAATAATCATGCTCATAGTTGAAAATCTTATAAAGACTAAAGTATCTGCAGCATACTTCTTATGTAACTTGAGCCAGTTACATTGGCTGATACTTTTTGACTTTTCAATGTGTTAAAGTCACTTCTCTATTTTGTCCTAAATAGTAATGTTAATTATTTGCTAGAACAGGCTTTAGATGAAGTGTTTAATGCAAGATTTTACATAGAATAATGTTTTTGTTGAGTTTTTTGTTCTTTTAATACATCTGTTAATGAAGAGCAATTGATATGTCTTGTTCTGTGAGCTATCACTCTGTGTGTTAGGAATGGTATGGAGGAAGATGATGTGCATGAGAATTTGAAACTGGCCTGAGGTTAAATACTAGGAAAATTATTTTTTGCTGTCTTCTTTCATAATGAGTTAGTTGAAGTCTATAGAGAGGACTGGGGGCGAGGAGGAATTCCAGAGCTACTGTAAAAAAAGTTGTAAGACTTTTTAGTCACAGGACATAATTTTTACCTGTTACTGAATTTCTAGTCTCAGAAATTCATCAGATTAATTTAAATTTATGTAATCAGAAAGGTGATTGAATCTTCATTGCCTCTGGTCTTTTTTTTTTTAGGAGAGCAGTATGTAAGTTGAAAGTTTTTATACAAAAATATTGTAGCAAGGCTGATGGGGCAATTACTATACAGAGTAGCAAACTGTTATGATATATTTACTTTTTTCAGTAAATATTTTAAAGTGTCCAAGAACTCAAGTTGTTGCTAATAAAAACACACTGATGTTGCATAGCGCAAGCAGTAAACTGAGGATTGTTCTCATCTTGTGTGAAAATTATCTTAAATATCATCCCTTATTGGAATGTTAATGTATTGTTCTAATTGTTGTATTTGACATCTGCTGAAACGGTCTTGTACTCTGTAAGGATGTCAGTACTCTGTCAATGTAAGTGTTCAGAGTAGCAAGTTGTGTTCATACACTAAAACAGAGTGCTCTTTTGCTTAAGCTATGTTAAGTACAGATCCAAACTACTATATTGTTTGTTACTGTTTATTACAGCACAATGGCAGATTTCTAGTATATCAGGATTAGAAAGAAACAGGAGCAAGAAGAGACATCATTTTCCAGTTTCATGGCTCTGATCAGTTTTATTACTTGTGTCAGTATTGCACTTTCATCTAGAAAGGTCTTGGAGAAGTTAAATAGAGAACCTGATCATTTCTCTCAAATGCGTGTATGAAGTGGAAAAATATGCTAAATAAAACATATATACAGAAGGAGGCTGGGGGAGACTAATTGGCATCCTTCATCCTCTCTGATAACATTACCCTTCAGAAAGCTTTGAGAACAGTTGCACAGGGGCTGGCAGAAACTGACAGACTTGTGAAAAACTCTGCAGGTTCTTGGAGGAAGTATTGCAAACTCTTCAAGGATTACTCTGTGCAAAAATTTTCTTTATTTTCTAAAACCTAGTTAGTCATCGTAAAAGGAAAAATGTTTTCAGAAGTGTACAAAAGGCTTAATTACTAGCCTTACTAAAACTAATTGGTAAATTTGCATCACCTGCTTGTAAAATTGGATTTTGCAGGCTATGTCATTAAATAGTGTTAGAAGTGCAAATAATGACTATGTATCAAGCATTGATGATAAAATAATCCCATCTCAAATGGTTGAATTCTTATTCTGGTATCACCTTTGCAGTTAAATCTCTTCAATATATGTCATAAAATTGCCTGCTGAGCTAAGTGCAACATTAAAAGTTGAATGAGTTACTACATACTGTGAAAAATGCTACCTTTACAACACAGAATTCAGAAAGGGTTCTTTGGTGTGGAATTTCATTCTTTTTGGAACTTACAGATGGTACTAAGACAGTTTTTCCCCAACTGTGTAGCATCAATCAGTGATGAAAAAAGAAGTAGTGGTTTTCTAATGTCTCTGGATTTCTTTTAAATTACTTCACTGATTATTATGATGAAATACCTCCTTGTCTAAAATGTCTGATTATTATTTTAATCACTGAGAAGGTATACTGAAAATGTTTGACAGATTTTCCTCTCTGTCAAAGGGCTTGTAGATTTGTAGTGGTACTCTTATGTTTAACTCTGTGAAGTTGCTGAGTTGTTCCTTGTGATATAGCGTTAGTGAAAAGACAGATGTTCAGAAGCAAATGGCTTGTGTACATGCTTGTTGGTTTTCCATCTGTTTCCATCTCTTCATGATGAGATGTCACTGATAGAGTTGTTATAGATGCTATAGAAGGTATCATTAGCAAAACAGATGTGCAGGTTCTTTGGAAGAAGTAAAGTTGCTCCATGCACTGTTTATAAACTTTTTCCAGTATTAATCTCTGCACAGATGCATTTACTGTGCTTGGAATAGCCACAGGTTTGCAGTTCTCCCTGCTTGCATCTCTGACAATGCTGACCCAGTCTCAAGAACTGTATGTTCCACTCAGTGTTTTTTCTAGTAGGTCCCTTAAAGAAATGGTATTAATAAGAGCAAAAGTGAAGCAATTGAGATTAGAGACAACTTTTTTTTTTTTCCTTATGCTTTTCCTGGCAGAAATATCCTTAGGTCTTACTTAGCTCTAGTGATCACTAAACTGTTGTATGTTAAAAATACTTCTAAAAAGAAGAGACGTAAGTTCTGCGATCCAGTTTACAACATGATCTATGGCATGCCAAATTCATAAAATTGAAGGGGTGATGCATTTGGTGAAACGTTCTACCTTTGGGGAGCTGTTGAGAGAGGAAGAGAAGCGACATCCTTGTATGCATCTTCCTAGACCATGATTATATAGTTTTGCAAAGTTAAAGGTTCTTTTATCTCTGGGATATAAAAGCATTTTAAAAAGCAAAGAGAATTCCCTTCCAGGCTGCTATCTGCATATTACGAGTATTAAAAGGCATCTGTCCAGGCTTTCAGAATCTGTTGTAGGAAATACTTCACAGCATGATTTTGTAAATGAATTTGTTTTCATATCTAGATGACAAATGTTATCTATACTTATTTAGGCAAGTTGGTTTACAAAACTGGGATGGGTTCTAGCTGAATATTGAAAACAGTAAGTTTTCAAGATGTTTTCATACATCTCATGAATGAGACTGATTTTTGTGCAGCCTAATGATGATCTTTCAAAGGTGAAATTGGTATGGGAAGCTTATTAGTTTTACAGAAACACTGTACTTGCATGCTAATTGCTTTAATTTTAATACTGTGATTTTTCTACTTTGTGTTTGAGCTCATTGTGTGTTACTCCTCTCTTTTTTTTTTAATGGTTTAGAACAGGAAGTATTGAACTGGGTGGGAAGAGAAGTACTCTATAACAACTGTGAAACCATTTCATTATGACTATGACAGTGTTCCCTCGGGTTTTCTCATGTCATTGGCTGGGAATACACAAAGATAAGTTAAGATCTGAAGTTCTTAAATTTGTATTAACTCTGAAACTCTGTATCTACAAGGACAAGACACTCTATGTGAAATAAATGGCATATCTACACTAGGTTCTTTCAGAAGTGAGGACAATGTTCACTGCCCAGGGAGGTTCCTCATAATTTTTCTCTGGGAGGTACGTTACTGATGGATTGTGTCTGGATTTAAAATAAAGCCTCAGGCTTTGGTATTGCTCTGTTGGCTATTTCTAGGCAGTTTCCCGCTCAAGTATGGTTGTTTTCGATTTCATCCTGACTTGCCTAGTTCATGCCTGTATAGTGATGAGGCATCTTGCATAGGATTTTTGATTCCATGCCAGAAGCCAAACATTCCAAGCTCTCTTTATTTATCCTTAGTAATTTTGCTTCCTGCTTTTCTCCTTGCTAGGAGGATCACAGTGATCTTGTTCCACCATTTAAAATTGAGTTAATCTTTGTTGGAATCTGTTTTAATATACCAGTGCAAGTTTGGACTTCCCAGGTGTCTGTAATCATTCTTCTTTACAGGTGACTAAAGACCTTTTACACAAATGTGTTTTATAGTGCATTTAAAATAAAAGTTCCCATAGTGAGAAAAACTCCTTAAGTTGTTCTGAGCCTTTGAAGAAAAATGCCTTACAGATCTCTGTTCACCAAGGAAGTTGTCACTTATCTCTTTAATGCATGACATAAGAAAATGACCTTTTACTTGGACACGTAGTTCTGAGTGGCTTTGATAGAAACATGGATGATTGCATGCTATTCCTGGAAAAGCATTCTGCAAGTTTGTGGTGTGTATCAGTGACCAACATCTCTAGTAGTTTGGATTTTAGTTAACAGTAGTTGTGTCTTAGGGCTTATGAAAAGCATTTGTATCTATTAAATAGTGGCATTTTATTAGGGCGGGGGAAGGCCAGTAGCTTTCACTCACTAGTAGTGAAAACTAGTGAGTTTTCACTCACTTTGTATGGTAGTAGTAATATTGACTAAAACTTGTGAATTCCTTTGGCCATCTCTGAGCACTCACAGGTCAGGAGAACAACTCTGCCTGAAGCTGGGTAACAGAAGATCACTTTTTCTTTCACCTCTACTCAGGTATGTCTATCAATAAGTAACTTAGTGGTATTGTATGATCGGTTCTGTGAAACTGAAAGGGTATGTGTCAGATCAATGTGAATACCAAGAATAAATTCCTGCCCAGGGAGGAAGGAAAGGAATTATTTTTCTGAAGAAATGTTCAGTTGTTCTGGATTAGAGACCTCAGAGATTCTTTCTAAGAAGCATAGCAGAAGTGAGGAGTCTCATTTTCAGCAATTACATGGAAGCAGAAGGGGGGCCCCATAGAAAAGCGTGAATGTTGTCTTCCCTTCTGGCAGCTGGCAGAGCAGAAAATTGAAGCAGTAGGGAAATCGGTGAAGTTTTTAGGAGGAACCATGTATCGTCATCACAGTTCTTAAAGTAAAACATACGGTGTCTTTATGAAGACCGCACTGTATTAACTGAACTCCAGTTGATAGTGCAGCATACTGCTTAACCTTTTGTGCTTGCCATCCTAGCTAGTGAAAATCAGACTTGTGTGTTAAAAATAAAATAGAAAACCACCCCCCCCCAAAACCCCACTGAAGTGCTTATGATTAGCTTGAGTGAAACTTTCTATTTTGATACTGCTTATTCCTGTGTTTAGCTTGAATCTGTGCAAAAACTTCAGAATGTCTTAAACAATTAACAATTAAAAAAAAAAAAAAAGTCCTTGGAATTAGTTACTATCACTCTGTAATGAAAAATCTTAAATTATCTTTTATCAGCTGTAATGGAATATTCCTGGAATGATTAGCGTGCACTGTGGGGTTGAAAGTCCACTGTTGAGCAAACAAAGTATTTTCAGACTGTGCACTTTCAACTTCAGTGGTGTTTTGTTTCATTCATTTCATCTCTCTTTTTGAAAAGAGGTGTCATTTAATCTTTGTTCTCCTGAAGTACCAGGCAGTTAATATATTTACAAGAGTCACGTAGAAAGTTAGCTCGGATAGACTGTTACACCCAAAAGTTTGGGGAATGATTTTATGTGTGTTTTTGTTTTGGTGTTTTTTTTTTTCTTCCCCTGGGCCTAGATCCTTCAAAACTGTATTAGGTTTGTGTGGCCTTTCCCTTGTGTAGGGGAAAAAAAACATTGTCACTTGACACAAATTACTTTGGTTTAATGTACAGGCTGTCTGCTGTCATTGTCACAAAAAGAGTTTATATTGAACTGCTGTTGCTTGCTTTCTGGCCTAAAGACTGATCTGAGTGCAGTACATAAGGCATGTTATTGTATTATCTGTGACTTTCAAAATTATCCCTCATATCTAGTACCTTCTGATGATTACTATTTTCCCCTAATTCTTGTGAAGTATATACTTTCTTATTTTGAAGATGACAGCATGAATTCTTACATCCCTGTATAATGTGATCATGGACCAACCTCATGTCTTTGTACACTGTAAAGTAAAAGGTGCATTAGCATTTGAGAAATGAGAAGTGAACCTGAAAACAGTAATAAAATAGGTCTAAAATATTTGTAAAACAGGAGAATGTGCTTTAAAGCAATGTCTCTTCCTAAGACTTTATTTAGTTTCTTGATTTTGTAGAGCATGATAAAATCCCTACCTTCTGAATTTGGATTCCATCTCTCCATTTCCCCTTCCCCCCCCCCCCCCCCTGTTGACGGCCAGTCTTCCTTTTGTTTAAAATATACCTCACCTGACACTAGAAGGCCAGAACTTCTTAGTTTTCCATATTTATGCTAATTATTAGCTTTCTGAGATAAGGTTAGTCTGGCATACTCTTTGATACAAGATTTGACAGGCTGTGAGCATTTGAGAACATTTCTATATGCGTGGTCTGATGAAACACAATAAAGTCTTACAAAATATTCATATGTCTTGGGTAGTACATTGTTCAAGTTAAAGCTGCCTATATCTTTATTTTTCTACTTTAGAGTGAGTTGAAAAGCAAGATAAAGGGCCAGTTGTTATCTTACAAAAATGTTAAAAATTACAGTTGACCTTATGTTGTCTGCATTCTTTTTGCCTTCCAGTATGGATTTAAATGTTTGGGTTTACAACTGCGCATGCTTTCACTGTGTTATGATGTGTGCCATACAAGTTGAGAAGGCATAGCCTACTGATAAATTCAGCAGCTGCTTCTTCATTCCTAAAATGACTTTTGCTGGATTGCTTTCCTTAAAATGTTGGTATTTTAGCATGATTCAGGCAGCATTATTTACAGGAATACGGAGCTAACGTGTGTTTAAAAGTAGGGCTTTTCTTGGCTTTGCAGTACGATTAAACATATTGTTTTGTATCTGAATATGGTATTTAAAGTATGTATCTTAAATCATCACCTTTTATCGGTCTCTTTATTCCAAGACACTTAGACTGGAGAATCAAACTTTTTGGAGTATAGTGACAGCCATTGTTCAAGACAGTGGTATGTAGGGTATGAAGTTGGTTTTTTAGTAGAATTTGGAATATGTAGATGGTTAACCAGCTAAGATGTTATTAGTTCACTTTTTGAAAAGGAAATTTAAAATTTTGCCTGACTTGACTCATTGTGGGTAACTGTAGTGCTCTGATGGAGTCATCTATTAAACTAAAGAACACTCCTGTGTGGGGGAATTGAAGGTCCAGTAGAAGCAGCCCTTAGTTTACTTAATATTTCTTTCATAATCTCTGAAGTTCTGCTTGCATCTATAATGTGATTAATAACATTTCACCGGAGGGCAAGGAGGTAGCAGCAGTCTGGTCCTGTTTGCATCAAGAATCGTCTGTGTCATTACATGGAACTAGTTTGAACATACAGTTTGAGGCTTGTATTTCACCACTAGTAAATAGTGATGATCATCTTAGGTGTGCATGTAATAGCCTGGTACATAATGGAATACAGTTTGATAAATGTAGTTTCCATATTTTTATTGGCACTATGCTTAATATATTTTATAGATTATGTTTAGAAAATCTGTTTGTAACTAACTCTGATCTTTTTCTTTCCAAAGATGAGCAAGATAAGCACTGAAATTATATCCATGTCTCTGCATTCTGTAAAAAAAAAAACCAACCAAACAAAAAAAAAATCGATTTGTGCCCTCTGCGTATTGCTGATCTTTTATAGTGTCTTGAGGAACGGGACATTATTTAAAAAGAGGAAGTTAGGTCTACCACAGAGGAAGCATTATATTATGGATTAAATGCTGTCCTTGTCGTCTTCGAACCACACTTTTTCTGCTGTCTTGCTACATGCGTGGTTTTTTTTTCTTTATACAGTCTTCCAGTTCTCTAGTTGAGTTGCAGACAAGTAGTTTTGAAAGTTGTATGTGTAGCTCTCTTGTCCTCTTTTTGAGTATTGGTCTTGGAATGTTTGCTTCTGAAATGCTGCTTGATTTGAAACTGGATAGGTAGAAAAATCCTTTTTTCTGTGCTCAATTCCTTCCTGTACTTGGGCTTATGTTTGCGTGCATGCTCTTAAGTTTTGTTGGCTAGAATTGTCCCACAGGAGATATTACATCCACTGAGAACTAGACAGAATACTCTTCTTGGTGTTTCTCATCTCAAAATGCATGCGGAGGGAGGTTGGATAGTATAATCAGCTATGCTAATCCTGTGCTTCATGCATATTCTCCTCAGCTGGGAGAAATTCTTCAGATGATGCAAAAGAATTGAAAAAGTGGCTGAGAACTTGCTTTCTGTGACTTGACTGCATTTTTTAAAATATACACTGTCAGGGAATAGTAGAGCTGGAAAGAGGTACTGTTAGAATTGACCTTGCTACTTAGCACAGAAGGCTGTGAATGATTCCACAGATACATTGCTCTTTTAATTGTTTTCTTCTGAGAGAAGGTTGTAACATCAGATGAAAAGTTGAGACCAGGAATAAAGAAGGTCTTCAGATGCATTGCATTTTTTTCACAGGTATTTCTTCATAAATGGTGTTGTGGGGCACACACTGGCTTGTTGATTGAACTGTTTCATCTCCAGATCTCGTAAGTGGGTGCACTGAGGCAGTGGCACAGAAATAGTGCTGACAGCCAGGCATGGATTCCTGGTAGTCATACTCAGCGATATTGCCACGGGACCATAGCCAGTCAGTTCCCTTAATAAGTGTGAAGGTCCACTGGCAGCTCTGACAGAACAGCTGCAACTGATGTTATAGCATACTAACACCTGGTTGTTAACTCATTCACTGCTGATCGTTCTAGCAACTGACCAGGAAATAATGCGTTTTGGCTAGTTTCTTGACTAAAATTTCCTTGTGTACCTTGATCACTAGTCTTTTGAAGAGCCGTTATTACACTAACTTTGCACTGATCACGGTTTTGTCAGGCTTTTGCTACACTGCTGTATATTTAGGCAATATCAGAATGTGAGGTTAAGATTTTTGAATACTGTTGAACAATAAAAGGAGAGCAAAACAAAATGATCCATATCTTCAACTTTCTGTATGTTCAGTAAAACTGAATTGTTTGTATGACTTCCTTCAATGTGATGGGAAAATTGCCCAGGTAATTGCTTACTTATTTATTCTACTTATATGTATCATCCTTCAAAGCGTGTTGCAGGATTTCTGTCAGATGCAAAAGAGTGTTTTCAACAAAATGCCAAATCCAGCTGTATGAGAACAGAAGTTGCTTCAGCTTCATCCGCATAAATTAAAACCTACCTTGTGTATAAGTAGCTTAATCCAAAAAAACCCAACCTGATCCAAAAACCTAACTATGTTCTGTGTGGAAATGTTCTGAAGACTTATTTTTATTGAGACTTAAGTATTTGAGGACTCTTAATAATGGATTATGTTGGTAATACTACCTGCCTCTTGTCTAGTGCTTTTTATGAGCAAGTGTGCAAAAAGTATGCTGGTGTAAATAAAAGTAAAGTTTTTTCCTTTCTAACTTTCTGACCTCTCTAACACAGTTGCAGCTGGAAAGTGGTAGCAGTGAGTACTAGGAATCCATCCTTGGTCCATGTGACCAGCAATGTTTAGCACTGCAGCAACAGCATGTGTGGCAATCTTTCCCAGCCTTCTTTCACTGACTTTTGGGCTTGCTTTTCTTTTTCCTACAGAAGGTAGGCTTTTCTCATTTGTTTTTCTTTACTTGAAAAGGGGGGTGTGGGGTCTCATGGTTTGTTTTATGTTGCCGTTTGTGGTTTTTGGTCTGTTCTGGTTTTGTTGTTTCAGTGGCTTTTGGGTTTTGTGGGTTGTTTTGTGGATTCTGGTTTTTTTGGGGGGGTTGTGTGTGTGTGTTTTTTGTTTTTTTTAAGAAAAAGTTTTTTGTTTTTCTTTCAGTCTTTGACTTCTAAAATTAAATTTTAAATGGCATACTGTCTTTTGTATGTGTGTAACATTGTCAATTCCAAATGCACTATTGTAAGTCTAATACTTACTGACTTCTTAACACTGCTCCTTCTTTATGCTATCACTTCCTCTTGGAAGAAGACAGCCTAATTTGTTTTAGATGAATCAGAAGACTTATATGGAGAAGCTTGGATTTTCTGACTTTGCATATACAAATTTCTTGGATTGTCTGCTGCACTCTGCAGATAGTTTAGTCTTAACCTCTTTCTTATGATGGGAGAGAGAGATCTTCTGGCTCCTTTCAGTACTTGACTTGAGAAGGGAGTGATGACGTGTTTATACTTATGTGGGAGCTTGCATCAAGAAATCTCTAGTACCATAATGAAGTGATTGGAATTAGTCACTTCAGCAGTTTTAAAGGCTTTTGCAGGACTTGACAGTGAGAAAAGCCTAATTTATCGAAGTTAATTTTATTCATAATAAAAATTTAAAATGCTTTGTTAATATCTTTCATCTAATTCTTTTATAGCATGACCTATGAACTGAACTTGTGTGTGATTTCTGTGCTTAGACGTGTTGCTGTTAACTAGATTTATTTAATTTTTTTATTTATATCCTGAAGTTATATTGGATGTGGCATCTGAAATATTTTACATAGTGGTGTCAACAACCATAGGGTTTTTTTCTAAACTTTTCTTTTGTACTTTATTAAATATTTGGGTCATCCTTGACCTGATTTGAAGTCTGATTTTTTTGTCCCACCCCAACCTGCAAAATCAATTTGGCAATCAACTTCTCTCTGTTCCAATTTATACAGAAGTGTATATAGATTAAATGTGTCAGAAATGCTCCAGGACTATTAAGCCTAGATATATAGCTCAGATGTTGGTGGATATTTTGATGTTTTTTTATGAAATGATTTGGTATCATTTGACCTGGTTTAAAACCTGTTGTTTTTAATTGTGTCAAATTTTTTCAGCCATTGAGTCACAAATAACATAATTCAATCTCTTATTCCTCTCCTAATACATCTATGTGATATGAAAATTCAGATGCCTTGTCTCTCTTACTTCCTCTATTACTTTATCTTAAAGGCCCGAAGTTAACTCCCCGCATTTATGCATGGTACCAACCAACTTGTCTTTTATCGGACTGCAGTGTGAAGACCCATCTTCCTCATGAAACATTTTCATCTGAAGTCTAGTGTGGCACAAGCCTTGTTATATCACTAGAAGTCTTCCTGAAAAGCATTTAAGAACGTGTTCTTGGATGCTAGCCTTAAGATCAAAACCCACTGATCATATTCTGAAAATGTTTTACTGAAGTTAGACTACCCATTTTAAAATTAGATTTCATTATGTTTGTTGGTTTTAATGTTGTGTCATGCTAGTTGAAAAGCTGGAGTTCTACCTTGCCGTAATTTTCCAGCTTTTAAGAAGTTCCTTGTTTGTTTTGATGGACAGGAACCAAACAGTTTCTTTACAGTTTTAGGTCTACGTTTATTATTGAGTAGAAGGAGAAGGAAGATTAATGTCAGGGGATACCTTGACAAAAGAGCTGCATTTCTAGCTATAGGACCATGTTCTCTACCTATCCCTCTGCGTGTTTTAGAGAGTCAAATGAACAACCCGCTGTTGATGTAAATGAGCAAGATGAGATGCCCTAACCTGTTTGAATGCACTTTAACATGCTTTTTATGAATGAAAAGGTGAAGAAAAAAAAAAAAAAAAAAAAAAGGGGGGGGGGGGGGGGCAGGGAAACCCCCCCCCCCCCCCCCCCCCCAAAAAAAACCAAAACAGAAAAAAGCAGAGGTGGTGATTTAATAGTAAGAGCTGTAATACCTCATCTTTGAGGCAGAATGACATCTCTAATTCTGAAGGGTGAAGATGGATGATGTCCATCACCTGTATAGATTTCAGGACCTCCAAAGCAGCAGCTCCATTTCATTCCAGTGTTTTCCTCCTGCTGATGGAAACAGATATGTGGCACTATCAAATGCAACATTCCTTTACAGTCTGGACATGGTCCCTGTCAGAACTTATTCATAAATAAATACACACAAGGAATTTAATTATCTATTTTAGTAATTATAATCTCCCTTTACAGCAGAGATGTGTTGCGATGCAGGGCAAATGTGCAGAAAGCTCCTAGTGGAATGAAATTTATAACTCTGCAAAAATTTTTTCCTTTTTTGTCTTGTAAACGTGTTCTGATTTGTCACAAGCTGGCCCTTTAAGGTGTGCTAGCCTGTACCTCCTATTAGCAAAACTAAATCCTTTGGAAAGATAATAGGAAGAAGTTGCCAGCAAGGCTTAGACCTGCATGAGTGTTTAGAGGTCTGAAGGAAGATAGAAAACCAATAAAAGCCATAAAATAATTTTTTTTAAGCTTCATTGTAAATACTTTCATGGTGCTGCTTTTTTGATTTAATTCAGCTTGAGATAGAGAACTAAGATTCAAGCGTAATAATATTTTCTACAATAAATTAAACTAAAAAAAAAAAATATTTTCCAGTGGATTCACACCTCACTGTTAGTAATCTGAGGAAATCACTGTAGGCTATGCATCTGCATAAACTTTTTCTTAGGGAAATAGACAAACACAACTTGGAAATTATTTTACTTTTAAATATTGAGGTGCTTATGAATTAAGACGCTTATTGTAATGTGGCTTTTAAACTGGTCACTGTCACCTACATTTTAAATAGCTACTTTTGCTGGTTTGCGGCTTATTTTGGCTACAGCAAATTAATGCGGATCAGTTCTTTCTTGCCAACCCTTGTCCTTAACAAGATGTGAATGTGGTCCAAGTAATTACCATTTCTAGTGTCACAAATGACATTCCTTATACAGTGTGGTCAACTCAGTACAGCTGCTTTAGCAGTAAAAATAGTCATTGTGGTACACATTCCCCTTTTAGTGTTGTGTTCTGTAGTTTATTCATCTGTCTCAGTCTTTAGAGAGGTCTTTATACCAAAGAAGATATTTTTGAAGAAACAAAAATAATTGTTCTTTTGGGATGTTCAGAGAAAAACTTCGCTCTGAGGCTTGCCAAGTTGTTACACAGCTGTTAAGATGATATAATGGGGTTTTGTTTGACTAAGGTTGTAAATACGAACTTCCTTCCTTCTGCATTTGTAGTGAATCTATCTGTATGCAGAATTTGTGATAAATCTCTTCCAAATTTCTGTTGAGGGACAGTACCTATGAAGTGCTTAGAAACTTCAACATGCAGTTTGTATTTGCTGATGAAATGGGTGACCTAATTTTCTATGAACTAGATAT
>NW_009259524.1:1591015-1598401 GCF_000687185.1 Egretta garzetta
CTGCTGAAAGAATGTATGTCTAGAATAAGAGTTTGTCCTGGTTTTATATAGCAGAAAAATATTAATTTGTGAGAATTCTTGACCAGAATACCCTTAATCCTGGGAGGAGTTCACTATGGTTACGTGAACATACTTAGTCAGACTTCAAAAATGGGCTCAGAGTGGACAGTAGGTTCTGTTTTGTTTATGTATGTCAGGTATTCCTGCATTTGTTGTGAGCCATGTTTCCAGCTGCTTTCCAAATTATACTGAAGGAAATGACAGCACTGGTGATCAGGCTTGAGTATTTTGGAAGGGAACTGAGACTGGCTGCAGTGATGCTGTAAACTGAGGTAGTATTTTGCCTTAGGAAGGGCATGGCTCTTTGAGCATGATGCAAATTCAGTATGCATTACAGTATAAGCTTGGCTTTAGCTCTTTTTGTAACTTTAGCTGTTTTCGTAACTAATTTTTAAAGCTTAGAAAGTGCATGTACGTTTTTTATATGAGGACATTAATTTTTATGTTCTGTAGGAAAAAGCTGAGGTAGAGTGTGTTAATAAAATAATGCATCTATAAAAGGTTTGGGTTTTTAAAATATATTGTAGTATCAATACATCTGTAAAAGGTGGGGATGTTTTTGTTTGGTTTTCTTTGTTTAAACAACACTTTGGTAGTATTACGTTTGTAGCAGGAAAAGATGAAGGAATTAAAATATCTGACTAGTTGAGAAAAGTCATCTATAAGTCTTCGAATCATAGAATTGTCTAGGTTGGAAAAGACCTTTAGGATCATCAAGTCCAACCGTTAACCTAACACTGCTATCTCACCACTAAGCCATGTCCCTAAGCACCTCATCTATCCTTCTTTTAAATACCTCCAGGGATGGGGACTTGACCACTTCCTTGGGCAGCCCATTCCAGTGCCTGACAACCCTTTCTGTGAAGAAATTTTTCCTAATGTTTAACCTAAACCTTCCCTGTTGCAACTTGAGACCATTTCCCCTCGTCCTGTCGTCCGTTACCAGGGAGAAGAGGCTGACCCCCACCTCGCTACAGCCTCCTTTCAGGTAGTTGTAGAGGACAATAAGGTCTCCCCTCAGCCTCCTCTTCTCCAGTCTTCTTGCAAAGGTTTCCATTTATCCATTGAATTTGGGAAAGAATGAGCCTTGGGTTTGATTCTCAGTTATATAATGAAATAATATAACAAAATAATAATAAATACAGCATATATTTTTTTGTGAACGCCTTTAAAGCAAGATATTGTGAAGACAAAGACCCTGCTTTCAACGGCAACAAACTTTCGCACAGAGTATCGTAAGCAACCATAGCCACAGCTGAGAGTGTAGTTGGCTGGTACCCTTGTTTGAGTACTGAGCTCTGTACACCTGTTAAAAACAAAAATTTCCAAGATGTCATTTCAATTAGGGAAACCTTAGGAGTGTGCTAGTGAGGTGTGTGTGCTGGACAAGGACAATGGGAAGTGGTTGTTCTTCCTTCTCCAGGAATGAGAATACAGGGTCCCTCTTCATTCTTCCATAAGAGAAAGATCATTTCAAACACTGAAAACCAAAAATTGTCTGTAGTTACTACTAGGGTTCTATTTAAAAACTTAGAGTTAAGGTATTCAGGGATCTACAGCAGAGTATTCTTCTAAGAACTCCTTATACTAAGTAAAGGTCTAGCAGAAGATATTTAAAAGTGTTGTTCCAAAGGAATTTTGCAATCTTGACTCTGTCAATGTGAGGAAAAGATTAGAAAATTCTTACTTTGCCTGAGTTACTCCAGACTTACCTTGGCACTGTTAATATCTGGTCATTGTTTTGTGAGCCCTTAGTATTCCTTGCTTGGAATTATGAGTGATATTTTTTTTTAAAGTATGTCCAATTATTCTTATGAAAGAATTTGAATTTAGGTGTTTCTGAAAATATTATGGTATGACATTAGCCATTCATGCTCATATCTTTTTGGGTTTTGAAAGAAACCCAACAAAACCCCAAAACACAGATGTAGTTATTAGCATGTAATGGTTTATAAAGCACGTACTGTAGTCTAGAAGGCTATGAGGGAATGTAGGAGGAAGGGTGCTCTGTTGTGTGCCTGAAGCTGTTCACCCCATTTCTCTTTCTCATTGCTCACAGCGGAGTCGGAGGCAGTCAGCTATGTGCTGGTGATGCCAGCAGACTGTGCGTACTCATCTGAATGAAGCCATATACAAACTTTGAAACTTGTGTATTGTGGTTTAATTTTTGTATGAAGGCTACAGAATGTTTCTGATACTGATAGGAGAAGCAACCTGTATCAACTAGTTAATGTGTGCTTCAGACAAAGAAAACTTTAACTTCATGGATTTGGTAGTAAACTGCACAATTATAACTGTACCCAAATGAGATATTCATAATATCATAGAATATCTCAAGTTGGAAGGGACCCATAAGGATCATCAAGTCCAACTTCCTGCTCCTCACAGGCCTACCTAAAACTAAATCGTATGACTTAAGAGCATCATCCAGATGCTGCTTGAACTCTGGCAGGCTTGATGCCGTGACCATTTCCCTGGGAGCCTGTTCCAGTGACTGATCACTCTCTTAGCGAAGAACCTTTTTCTAATGTCCAATCTGAACTTCCCTTGACACATCTTCGTGCCATTTCTCGTACCATTTCATGTAGCAAAGGAGTGTTTACCTCTAAGGAAAGAATGCCAGGTTTGTTCCTGATAATTTGGGAAAACTGTGCTACAAATACAGGCCTGTTAGTGTAAGCCTTTCCTTTCAAACTTTACTTTTTAGTCAAATTTGTGTTGCAACAAGTGCTCATTTGTACCCTTATATCATCAGTTCTGTGATGCATTTTAATGGAGTGGTGCCTTTGCTCATGCACTAACATTTCAATGTTATAAATACTTACAGACTACTCTAGTGAATAAGTAACTTACATTGGCAAGAGATTTTTCTTTTATTATTTTATAAATATATATTTAATAATTTTATGTATACATATATATACACACAGATTTACAAGCACAGACGTGCTTACATGTGTTGCCTTTGAGCTGGTTCTGAGACCACCAATTCCACAGATATATGCAAGGTTCTGTGCTTGTGAAATAAGTTTTTAGTTTTTAGTTTTCAGAAGTGTCTGACCAATGCTTGTAAGTATTAAATGAAAATGTACAAGAGGGATACCACTACTTCTGTATTTAGCCTCCAATTTGAAATCTCTCTGTAATGGCCTGGGCATGCTGTGTTATCATATCTTGTGCCTCAATGCCATTGAGTTAATGCTACGATAATTGTGAATTCAGATTTAATAATGTATTTATGGGTGGTAATGCTCTACACTTCCTTTTTTTGCCGAATTGTTCCAACTTCTGTTTAAATGTAGTCTTCTCTAGGGGTTAACTTGGTATCTGAAAAGTGCTAAAGCATTAAATGCTTGTAATGAAAAGTACAAGCTTTAAATATGTTTGTAGTTAAAGTAATAATAATTATTAAGACTTATCATTTTACTAATTTGGTAAACCTGATTGAATTTTAATATAAATAAATGCAAATGCAGTAAAATGATAACTTTTTCAGTGTCATGCATATGTGTTTGCATATGCCCTACAGTAGGTGGCATTTGAAACTTTCTCTGTACTAATTGGAAAGGTAGCCTTTTCTATTTACTATGAATTTAAGAATGTAAGACAAGTGTTTGAATTGTTTATAGTACACTCTCTGAGCTATAAGTGGAGTTGCAAGTTACAGGTTAGCATGTTATAGGTGAACTTGCTGCTGCCAAAACGGGGAAGTCCCACTTGTTTCTTTCTCTGTCCCTTCTCCCAGTTTTGTGGTATAAACCCAAAAGAATGTGTTGGCTCTAGTAGTTGTCCAGTCAAATGGTAATTTGGTGTTTGGAGTGTTGAATGAGTTTTCTGGTGGTTTTGAAGGTTGAGCAGGTTCAGTGATGCTGTGGAGTAAAGTGCTAGTGGATGGAGGGGAAGGAGAGTCCTTCCTTTTATGGACAGCAATGAGATATTAGGCTGGCTCAAGCTTTAATGTGCAAGTTGTTTTAAACTGTAGGAAGAGGTTGTTTAAAAAAAGAAAGACATCAGGAAAGCTTGTAGAAACATATTTTTTGGAAAATTCCTTTGGAAAGGACTGTAGAAAGGTGGCTGTGGAGTAGAGAGAAAGATAACTTTACAGTTTGGTTGTTTCAGAGGCGTTGTCAGTGTTTTCTAAATGCAAAGAAGACATCCATCCAAAATGTGTTGGTTTTAATACCCTGCAGCTCTTAAATGCCAACAACAATAATAAATTGTCTGAATTTCTCAAATGCTTTGCTAAATGTGTTTGTAGATCTACCTAGCTGATACATCGTAGGTGTATTTGATGAATGAGTTCACTAAGAGTAATGCAGCTAGGATGTAGGCTGCCCCTTTCACAACAGCGTGTTCCTGAGTATAGGTCAAATTGAAGGATTGCAAGTATCTTAGCATTAGGTGCTCAGCTTCTTCATCTGAACAAGTGGTATATTTATCCCAGGAGACGACAGGAAGGAAGAATGAGAAAGTGTGTGCTGCAGCCCCTCCTTTCCTATGTGACTGGAACTGTTGGGTATGCACAGCCCAGTGTGTGCTTGTAAGTGACTTTCTTTCTGAAGGGCCAAGTGCAATTGATCTGCTACCTTCAGCATATCACGCAACCTGCACCCAGCTTTGCTTTTCCTGGGCAACTTGAATGTGGGCTATGTGAATTACTATGAAAATTGTTCACCTTGTTGTTGTCTTGAGAAACAGGCAAGCTGAATTCACCTATGACTTTTTATTAAGTAGTGTGTTCCAAATAAATCCATCGTGATGGAGGAGAGGCTCTGTGGCTGCCAGGAAGGATGGCAGTCAAAGGGTAGTTACTATCATAAGAAATAATCCTGCCTTTTGCTGCTGAGAATTCTGTGGGAAGGTGCTGTGTGGTGAAGCCCGTAAGCCGTCCTGTAGAGTACCATTCTTCTTAACTTCTTGAAAGCTACAGAGACTCTTGATGTTCACAGTTCCATTGTGATAGGAGGCTATGTATTCCCCAGACTGATGAATGCCATGGACTATCTTGTCCCTATGAACTTGTGTTACTTAGCATGGAAATGAGACTATTGTACAGTATTTTTCAGTCAGTGTGACCCTTGCTAGGAAGCCCTCATGTTGAAAAAGGCTCATTCACTGTTTGCATTAAAAAAAAAAAAAAAAAAAAGTTGTATGGAAAACAAGTACCCATGTTACTTTCAGGTGGCTTTAAAACTAGCCATAAATTATGTCCGTCTGATCTAAAAATTGTGACTTTTAAAAAACTTTTTTGCAAACTTTTAAATTTTTTTAGTCAGCCTTTGGTGTTCTTTTTTCTCATCATCTGAATTTGTCTTACCTTGTTTTATGAATTTACCACAGCATCAAACTTAGATGAGAGACAAGAATGATTGAATACTGAGTGATAGAACTTCCAAGTGTGTTTATAAGGAGAATGTAATGTGAAACAATGCAGTGTATCTATGTCTGTGTGTATAATAGCTGCACTCAGCCACCTGCTTAGGTTTATCCTTCAATGAATAAAAAAATGTCATTAGTTTAAGAGTTTGGGGGGGGAGGATTAGTTTTAGTCAAGAAAACTTCTGGAAAAAATCTTGAAACGTGTTCATGAGTGGCAGTATGGAGACTGTTGACTCAATTTATTTTATTTCTTCCCCACGGTTGCAGTAGCAAAGCACTCTGCTGCCTTTTTTCTGCTGTCTGTTTTCATAGGCAAGAAAAATTCCATTTGCAAAGCTACGAAGTGTGGTGGCAGCAGACTTTACAGTAGTTGTTTATGTGACTCAGGTGCTGAGCTGTTTAGACAAGGCCTTTGCAGCTTAGGAGTTGAACAGTGTTTCTTAGGAATGCTGGCCTAATCCCATGAATTTAAATCCTTCTGTTTAAAGTCCTCCTTTAATAAGACCCAGCTATCAGCCCTGTCGTCGTCTTCTTGTTGTTCTACTGTATAGAAATTTTGTGTCCACTTCCTCAGTGGCATGACTTACACCTCCTTTTTTCCTTTTTGCTATGGAAGCTGATTTTCTTACTTTTTCAGGAATGTGTGCTTTAAAACATTGGTTCTGTGTTAAATATTTACATTAGGTCTTAATCTCTACAGTTAAATTCTAGATGAAGTTCTCTGGTATGCATCAGTTGGTGCTTAACTGTCTTTTAGACTGCTCTAACCTTTGACATAACATTTTTTTTTTTATGTTGGGGCTACTTTCTTGCTTTAAAGTACTTTTTTCCAGGGAGTTGAGTCCGGAACTGGTGTTTTTTCCCCCCTCTTCCCTCCCTCCCTCTCCATTGCCAAGATTTATTTAGAAACTGAAGTAATGCAGCTTTTCAGTATGAACATATATCTTTAGAGCACATCTTAAGTATGCAAGATTAATTTAATTTTTTTTTCATGAGTTTCATGAGGCTTCTAAAATAAACATTAAGTTCAGTGCTCAGTAGGCAATGCTTAGATTCCTGTTGGACATCTGTGACAAATTTCATAGCTTTATACCTCAAATTGCTGATACTAGTTTGAGTTATTATGTGGATTTCTTGTTTTAAGATAATTAAACCATTATTCCAGAGAAAGGATGTTAATTGACAGTAAAAGCAAAACTGCAAGTGAAGAAAGTGTTAGAAAGAAAAAATACAGGGAGAAATAGTCAGTCTTCTCCATTTATTTTTTTTTTTTAGAAACTTTAGAGTTTTTCAGTGAGATTCTGCTAAAATGGCAAATAAGAACTAAGTTGTATTTTTCAGCCATTATTAGTGAGGAACATGCTTTTCTGTATCTGCTCACAGATTTTCTCCTCTTCAGCAATTTGCGTAGGCTTTACTAGAGAATAGTGATGGTGGAACTGTTACAGGCTTTGGCACCTTGCTCAACCAGATGTGTCTCAGAAGTTGCTTTGTGGATTGAGATCACTTCTGAAATGGCTTCTCTCTTACTTTTTAAGGAGAAAAAGAGCAAGTGTAGGACTTCCTTCAAGGGAAATTTTTTTTTTTTTTCCCTTGCCTGGTGAGGTTGTCAAAATACAGCTTGGATTCTTCCAGTATCAACAAGGAAAACAGTGAGTTGCAGTTCATGCATGAGGAAGTTGGCTTTCTGCCTTGTTATTGCATGTGAGGTTTATGAGGCTCTGAAACTGTGACAACTTGCCTGCAAGACTCTCAGAGCAGTGGTTCTCCTACAATTATGAGATCCATACACATGTTTTTCCACCTACATCCATACTGTGCAGAACTTTTCTGTACTTTCTCCTTTTCATGCCACATAGTTGCTCACAAATTTCGTCGTGTGGCAAGGGGTGAGTAGTGTTGGTTTACTGCCAAATAATCCCCTCCCCTTTCCTCTCCCAGAAACCT
>NW_009259524.1:1598412-1606154 GCF_000687185.1 Egretta garzetta
CCTGCTAACTTCCAGCCTTTTTATCCAGTCTTGACTGCTAGGACTCATCTCTGTCCAGTGCCCCAGATCAGTCTTTCTCTTAGACTCACAAGGCTCTCCTCTATGCAGTCCTTCCAAGTCTCCCACAAGGCACAACTTTTCCATGGAAAAACCTCTCCTTACGTAGTATTTCCTTCTTTTCTGGTGACATCATGGTGCAGTAACATAGATGTGGTACAGTGGCTATCCTCATCTGCCTCACACCTCAATAGACACATAGCCTTCTGTGTAGAGGTTGCTGATGAAAAAGTCATGGGGATAGAGAGGGGGTTTATGTCTCTGCTTGCAATTTGCTATGAAGTTGAAGGATGAAAGTTGACTGCCAGTTTAAATACTTAAATCTGGTCTTAGTAGTGGCTTAAAATATAAAATTAATTGAGCTGGGGTAGCCTGTTGTTTAGATATGTTTATTTTTGGTTTAAGCCGGTGGTGGTGTTCTTTCACTTAGCTTGTTAGGAGTGAGTTTAAAGTAAATCAGGTGTCTTCTAAATTGAATATACTTCTTCCTTCTTTGATAATGTTTCAGACAAAATATTATTTCCATACTTGTCCTCTAAACACCTTTTTTTTCCCCCAAGTGGTGTTTCTTAAGCTTATGCTATTCTGTAATGGCTCACTGTAAACAACTAAATGTGTTGACTCATAAACGCTAAGAATGAAATACCTGTGTACTTTAGGCGTAATGAACATTGATTTGTGGGTTTTCTGAAAAATACACAGAGGGGTGTGTGTGTGTGTGTGTGTGTCAAAAAAACACACACGCACACATGAGATGGTAGTTCCAGCTATAGTAAAAAGCAGCACTTCACAATGTAATCTTAATTCTTACCAGAAATCCTAAATCAACTTCCAGCTTCTTGCAGCTGAGGTTAGTGTAAAGAATATATACCCTGATGTGAAAGTTTATGTAAAACAACCTGTGAAGGATGTTATTTATTTATCATAGCTAAAGTACTACTTTTCCATTTTTTGAACCATGGTTCATAGGCTGTCACTAGGCCCTTGTTGAAAGGGACTTGGCAACTTCTGAGTCTAGATAGTCCCCACATCATACAGATTGCCTGTGTCTGGTGTGGCATCTTAAGTGAGCATTGGCATGATTATCTGTAACCTTTGAGAGGGTCCCTTGAGCAAAAATTAGTTTTTAACTGTACTAAAGCATAGCGTAGCTCAGAGTCTTATGAGGAAATGCTCTCACCTGCATTGTAATTTGACCTATGACCTACATTATTTTCTTACACCTACCTCCTCCAGGTTGGTTTTATCTTTCATATATACAGTCTTCCTTCCTGCATTCTTCCATGTCTGGTGTAGTTTTGATGATAAGTGCATTTAAAGATGTTAAAGGCTTGTATTTTTACTTGAGTCATTAAGCCCTTGGGAAGTTTCAGTAAAAGTTCAGACATCAAAGTTCTTGATTTCCTTTTCTAAAGGTTTTATATAAGCTTTAGTGGAGCTTCAGGCTGGCCAATCGGTATGTGTGCTTCTACCACATCATTAGGAGATGTGCACTTCTGGATCTCTGATCCACTTCCTTTGGGTACTCTGGGGACCGAAAGATTACCTACATTGCCCTTAGTGATCTCCTATCATTTGCAGCTGTGTATTAGGATAAGAACTGTAACTGACTTGCATGCTTCACAACTTAAGTGAGTTGCCTGCTGTCATGAGGAATGTTTGTATTCTCCCTATGCTGCTGCACATCTCCTCCCCTCTGCACCTTCTCAATTTTTGAAATATTTAGGGGTGTTATGTTTTTCTTAAATGTGTGGCTATAGCTAGAATTGGGAAAGCAGAGCAAGAAGCCCAGTGGTCTGAGGTAGGGAATCCTCATTCTGAGATTCTTACATAGTCTGTCTTGAGTGCACTCAAACCAGTGGCTAGAGTTGGCTGAAAACTGTTCCACCCCTATCCCTCAGATGAAATTGGCAAGAAATATTTGAAGGCTTTTCTTCGTCCTAATCTGTGTGGACCAAGAATCACCTCTTAGAGGCATCTGAAATTTATTTTGCTTAGTAATATTTGACTTATTATAGAGGCTCCATCAACCTTCAACCTGGGGGAAGTTTAATGGCCTGCAGCAGATAGGAAGTGTAGTCTTGAGGATTTTTAGGAAGGATTCTTCTGCAAGAAAAATTCAGGGCAGAAATGGCAGAACTTGTTGCGAGTCACTTGTGGTTCTTCAGTGGGTAAGAAAGAGACGCTTTTTAATGATCATTTACTTGAGCAAAATTTGCCATTTATCTAAAAACCTGTAAGACAGATTGACCCGATTGTGTATTTATGTCCTCTTCAAATACTGTCATGAGCATGTTCAAAGTATTCGTTTTCTGGAAGCAAGCATAAATAACCCTTTTAAAGCTTTGAATTTGTACATTTCTGAATTGTGTAATAAAACTTGACTATGAAACTTTTTATGGACATCTAGCTGTCTTTTGTCAAGGTTGCAGCTGCTGCAAGATATTTTTGTTGCATTTATAATACAAAATGTATCCTTTGTATACTTCCTACTAATATTTTTTAAAAATTAGTTATGTAAAAAAAATTATTTACAGACATCCACTTCTTGAAGTTACTAAATTAAACTTAGTTCTGCCTCTCTTTCTGCATCAACTTGTTAATTTGTTGTTATTTTTTTGACATAGTTCCAAAGCTAAAACTGAATGGGAAGAGATCCTACAATAGCGCTTGTATTATGTTAACTCCATAATGAGGATTGTGGAAAATTGGAGCTAGTGTATCTTTTTAAGTACATTTCTGCCTACTGAAGCATACTATACTTTTTATAGATTTAAAGCTTTATATTTTCTTTTATATATTGGCTTTTATAATCTCACTCTGTTTTCACACTGAAAATTCTGTAGTCTTAGCTGGTAAGACTAAGATATCGGCTCCTGCAACTAATGAGTGTCATTGTTTTAGAGCACACCTATATTTTATCCTCTGCTTGAACAAATATTTTAGCTAAGGCAACTTTGTTCTTATGATCTCTGGCTAAGCAGTTTTTTAGAGCTGTCTTCAGCTTGTTCTCATAAAGAATCTGCTGTGAGACATGATGTAATCTAGGATGCTGTTTTTAAGGGAATTAATTTAGTGTCCACTTGGGTACTCTGGCTGGAATCTTGGTTCAGGAAGTGGGACACAATGATTGATAAAGCCCCTTCTTTTCAAGGCAACATCTGTTTGGCTAGATGCGAGACAGGCACTGAAATATATTGGAGGGAATAAAGGTTTTACTGTGTGCCTTCTCAGCAGCACAAATTTCAGATGCGATTAGATAGATTCTTCAGTAGACATTTCAATAATTTGGTGTGCCCCCCTCTCTTGCAGGAAGAAAGATGCTTTTAATTGTGTTTCTATATACAAGGGTCTCCCTATGGAGACTAATTTAAAATTTCAGGCTGCAATTAGGGGAAGCTAGAGTCAACATAAATTGTAATAATAATACAAAGACAGCTGAAGTGATAATGAGAATCCAACCCAGTAGAATATAGGGTAGACTTCTGCTTGATTCACTCTGCATTTTACCTCTTTCTTCAAGCTTTCAAAGAAGGGGTGGGCGGGTAGGTATTTTGTGGGTGGTTTTGCTGTGGCACATCAGAAGTATTTCCCATTGTTAGTTAGAAATCAAGATGATGATGTAAACATTCTAGTATCTTCAGTTTATTTCAGGAAATTGTGGGTGCTTGCGTCAACTAAATTTAGAGGGAGAGTATACAAGTTTTGACTGAATACAAAGGGAGTCGGTAGCTGCAGTGGATGTGAATATGGAAAATCGTGTTCTTCTATTTCTTCATGGTGCTAGCCAAAAAGAGCTTTATTCTTTCATATTTGTATTGTCTGCGAAGAGTCGTGTGTTGTCATATCCCTGCTTTAACACACTGCCTGCTTCATTCTAAAGATTTGGTGCTGAATCTGTGGAAGACCAGGGAGTAACTGTGGTATGTTTGACTTGCTTGGTTAGAATCTCTGGAGGTAGTTGTTGAACAGCCTGTTATAATCCAAAAGGCATAATAGTGCTCTCATGAACAGCACTGAGTTTTAGAAAACTTGTATTTACTGTATATAGCACTGATGTATTTTGGGGGATTCCAGGAACAGCGAGACAGTTTGCTTTGATGTTACCATCTGGTATCTGATTAAGACTTTTTCCAGTTGCTTTTGCAAACGATTGTCCCATTAGCAGTTGCTAAAATTTATGTAAGTTACATTTTCACTGGTGTTGCTATAAATATTTCTATGACAAACTTACAGCTAATGTAAAGAAAAATATTTTTAAGAGCTTAATGAAAAGGTTGTTGCTTGCCAGGGCTTAAAATACAAATAGCTAGAGGCAAATTCTTGTACAAGCATGTGCTTAATTGTAGCAGTAGTGTTTGAAATCATGCAGTATGTTTGACTGAATAACTGTTACTTTCAGCAGCTTTTAATTGATCTTTTATTGAAACTAGCCTGTCTGCAATTCAAAACATGCATTTTCAGACACAACGATTTCTTTTCCATCGTTTCAAAGATGCATTCTTGCATGTTGCCCAGATCAGTAGGTAAGGGAGGGACCATTGTGGGCTGTCCAGTTTTGCACCTCCCAGCTAAACCTGAGAATAAGGCCTTAGAGGGAGGACGCCTGTTTTTCATAGTTGCTGGATTTCTGCAGTCCAGACCAGCTGCCTGATATAAAGTAAAAGACTTGAAAATGAAATATGCTCAAACTGCACGTTGCTTTTTAAACCTTTTTTATTTAGTCTGTAATTATTTGTCTTCCTTCTCCCAGTCGCTTTCAATAAGTCTTGTACGTTTCATGTTCTACTCTTGACTTCCTGTGTTCGAGGAATAGGATTTATTGTTCAAGTCCAATGCCCTATTTTACTTTTGAAGAATGGCTTAAAGAACCCTATGTGTGCGTAAACATTTGTTAATTCCTTTTTGCCAACCCTATTTCCAAATTGCTACTAATTAGTTTATTTTAAGAAATGAGTAAGGAATGAAATAATTTTCCAAAGTAATGCTGAGTCCCTTGCTTCTTTGATTGTAGGAATTCAATTGAGTGTGACAGGACACATCAATTGATTTGTGGCAGATAATGTGTTGATGGAAAGGAAACATCCTTAATGAGTTGGGTAGGGGGAGAAAGAAGGGCAGGAAACAGGTAGTAGACTTGAATCAAAGGTCATCACATTCCTTAGTAATCCAGTGACCCAGTATTGAAATACATTAGTAACTATGAATGCCTTATACACCTTAATTTATCAGTTTACACCTTAATCTTCAATCTGTTGATGTGTGATTAAGTGAAACTACTTTTTCTTGGATCTTGCATCGAGGCAGATACTAGCGTCCAGGACCTCAAGAGGTCACCCACAGTACTTCTGAATATGTGAAGCTCTTCATGTTTGTAAGGCATCCATACTCTTCCATTTTAAAGTTGTATTGCATAGTTTTACCTGTTTAACTGGTACAGAAGGGTGCACAGACATAATTCGATTTTTAAAATGTGGCAACAGATGCTATCTTTGTATAATGCATAAATGCAGAATTTTAACTATTAAAATGATTGCCTGAGTAATTTCAGAAACATATAAGGTTATTGGTTATAAAAGGTCTCTTTGCTTTTACTGAAGTGGCTGAAGCTTTTATCTTTTATTAGATATTCAATGTGTTTTCACCATGCTGTGTGACTGTAAGCCTGGAAAACTATTGCCTGAAGCATGGTTTTAAAAAAAGAAAAACAAAACTCAAAGTTGGCTCAAAATGGTATATTGAAGGAGGCATTTACTTGACATAAGATTTTTATTTGGGATGTTTTTAATCTGAACTTTTTGGCAGATGGATTTGTACCTCAGTTTTTGAATTTGAGAGATGTTGGAATGTCTGTGTGCTGTAGGAGCCTTGGGATGTATTCAGCTAGTGCCTGTGCTATTTGAAGCTAAAAGAAAACAAATGCTCTTCTATTCAGGTTTTCATCTAGATTACTCAACGTAAACTGGGTTATAGGACATTGGATGATGCATAAAGAATTTCCCATAACTTTCTAATCCCCCTCCAAATCTCTTTTTTTCAGGAGTAATTTCAGAATATTTTATGCTTATTAAGAAGAAACATGGAAATACTAAAGCACATGATCTGCACGGTATCATTGGCTTAGTGTGTTGCAGTATTAAAATCAAAGGAGAAATGTTAGTGTCAGCTATAGCATAAGACTTTCTTATTTTCTACTGAAAAACATGCTGGATTTGATTGGTCCCTGTCATGTGGACAGAGTATTAATGAGACAAATAATGTATCTGCTCAAACTACCTTTCATTATTTACGAGAACTTCAAGAAAATGTGTAGAAACATGGATGTGAGCTTTGGCTGTCAGTTTTGTGAAAGCATTTCAATTTTTTTTTCTGTGTAAGTAACCTTATTTAAGCAGTCAGGTGAATGATTATTAGAGGAGAAAACCTGCTAGAATATTACACTTATGTTTATGTGTGCACACTATACTTACGTGCGTGTACAGTATACTACTACGACTTCTAAACCAGAAATGGATACTGGCATGATGAAGTTAGATGATCACAAATGGAAGAACAACTCTGATTTCCAAATCAGCTCCAAACAGAGTATGTTTTTGAAACTGCAGTATGCTTTATAGTTCTTTTTGGTTCCTGAGGTTAGATTTTAAAATGCAGAAATCTAGTTACTTGTTCAGATGGTGTTTTGAATGTTTGTGTATTGTCTACTGCATCCCTGTAATAGATTTGTAACAAATTCCATTGTTGTTTTTGGGAAGAAAATCCTTAGTTCAGTGACAAGCATGAGCTTGTACAAGCTTATGCTTAAATGATGAGAAAGGTTGGGAGTGAAAACACCAGTTGCCTGAAAGAAAGATGGTTTATTTTCATTTTGGGGTTTTATGCTGTCAGTTGCCTTTGAAAATACCTCAGCTTCTCTAGTTTAAAATGCTTATTGCAGTGCTTCTGAAATTATAGTGAATAAACCCATTCTTGTTGATGACCCTTTAAGCATGTTGGCATTTCCAGTTGGACTTAGAATTCTATTTTTTTCTCTAATAATCTTTCCGTCATTAATTGTTACGTAGACAAATCCTGCAGTCTGATTCTTTTACAACTACTTTTTTCAGTGCAGTGTGTTTTCATTATAAGAAAATAATGTTAATATAGTAATATTTCCTATTGTCTTGAACTGGGTTGACTTAAGTAGGGACTACTGACTTAAAGTCTGCAGAATGGGGTCTCAGTGAAAGACACTTTTGATTATAACTTACCTCTGTCCCAAAGATCAGCTGTTGCTTTCTGATGACTGCAACTTGTTAGTTTCAGAATTCTGCGATGGTGTCTTTTCTTGAAAGTGTCAAGATGTGTATTGGGTTTCTGTGGCAAGGTCTTGGTAGTGGGGGGGCTACAGGGGTGGCTTCTGTGAGAAGCTGCTAGAAGTATTCCTTGTGTCTGCCGCTGGCCAAGGCCAAGCCAATCAGCAACAGTGGAAGCGCCTCTGTGATAACATATTTAAGAAAGAAAAAAAAAAAAAAACATCTGCGGCTCAGTAACCGGAGAGAGAAGAGAAGTGAGAGGATGGGAAAGAAAACAGCCCTGCAGACACCAAGATCGGTGAAGAAGGAGGGGGAGGAGGTGCTCCAGGAGCCGGAGCAGAGATTCCCCTGCAAGCCTGTGGTGAAGACCATGGTGAGGCAGCCCGGCGC
>NW_009259524.1:1606293-1617532 GCF_000687185.1 Egretta garzetta
CTGGGCAACCTGTTCCAGTGTTTCACCACCCTCATTGTAAAGAATTTCTTCCTTATATCTAATTTAGTTCTAAATGACTCCTTAAAAAAAAAAAAAAAAGCCAATAAAACACACACAACCCCCCCCAATACTTAAAACTTAGAACATTTTTTTTTTATTATAAATAAAAATGTCATATCCTTAGAAGGGTGTGATGACTCCCAGTTAGGTCATGATTTGCTGAAGTGTGGTACGTTTGCTGTGATCAACAACAGTGAGAAAGAAAATGGCTGTCAAAAGAAAAATTTAAAGCTTTTTCATTGGAACGTGCACTCTTTTGGGGTTGTTACTGTTTTAAGTTTGTGTGTCAAACAGTTCAGATACTGTCTGAGCATTTTGTCTCTGCCTTAATTTATTGAATTAATCCTTTAATTAATGTCCTTTGGGATTTCTCCTTGCGATAGTGGAGCTTGTGCTAAGAGAGATCTCTTTGACAGGACTAGCGAGTTAATATTAGCTGTTTCTGAAGTGAGACACTATCCTCTGTATGCCTTTTGCAAGCAAATGTTGACAGGCTTATAGGAAATGCAGCTGACGTTAGGAAGCTTGGGTGGGGACTACAAGGAGCTGGCAAATACTGCAGGGTTTAGTGCCAGACTTGCTGACACAACAGTACATTACTTGTAGAACTTTTTTTTTTTTTTTTTTTTTGGGCTGCTAATTCTGTCTTCAGAGGAACTGGAACTAAAGCAACATCTCTGATGCCAAGTTAAAATAGCGAAAGCAACAGTTTAAGGGAAATTGGGAATGCTGGTTTCTTTCCACAGCTTAGATCCTCAAAAATATTAGTAAAAAGAACAAGCTCCTCTCTTAATGAAAGGATGAGTTATGAACAGTGCCATAGAATGAATGCACCGCAAAACAAGTCCCATCTAACTGTAGAGTAAGCGGCAAAAACAGCTCAAAGAGCTAGCAGTGTGAAGTATCTGTAAATATCAAGCTCTGTCTGTTTTATGTCACAGTTTCCATTTATTTGATTTGCTGGTTCATAGTCATATTTCCTAAGGCACGCTTTTAATAGCTTCCCTCAGCCTTCAAATAAAAATTCTTTACTTCATGTGTATCTAGACATTGAGAAATGCTGTGCTGTTGAATGAGAACAGTGTTAAGCAGTTTGACCATGTCACCTTAAGTACAATGTGTTTGTCTTGAATTTACAATATTTCTGGTCCATGTAAAAGCCTAAGGAGTAGTAAAGCAAAGCTTTGAAGGGGTGTGAAAGGTGGAATCCAGCTTCTGTTTGTTTTGTAGAAGTTCAGCCAGAGTATGAGTTGCTGCTACCCTACTGTCTTCATTTCTGTATGTGGGAGGGCTTTCAGGTGACATCATGGAGAGGAATCCTGCAGGGGCAGGCATGCCTGGCTTACAGAACGTAAAAACTGCTGTGGTCTTGGTGGAAGGATGCAGCTCTATTACATCAGCATACTAGCATTTTTTTGGATTCTAGCATCACTCTTAGATTTTAAGAAGAGCTTCCATCCCTTCCCCAAGAGTGCTAGAAGTACTTTACAGGAATCAAAACAAGTGTTGGAAAAAATGGTATTCAGATGGTGAATTTAATCTGTTCAGTGCTTGCTTCGCGCAGTATGCCACAGCAGGTTAGCTTTAATATTATTGCTCCTTTTAAGGTAAGCAGCTGCATTGTGCTCTCCCACAAAAGTAAAATCTAAGGAGGGGACTGCAGTGGCTTTGCCTAGAGCAACTGAATGGCAGTATCTTGCATCTGTGGGAGGCGTTGGCTTCTGCTGGCCTCGGAATTGTAGATCACATCTGAAGTCTCCCTTTCCCTGACTATTTTATCAAGGTAAAGTGAAATATAAGCAATATATAAATAGAAGGAAAGGCTATTTTTAAATCGTGGAGGGGTTTCGCGTGAACTATTGTCATATAAAGGCAAAAACTGATTGAACAGTTTTTCTCTGAGATAACCTTTATCATCTTCCTTAACATTGCATCAGACTGCAATACTGTGGTGTCTTTCAGACCACGATTTGTCTTTTCCTGAACACTGGCATTTAGAAAGTTTGCTTTTAAATCTATGAAATGTAAACTGGTGCTTTCTGAAAGCTATGTAGCAAATTACTCTGTAGCCCATGACATGACCAAATCAAGCGGTACAGTACACCATGAATTTTTTTGTGTAGCTCTTGGTAGCAATCTGTTCTAATGTCTCTCTGGACATTCTATAGCACATCCCTAGGATTTATTCTTCTGTGGTGCGTGATGACTCCCAGGTTGTTGGGTATGTTGTTTCCCCCCCAAATATGCAAATTTTCATTCTGAATCAGATCCTGGGTTTAACAGTGTGGATGTACCCAGGAAGATGTGTGTCTTAGCTCCATATAAGGGGCTTGGAAGACATGTCTGGGGAAGAGAATGGAGGCTTGTTTAATAGAAGATTAATTTCCTTTGAGGTGGTAACAGGTAACCCTTGGAGAGCGTTAAGTTTGTATCTTGCTCACTCAAATTTGTTGAAGGAAGGAGGGTCTCATAGCTGTAACGGGGACTCTGCTTCCAAGGAGGAGTTTCTTTTTTGGATAAAAATTGTGCAGTATCACTGAAATGATCTGGACAGTGTCCAAGATTTAAACCCTCTCATGGGATGTATTCCTGGCATTCTCTGTGGCCTGTTTAAGCATTTCTGTTTACAGACATGTAGAGTCAGCTATTTGCAGTGCAGTGAGACTGCACTTCCTGTGGGTTGAATGGTGTTGCTTAACTGTGGTCAGCTGAATTCCTTGGACAAGAGTTGAATTTTTGTAATGTAAAGTCAATAGACTTTGCCTGAAATAGCTAACAGTGAATGTATGTACAAGGCGAGCATGAAATAATTTCTGATGGTGTATTAAATGTTGTGGACTCTGTTCTTCATCTTTTTCTGCATGGTTCTGACAAAAGTGAGCTGCAAGAATGGCTTTGTAATTATCCAATGCTCACTAACTCTGTACTTGCAGGATAATAAACTGTGAATGTATGCAATTTTTATAAAGCTTATGGACAGACATGTGCTTTGACTTCAGAACACTTTTTCAGAAACTTAGTTGCTGAGACCAGTTTTCTTAGACACTGATACAATTTGAGTATCAAAATTTTATTTTTTTCAGATGGAGCAATTATCAGATGAAGAACTTGACCATGGTGCGGAAGAAGATAGTGATAAGGAAGATCAGGATCTGGACAAGATGTTTGGGGCCTGGCTGGGGGAACTGGACAAACTCACACAGGTTAGAGAGGTTTCAGTTATCTCACGGAATAATTCTTTGTGAGTATTACACGTTTCTCTTCAGTTGGATGCAACTACTTAGCACTGCCACTTGCAGCAAGGTAGGCTGTAGCATGTGACCAGCTTGGTAGTCTTTTTAAAATTTTCTAAATTGGTTTCTTGTCCCCATCTCAAAGTTGTTAAACTAATTTTTCACAACCTGCTGGTTCGACCTTTCCCAAAGAGTATGATTCCTTCTGACAACTACGGAATGGGTATTTTGTCCTCAAGTATATAGAGAAACAGCGACTTTAGCTGGCTAGAGGTAGACTATATCTCCAAACACATGGCTGGACATTGTCCAGCTATGACAGCATTTATTTGTTGCACCTGAGCAGCAATAAGGAACAAGAAATTGTGAATGTTGCCACCGATGGCATGATAAGGTGCCCTGATACGCCCTAGAGGACTCACTGTTATTCCAGAGTACTTGTCCTGCATCAGAGAGGCAGCTGATAGGATGTCTTCTTTTGGCACTTCCTTCTTTCCAGTGTTTTTCCTTTTTCTTCACAAGCAGACCTTGCATTTTGCATGGTATGCCAGACTCCTGGCCATTTCTCTGCTATGGTTTTTTCACCATGTGAAGTGGCTCTCCTGAATAATGTATTTGATCTTCTCCCTCTTTGTCACATAGACTTAAGCAAAGGTATGATACTTCAAGTTTCAGTAAGCTAGAGAAGAGGCAGCTTTTGTCTTCTTCATCTTACCAAAGACTGAAGGAAAATTGAGCTAATCATGTGACAACATTTCAAATTCAGGCTCATCTCTGTTATGTTTTGGTTAAATCTCTGCCTGCAATATCTAAATGTAGGTAACACTGTAGGGGAAAATGTTTGGGGGTTTTTTTCCTGAACTAGTGCATGCAGTGCAATAAAGAATCCTGCCTTATGAGATGAATGGAAGATAGTGTGAAATCTGTATATTGTCATTCTTGTTGGTTTTTTAACTTTCTATGAAGGATTTTTAATGTAAGTGGGAGCTGTTTTGAAGGCATAGCTCTGTAAATTACCTCGAGTGAGGGTCTTCAAAGAGGACCACAATGGATAATTGGTCTTAGGCCTTTTGTCCTCTGCCCCATTTTTTTTCAATTATGAGCAACCTAGAAACATAAGCATGCTTTGCTCAGGGCTTACAGCTACGCTGTTGACATACAGATTTTATGGTGATGTCTCAATTTGTGTGCTGATCCATGCAAAATTCTTAAAACCTACTAACAGATAGTTAAGGGGAGGACCTACATTATTTGTTTCTCACTTTCATATTGCTGTACAGTGCAGTCTGCAACATAGCCTGTCAGTTTGCCCTTCTGTCTTTTGTGACTACTGAGAAATGACATTTCCCCCAAAACTTTAAATGACCTCATATGGTTTTGTATAAACAAGTTCATACAGTTAGTTGTGTCTCAGTTCTTTTGTCTGGAAAGTGATTGTGTCTTGATGCAGCTGTCCCAAGAAGTCCCAATAAAGGGGGGTGATTTGAGCTAATGAGCTCCAAAGTGCATTCTCCTGTAGTCTCAGCATTTGTTGCTATTTATCAGCTGGACTCTTAAGAGCAGTAAGAGGAAAGGTTTTTTGTCTCTGGGTTCCTTGAACTTTAACTTCCTTTTTAGATTTCCTAAATGTTTATTTTTGGGGGATTGAAAGTAAGACCCAGATTCCTTTCCAGATGGAAGTGCTTTTTAAAAGATTTGTAATTGTTAAGATGCCCATGAGATCATTTGAATTGACTTTGCCTTCTTTAACTGTTGGTCTAATAAAAACATTATAAAATGCAGTGACAAAATTTGTAGCACGTGAGCGGTGTTTGACACCAATGCGGAGTGTGTTAACATTTATCCTGTTCCAGTTATCCTGCTCTATGGTGCAGGTTAAATGAAGGAAATCTTACCTTGCTTCTCATGATCATTCAGAATTAAGCTTTTGGTGCTGTTGTAGTTTTCAGTGGTTCTCCAAACTGCTAGTTCAGCATCGCGAGGTCTTACGAAGAATGTGCTCTGATAATAGTGAGACCATATGTGTTTCCAAGGATGTAAAATAACTTAATTATTATTAAATTAAGTAAAACACATTTTAGATGCTTTCAACCAGAATATATTTGCTTTACAGAAAATCTTTTGTGGCAGCTTACCTTAACCTGCCTCTTCTGTCTCCAGTTTCACTGCTGCCTCTAGGGTTATAGATAGATTTATTTTTTTATTTTATTTTTTTTTTCTCCATGTTGTTGTTATGTGTTTTAGTTTGGGGGTTTTTTTTTGGTGTTCTGTGTGGGACAATATGTAAGCTCCATCACAGCTACTAGAGTTGAGGTTTTTTCCAACTGATGGAAGGCAAGGCTGCATTACTGGCTTCTCGTTAAGTGATGATTGACTTCCTAATAAACTGATTTTTTTTTTTTTTTTTTTTTTTTTTTTTTTTTTAAAAGTTCAAGCCAAACTGACGGGAGAAGGGAGCTCAGCAAAAATAAATACTTGGGGGGGAAAAACACAGTGCATTTGATTTTTAACAAAGGCTTGAGTGAAGATGTAGAAAATGGAAATAAAGCTTAGGTGAGAAATTTGGTTCCGTTAGATCTAGAAGATGCTTTTCTTTCAGATGAGCATATCTTCAGGAAAGCTCTTTCAGTACAAGCATTGCTTAAATTCAAACCCTCAGCAGGCCTGTCGAGCCTCAGCAACAGCAAGAGCTGGATTCCTCGTGTAACACTTGTCACTCCAAGGGCAGCAGCTCTGGACGTTGTTGTGCATGTCTTGGGTCACCGGCTGGATCATACTGCCCTACTGCTTGCTATTTACAAAAATGCTGGTATTTATAATAATATTACGCCCATATTAGCCTTCATAACATAACAATTCAATGTATTAGGTAGAAAGATGCCTTGTCTCTCTTAATTTTTTAACCTGTATTGGTTTTTCTAAAAAAATTTACCCTACATACACTGGCAAGGGTTTGCTTTCACAATTTAACATTTTTCACAGTAAAGGCTTATTGAGAAGAACGTCTGAATTTAGCCAATTTAAATTCCCTTTTAATAAAACAGAATTCTTCATTGAATGCTTTTGTGTACTTATGCCATGAATATGCTCATAAGCTAATGATGCATTTCTTAGAGAGGATGCCACAGTTTCAATGTGTTTAAATACTTGTGCAATTTGCTGCAGAGAAGTTGTTACAGGTAAGCCAGCTGTCTGTGTTTTGAAATGAGCTAGTACGTAACACCACTTAAAAATGCATTTGGAATATCCTTCCCTCCTTCTGATTCTAAAAAAAACCAGAACATGTTTAACATCTTTTGTCCATTGAATATCTGAAGCTAAATCTCTGTGGTATGGTGATATATGTTGTCAGTTTAAAGCCTGAAAAAGAGATTTATGTATATATATATATAAAATATATGCCAGGAGTTCTTGAAAAATTTCTCTTAGAGAAAATTAATTTTCATTCATCTTGAAGATTTGCTTGTCCAGTTCCTTTTCAAACTTTATTCTGCCCTTTTTCTTCTCTTTTTCAGAGTTTGGATACAGACAAGCCTGTGGCACCAGTCAAGAGATCACCTCTCCGTCAGGAAACCAATCTTGCCAACTTTTCATACCGCTTCTCCATGTACAATTTGAATGGTTTGTTGAATTATTTACACCCTCAAATATTATAGGAAAAAACCTGTTCCAGCTATAAATGAGATTATAAAATACAAGAGCATTTAAATACCCTTCTAGCTGAAGTGAGAACATATTTGCTGAAAGGATTACTTTCTGATGGACCAGAATTTTGAGTAACCTAAGGCAGTATCTTTTACAGCACCTAGTATCTGAGAATTGTAGTCTAGTGTTTGTACAGAAATACATGTTCTGGGATCTGGTCTCATGAATGAATTGCCGTGTATCTGTTAAACAGGAAGAAAGAATATCTTGCTTCATGGGACAGGATGCAGGAATATAGCTGAAGAACACTTTTGTGTTAAATAAAAATGATGTTTTTCCTTGTCTTAAAATAGCTTCCACTGGTTGTAATACAGAAAGCCTTAATTTAAAGACTTGAGTATGTGTATAGTATTTTGTGGGTTTTTTTTAAAGCAGTGTAACATATCTTGCATTGCTCTGGCAGAAATGATTAGTAAAACAGCTACACTTTTTTGAGAAGTTGAGGTGTGATATTATACAAGTGTATGTTTAGATTCTGTTCACAGGACAGCAGTTTAAGCTTTTCAAATGTAATTTGAACTTTCGTAGACTTCTTCTGTCAGCAAATCTATTTAACTAGTTGGGGGTTTTTTAATTGCTCTTAGACTGGTCAAGAGTAGTAGTGCAAATAAATCTGTGCTTAGCAGTGAGCAGAGATTTTACAATACAGATGGGAAAAGAAAACACAGCTTCCTTTGCTCCCTTACCCTAACTGTTAAATTTGGTAACACAAAGTGAAGAGTTGCACAGACAAACGAAGTAACTGCACATATTGAAAACTCTTGTTTGTTGCAGAAGCCCTGAATCAGGGGGAGACTGTGGATCTAGATGCCCTCATGGCCGATCTCTGTTCCATAGAGCAGGAGCTCAGCAGCATTGGGTCTCATTCAGCAAACAATGCTGCAGTGAAACGCCTTGCCACAGAATCCAAACCTCAGAAACCACCTGCTAGCCGACCTTCTACTAAGCACAGCAGCATGAAAGGATTATCCTCCTCATCTGGTAAGGTGACTAAATCATCACATGCCAACGTATCTTTGGATGACATCACTGCACAGTTAGAGAAGGCCTCTTTGAGCATGGATGAGGCAGCCCAACAGTCTGTTGCAGAAGACACCAAACCAGTAGTTACTGCTCAGCACAGGAGGACAGCATCTGCTGGCACAGTGAGTGATGTGGAGGTTCGCTCAATCAGTAACTCCTCCCGTTCCAGCATAACATCTGCAGCTTCCAGCATGGACTCCTTGGATATCGATAAAGTGATGAGACCTCAGGAACTGGACTTGACTTCACAAGGGCAACCAATCACTGAGGTAGAGTGTCATTAATTCAAGATTTTGGGGTTTTATTTTCTTCAAACTATTTTTTTTCTTCCCCCCCACCGCCCCTTCCCCGCTGATGTTTAGCTAACATCTTCTGTGCAGTGTGGTTGACTAAAGATTAAGATTGCTTTTCATGGACTGCACATGCTGTGGCTACTTCTTTCTCTGTTTTTGTTTCTGCCTGCAAGGGATCTTTTTAAAGAATGTGTACTTTTTTCTTTTTTTAAGGGCTTTCCCCATCTCTTCCTCCTCCTAAGCCAGTCATGGATTTTAATGTTTTATAGTTAATGTTTTTATTCTAAGTAAATGTCATATATTGCTTTTAATTTAAATCCGAGCAGCACACGGCTGTGGAAAAAAGAAAGTACAACTGACAAGACTACATTCCTGTTACAGTACACTTTTAATACCTGAAACATGGAGCAATTTATGAGTGCCTGTCTGGAGCTATACTATACCAGTAATTTGTTGCTGCTTAATAGTCCTGTTGAATGTATGACAGAGAGAACTCTTTGAAGCAATGCACATCACAGAAAAACAATTGGACTGGGATGCAGCAATAGCAGATGTTCATTTGGGATTTTCATGCCTCGGCATTGCTTAATCAGAGAGGAAACTTTTCTGTAAAAACACAGCCAGTTCGGGGAACGTTGAAAGTACTAGTGACTTGTGTGAGGAAATGGGGAAAATATTCCAGAGAATTTAGAGAACTTAAACTAGATGCTGTCATGTAGAAATATTCTCTGAAACAGAAGTCTGGCCTGTTCAAAAGTCAGTTGTACTAATATGCATATTCTCTTTTTATGGGAGAAAACAGGAACATGCTGAGTTTATTCTAATCAATAATTAACACTAGTTTGAATGAGCTGTGCTGAAAGCATGCCTCTACCCATCTGTAGCAAAAGTTCATCTGAAGTAAAGAGTGAATAATGCAGGCTTGTCAGTCTAATGATCAACTCATCAAGGTCAGACTTAGATTTAAATCTTTATTTGAAATGGTGAGAAATGAATGAGTGACAGTTTAGGTAAACTTTTTGTATAAAATGTTCGTGTTCAGTATATTTTTATTGGAGATTCATGATGAGTAAAGCAAAACAGAGGTAAATACACTGTGTCCTTTTCTCTTTGGAAAGTTAAAGTACAAACCTTTGCATTATTGCTGTAGGCCTAAGTGTTGGAGCCAGCCTGTGACAATTATTGATTATATTGTTGTTTGTTTGTCAATCATTTTTTTTTCTGTGGTGTGACAAGGCTTATTTTTGGTTTTTGGATCCCTGACTAGTATTCATTCTGGTATCATTTTTTTTTTTTTTTTTTAAATGTAGAAAGTTGGGCAATATTGCATTTTCATCTCTCCTCAGGCTAATATGATTATGTACTTGAATTAATCACTGCTGTAACTTGCATAGCACAAGAAAAACTTGAATTTTGCATCTCTTAATTTTTAAAAATGCAGGATGTTTTCTGCTGTTGATTTTGCAGGCTTCCCTCTAGATCTCAGCCTCTCTTACTTCAGGAGTGGTATCAGTAGGCATATTGAGGCATCAGTAAGACTGCCCTTCTTGTCTCCCAGATTTTTCAGTTCTTCACATGGCAGGAGTAATCAACAAACCACCTGCTGCAGTTAAGCAACTTGATGTTGGTGAATCAAGAGGCAGAGGTCAAGAAGTTGCTTTGTCTTCCCAAGAAGCTAATCTATATTGCTGCAAGTGTTGCAGTTGCTTTCTGAGCTTTTAGTCACTGACTGTAAGGCTCAAAATCAGCCCCAGAAGCTTTTCTCGAAAAGACATGTGAGAGCTGCCTTTGTAAACTCTGTGATTGCTTCTCATAAGAATGTGGCTATTGTTTCTCTGTCCAGATAAGTTGATAAGAATGATTCTTTTGAAGGAGGTAACCAGAAAGTGTTGGTAATTTGAGAGCCAAATTCTGTTCTCCTCTTGAGAGCAGAAACCTTTACACTCATTAACAGTGCTGCTTTGTTTCTACTCTATCTGTTCTTTTTAATTTCAGTAGCCAGAGGAAGGTGTTCAACTCTGAGAAATTTTCCCCAAGTTTACAGAATTGGTGTTCATCTATTCAGTATTAAAACTGTTTTGTGATGGGATGGGACTTTTTTCTGTGAAGCAATTGTGGTTTTTTTTTTCTCATCACTGGTGAATGGAAAAGGGGAAAATTACATTTGTTTGGAGTTTGTGACAGATTCTGTGGTGGTGGTTTTAAAAATTAAATTCACCTTATATATGGGCAGAAACCCAAGGATTCTTTGGTAGAATCATTGGATACCAACAAAGGAGTTTTTCCTTTTTCATTCATTTAGTGCCTGAAAACTGCTGTTTAGGGGTTTATTAATCTTCATGGCTAGGTTGTGAACCAAAACACCTTTTCCTAGTAGGGCTGAATTCTACCCTCCCACCCACACAGTTGACTCAGTGGTGCTGTTTCTAATGGAGGACATCTCTTTGAGGAAGTAGCCTTTGAAGACCCAGTACCCATGTAGGAAAAAACCACCAGTTTTTATGCAGAAAGTGGGAGAGGCTATTACTTCATGGCCATAGCAGATATGTTTTGAGTTTTGTTATTCTCACATAGTGTTTTAAGTTAGCTCTTCTTTTTGCCTGTCTTCCTTGGGACTGTGTGTAGATGAGCGCTGACCTTTAAAATTTTTTTTGCTGCTATGGCTCTTACAGAAGAGGTCAGTGACTTGGCAGCTCTGCCCTTTTGACCAATCCTTTCTGTCCTTTCCAGGCAGTATAGGGACTTTAAGACATCCTTTCTTTTGCAACTTAATGTCATGCTCTCCCTCCTGTGATTCTAGTAAAACTAAGTAAAATGGAAGACTGTTTTGATAGGAGGAGATGCTTGTCTGAGAAAGGAAGTTAGCTTTGCAGTTACTAACTTCAGTATTCTATCTTAAAAAATAATTCTGCTGTGTATTTAAGA
>NW_009259524.1:1617545-1637154 GCF_000687185.1 Egretta garzetta
TTCTGACTGATAATAGCGACAAACGTTGTGGAAAGAGGCTGTAATTCCACAGCCACCAAAAATGGGAGGATATGACTTCCCTTTCCTCTCTTCCTTCCTTCCTTCCTTCTTTCCCCAAAGCTCTTATTTACACTGTCCCATCTCCTCCTTTGTCCCAGCTTTGGCACTTAGTGGTATTTCACACACCAGAACTTACCACTTTTATTCTGGGGCTCGTTCTGTGTGATTTGGGTGAATTGCATAGGTTCAGAGGAGTCTGATGTGTGCTGATGTACAGTTAGGGGCATTGTAGCCAAGAACTGGAGGCTGGAAGGGAGAGCAGGAATACACCCGCTGGTAGTAATGGATTATTCAAAACCTTTTTGCCTGAGCAATTGGACAGGCACCTTAGTGTCGTTGTCTTCCTCTTTCTCCTAGCACTCTGTGCTCTAGGAACCTCCTGGGGCTGAAGATATATCAGCATCATGACAGATAACTCTCAGTCATCCTGTTGGCCAGGACCATCCTTGTTCTCATTCTGAATTTGTGTCTATGCCACTTTCAGGAAAGTTGAATGGAATTCCCTGGGTTGTCTAAAATCATGGTTTTATTAGTTGTCATCTTGATTTGTTTAATTTTCTCCTTTCATAGCAATTATTAACACTGTCTCTTTGGATGCTGTGAACATTAGTGTATTCAAAGACTTGCTTTGTAGTCTTGAGATCTTGTCTTGTTGGTACTGTGTTGTCTGCCTGCACTTATGTTCTTGTCTTCAGTCTCCACTAAGCATTGCTGAATAAGAAAAATTGTTTCCACCGCAGCCCACCCCCCTGTAATTTTTGCTAAACTGAAATTTTTCTTTCACAAAATAATTTCCCAAATCCTTGCTTGAACAATTTTCTTCCTTAAATTGGTAGACTATGTTTTGTCTTTTGTTCTTTTAGTTCTGTAATGAGTGGCATACGCTTTAAATCTTGGTTTCTGCTTGTGGGATACTTTACTTGAATGTATACTGAATGAGTGATGTAATAGCATGAGTTAAAGATAGGGGAAGTGATGACTATATGACTAACTTGTCCCCTCCACCCACCCATATTATCTTTTTCCTTCTTCCTTTGGTCTCTCTGCTGCCAAGAAATTGCCTCTGTTTTCAGTGAGCCATGCTAGAGCAATAGGAGAAGTAGCTCACATAGCTAGTTGTGTGTGATCAGTGAAAGGGTCCATTCATGGACAGTCATTGTTCCTGCCCTGCATAGACTCAGTGAAGAGGTTGCAGATAAGTTTGAAGTCTGCCATCTGGTCTGGCACAGTGCAGCATCACACTCCCCACACACCCCCAAGGCGGTGGAGTTCTTTATGTCTGTAACTGAGTTTGCACAGCTGAGAAATTCTGACTTACATACAAAGGTAATGGATAACTTAGCAGTTGGTAATGCTACATGCTTTTTCTTTTCTTAAGTTTTTACTTACATCAAGTCTAAAAAAACTACAATGAATTTATCAGAGGTAAAAATCAAGACAGGGCACTGCCAGTGCATTAAAACCGGAGGCTCTTTGCTTCGCTTGGCAGACAAAGCAGCAGTATAGAGTAAACATTATCATTTCTTTCAGGGAAAACCAGATAGCTTTGGGGGCATGACAGTTAGTAATAGTTGTAATGTAAGCTCAGCCCACATAGATGAATCTGTATTGGCTAATAACTCCGGTGGGATAAAGTGAAAAACTTGAAATGGGTGTAAGGAAAGACAAAGTTTGTGTTCCATAGCAATTTTGCCTTGTATGGGCATGTTGTCACTAAAATACTTGCTACACTGTGGTAGATTTTCTAGCCATTAAAGGTTATTGTAGGTCATGTGTTATGTATGATTACTAAATGTTACATTGTATGAAAATGCAGTTAACTGTTTCTGTATCCAGAGAAATCAGCCCATAATATATGGTCTTTGGTAGGCAACAGTGTCTTAAAATAGAGTCTGATTGCTGAACCTCACATATTATTTGCAGGTGATTTAAAGAACAGTTGTGGTCTATTTTAGCTCTTGGAGGAATAGAGCGTTATTGGCTCTTGTATTTTGGGAGCTAAAGGTTTGAGTAGTTTTCCTTATGTTGCATGTTTTGTGTGGTTAGCAGATGTGAAGGATGTTAGTCTCTGATTTGTGAGAGTAATCACAGATATGCAACAAACAAGGCATGACAAATGTTTGTTTTGTGTTTCTTCTAAAGAATCTTTTAAAAATTAAATTAATTTCATTTTCTGCCAGTTCTATTATGTCCTTAGTTTTGTACGCAAAGTGTAATCTGGAATGTTTCCAGTTATCCTTTTTCTAAGCTGAAAATAGTCTACGGAAAGACTTAATCTGAAACACAATTAGACCATCTCTTCCTCTTTCTCTTTTCCCAATTATTAGTCACAAAGTGGCTTTTTTTTTTTTTTAATAAGTCGACAGTAAAGGAAAATTGTGGATATCTATAATCTTGAAGCATTACTTTAGCTTCCAATTTTGTTGGCATAAGAAGTGTCAGCTGTCCAGTTTTCAGATATCCTTGAAATACGTGTAAAATGACTCTTCACTTGCCAGATTTTTTGGAGGCTTTCAAAATATCCTCAGAGAGAAATGTGTCAGTTTATGAAATATGAACAATACTTACATATTTTGGTGATCGTATGTGCTTGTCTATTCATCATGAAGTTTATGCATGATAGTAAACCAGTTTTCATCATATAATGCACTGGAACCCAAAGATTACTAAGACACTCTTTACCGTGCCTGCAGAATTAGCAACTAAACTTTACATTATACTTAATGGAATCTGCAAAGCAAATGATGGGAAGGGATTTTCTTTTTTTTTGGTAAGAATTTTGAATTGGAATCCAAGGGAGATGTTCTAAAAGTTTTAAATTACTGCATCTGCATGGAATGGTAGGCTTTAAAAATTGGGGTATGTAGATTTAAACTAAGTGAAAGGGAAATGAGAACCTAAATGTTATCCTTGTAGTAAATCTTGATTCTCCAGTCAGTGTACCTGACTTATTTTATAGCCATGAATTTAAACTTTTTTCCACATAGGAGGTCACTAATTAAAGTGTAAGCAGGAACCATAAAACATTGTAGGAATCTATTTATTGGCTGAGATTGCCTGTCAACTTTGTCTCACACTGAAGAATAAGCTTAAAAGTTCCCACCCTGGAAGGAACAGGAAAATGGGCAGTATGATACATGTCTTCTTTGACACAGCTGGCTGGCAGAGCTGGTATCAACTAAAAAATTACAGTTATGGTATATTTTATTACCTTAAATATGAACATTAAAGGCATTGTCTATGCCTAAATGCTGTTTTTTCTGGTTGTTCCGTGATATTTTGGGGTCTTTTGTGGACAAGCAACCGAGTGACTCAAACTCTGCGATCCCAAATGCATTTATCTGCAGTTAAAACTGCTTCTTCAGAAACTTGCATGTGGTAGTAGTGAGATGACAGTCTCCAGCAAAGTCATGCTGTATCAGTTAGAATTTGCCTGTGATGGACTTGGCCTTGCTTCCATTGTGTTCTTCTGGAGATGCCGAACACTTGATGGTTTCTATTCTCCAGCTGTTCTGACTTCTTAAGATGAAGGCACACAGTTCAAGGTTCATCAGCCTTCACTTTCCAGTTGTACCAGACTCTTGCCTATTACAAGAAAAGAATGTGAACTGGTGGCAGTGGTAGTCAGCTGAGCTTGTACCCTCTTAAAATGGTTAGACTTCTGTGTACGTACATATGCTGTTTTGATTAGTAATGCTAACAGTAGAACAGCTGCTGTTGTTGATGGAAGCTGTCTGCAGTCCAGTGACCTTTTTTATCCTTTTAGCTTACCCTCCTGCCTCTTTACATGCATCAATTAGAGAAGTCACTATCACAGACTTCATCAGTTTGTAAAAGACAGTTTGAATTGGGTGCTGTGTAAATAACCACATTTCAAAATAAACTTCACTGCTTTCATGCCGGTTCCACAGCACTTTAGAAAAGCACTTGAGTTTATGATAGGATTTATTGAGGAAAAAATTACATCATCGATACAGACAAGCTAAGAAAATGGTTGCTCAGAGGTTGGAACTCTTACTAGATTCATCGGCAAGAGACAAAATACCACAAATCAGCGACCAGGTAAATCTAGGCAACACACCTCTCGGAAGCAGCAGTCTTGGACCAAGCCACTAGACCTGAGACAAGAAATGAGAATTCTTGCCTTATGATGTTACCAACTTTTGTGAAAAGCACTGCAGGGAGTTGTATACTTTGGTTGCAGTTTCCAGTGAAGATACCACTCCACAAGTTGTGATTAATTAATGGAGCTTTTAAAACAGCGAATTTCTTTGTAGATACACCAGTCCACTTAAAACCAAGACAAATTCCTTTACTTTTTCTGCAACATCTAAGTAGAGTAGGGAAGAGAAATACTACATCTGTAGGAAATTAGCAACAGATTACTTGTTTGTCTTCAGGTTGCCAAAAATAAAATTTGGAACAGATGACAAAAATTAAGAACACAGCAAGTGATTGTGGAACATTAAACTCTTAAGAGGAGAAAAGAATTCATGCAGTTTTCTTCAGTCACATATGCTTCTAACTTATAGGATGAAAACTAGGGTTTGTCAGGTTTGTAAAGGAGTTTTAACCCAAAAAAATGAGATTTCATGTTCTGAAGAAACAGCTGAGCCCTGGCCTTTTAGCTGTGTCAGTTGTGTGCATGCTGATTAGTCTTTAGTCTGTTATAGTATAAAAGTTGTCTGCAAATACAAAGAAAAGTCTTCATTTTTCGTTAACCAAATTTACAGCCTTGGTTACAGTTTCCTGTATTGGACACTTACTAGTCTCACGTTTATAAAAGTTATTCAAGATTTTAGACCAGCCACATTAGTGGTTTGCTTTGTGAATGCAGGTTTAATTTTTTTCTTATGGCTTATATGCTTTTAACTTTTTATAGTGTTGTGACTTTTAACTCCCCAGCTGTGTATACCTGTTCTCTTCTAGTGATTGATATTTGGATGATTTGATGTCTACAGTCATGTTTTTTAGGACTCATTTATAGTTTAGAAGTCAACAGACATATTAGCAAATGTTACTTAATACAGTTACTGCTTAGTGTAAAAGGCAGCAGACTCAAACCCAATTAAAGTTATATGTACTTTTATACCCTAATTTCTTAGATGCTTTGATGTTTTGTTTTCTGTGCTGCAGGCCCTTCACAGGATGAAGTATCTGATATTCTTTCTCTAGCTAATGCAATTACACATGAATCAGTGTTACTGAAGTTTAGGGCTTTTTTTTTTTCCTTCCTTCTTTCAGTCTTCCACTTAATGCATCTCATTTTTGATAGATCAGACAAACATTTTCTGTGAAATTATAGAATTATAGAATCATTTAGTTTGGAAAAGACCATCAAGTCCAACTGCTACCCAACACTGCTATTCCACCACTAAACCATGTCCCTATGCACCACGTCTACCCGTCTTAATCCCTCCAGGGATGGTGACTTGACCACTGCCCTGGGTAGCCTGTTCCAATGCTTGTCAACCCTTTTGGTGAAAAAAAATTTTCCATCTTATTTATTTTTTCCTGGGTGGTGTTTTTTTTTTTTTCTTTTGGGAAAATTCCATTGCTTGAAACCTCTTCCCTGCATGCAAACTTTATTTGGGTTTCATGTTTGGTTTATGCTAATTTAGGTCCATGCTACTGCTGAATTGGGCAGTCTTGCCCCATCTTATATTGGCACTAGTATTTGTGCAGCTGCCTAGCGATTTGGATCAGCTTGTGGTCTCCCTGAAAAATAATCCTTCTGAATTAGTTGCTTGTTGATCCACTGGACTGCATGGTCAAAATCACTGCTGTCCACACAAAAGAGATGTGAGAGTACATGATTGGGGTAAGGCCTCTTTCTTGTGGCAGTTTAGTCTTAAATTTCGTAAAACCAGTAGTGAAACTGAGATCTGAAATGTCTACTAGCTTTTGCAATCCTTTCTGTCCTGCTGTGTCCCAAGGAACTTGTGTTCGACAAGGACGCATCACAACCTGATATGGGAGGTGCATGGACTAGCAAATAGTATGCAATATGCAGCAGTTTCTTAATTTGACATGTCCACAGATGTCTTTCTTAAATTGCAGCAGATTTTGATAGGTTTAGACTGTAACTGCCAGAACTGGCATGAAGTTATAAGCACCCCTAGGAGTTAAGAAATACTTGCTGTAAATTTTTATATATATATTTATTTTTTTTTCTGTCCTGATTGTGAGTGGTGGGGTTTGGTTTTTGGTTTGTGATTTTTGTTTTTTTTTAAGTTGCAAAATTGAACACTTGGAGTTAGGAAATTCCAGTTGCCTGCAGTGAAATGGAGTTGCATGAGTTCCAGGAGGAGGGTTGGCCGCTTGGGAACATGGAGTAATAGCTCCAGATTCTCTCCTCCCGTGTCTGGCTCCAGTATGCTCAGCAGCAGCCAGGCACTGCAATTTCAAGAAGGCTGCTGTACTCTCCCGCCATGGACCCAAGCATTCTCAAACTTGGCCAGTCTTTTGTTCAAGGTTAGTAACGTGCAGTCCAGTTGAAGGGCTGGGCAGTGCTCTGTGACAGGATGCAGCCTTGAGGTTTTTTTAATTGTGATGCTCCAGACTTCACTGAGACTTTACGGACTACAATTTTAATTCTAAAGGCTTATGCTCAGACAAATTTGGGTAACTTCCTATGGGACAGCACAAAGTGAGTCTTTGAGGATGCCCTGCTAATAATCTGTTTCATGGTCAGACCTGTAGAGGGCTTTAAAAACATCTATATTTTAAATGAGATGTGCCTTCCTTTCCTCTCTTGGAAATACTTTGTCTAATGTAAATGACCAGTAATCATCCTATAACAGTAAACCATCATGGAAAATTTCTGTCTTAGTGGTTATAGCTTGGCAAAATTCTCACAAGCAACTGAAAACACATCTTGTATGTAGAAGTATCAGGCAGTCCCTTTATCTAATGCTGCCACTTAAGTTTCTAAGTGTCTATTTTCCTTTTCTGATGTTTGGGTAACAATAAGCTGTAACCCCTTTTGCATCTGTCAAACCTTGACTGTGTAACTTGGTTACCAAAATTAACATGCCTGAAACAAATACTTCTGTACCTTTGAAGGAAAAGGAGCAAGCGTGGGATGACATACTAGAAATCTTAGGCACTCCACTTTTTAGTAGCATAATATTAAATTTTTGATTACTTTAACAACTTCACACTAAGAAACTTGTCACTAACCGTGAACATTTTGTCCTGAGCCATAAATGTCTTTTTTGGTTTTCTTTTTTCTTTTTTTTTTCTTTTTTTTCTTTTTTTCCTCTTCGCTTACTGAAGATTATGGAAATACAGAAATAACTCCTCATCATTTCTTTTTTTATGAATTACAGTATGAGGGTACTCAGAGATCTAAAATACTATGACCAACTGGAAATAAGATAAATCTCTACTAAATGGACATTCTTCTTATATGTACTTAGTAATTGTCACCAGAGCATATTATGTTATTTACTGATATGGGAGCAACTGACATGGGAAGCAGATAACCTTCTGTAAAGTGACAATATGTTTTTTTCTGTTTGTAGTGTTTAGAGAATTTAAGTCTCAGTTGTTGGCTTAGTGAGCAAGTGTGCAAAGAAATGTTAACTGGGCTTATTTTCAATTTGTTTCAACAAAGGTAGAAAAAGTGTGCCTGCACATGTTTTGTTGCAGTGATTTTTATCTGAGATTGACTGTTCCCCCTCTTATTGTGGTCAAAACCATATTTGTATCCTATCTCTTTGTCCCTTTCTATAAGAGAGAGCCTGAATTTCATCTTGTCTTCAAGTCATTGATCATTTGTCCATAAGAAATTTGGATGAGGGACACTGCAACTTCTTAATGTAGTCTTGTTTCCTTTGCTTAAGTTAATTGTCATCACTGCTTCTTTCTTCCCTCTTCTGAGCGATAATAAAGCCTTTTTTTTCTCCTCCCTCCCTTTCCCCTCTTCCCCTTTTGCATTCTTCCCTCCCCATTTTCCTACATTTTTACCGTTTCTATGGGACATTCCATCAATCAGTCCAAGCATCCCATTAACCTTCCAGAAGAAGAAGCTGAATTGACTCCTGTAAGTTATTATGACATGTTTATGTGGCTTCTGTTTATGTCAATAGTTGTCAGTTTGCCTGCAACAGAAAAATTACATTAGTGACTTGAGTTTAATTCACTAGTATCCCAACAGTTCAGTAAGGTAACCATGTATATCATCACAGTCAAGCTTTATAGTTACCTTTAACTTGATCATTGCCTATTAATTGAGCAAGGAGACTTAAAATATACTTAACTTCTTTTCTGAAGCATGATTGCTCTTGGCAGTCATAGAACCATAGCATAGAGTAGAATCATAGAATCACTTAGGTTGGAAAAGACCTTTAAGATCATAGAGTTCAACGTGTTAACCTAACACTACCAAGTTCACCACTAAACCATGTCCCTAAGCACCACATCTACCCATCTTTTAAATACCTCCAGGGATGGGGACTCCAACACTTCCCTGGGCAGCCTGTTTCAATGCTTGATAACGTTTTTAGTGAAGAAATTTTTCCTAATACCCAGTCTAAGCCTCCCTGGTGGAACTTGAGGCCATTTTCTCTCGTCCTATCACTTGTTACTTGGGAGAAGAGACCAACACCCACCTCGCTACAACCTCCTTTCAGGTAGTTGTAGAGAGCATAAGGTCTCCACCAAGCCTCCTTTTCTCCAGGCTAAACAAACCCCCTTGTTAAGGAAAGCAGAAAATAGATATATATTTTTTTTTTAAATTAGATGTTCATCGTTTTATATTGTGTGCTCTTATACATTCCACATGAATACATAATCTCAGAGATTTTGCAAAGAAAATTTTCAGTTCTCCTTTCCCATCTGTCCCCCTTTGGGACAAAATTACAAAAATTATGTTTAAAATGTTTAATTCTTCCATTCTCTTTTGAAAATAGCAGATTCTAATTCTTTAAGCTGGAGTCTAAAGAATTCAACGTACTGGTGTATTTGAAATGAAAGCTATGGTAGTTATCTTTTCAACAAAGTTTTACAAGGATATAGCTCTCTATTGGACGCTGCTTACTCAATTTCCCTCATTTTAGTTTGTTTCTTAGGGACAGAAGGATGTTTTTAAAGAAGATTTTTGTAGTGTTTCTCAACTGTCATATGAAAGCCAAAGTAGTGGCACAAGAGTGCCACCAGCTGGTTTAATTAGATGTGTGTTAGTTAAATTGTTAGAGTTTTGCAAGAAATGTGGCAAGATAGCGATGTACATGAGTCCTCAGTGTCTTGTCCTTTTTTGTTGTTTGTTTGTGTGATGTACTAAGGTAAGTTATTTTGTCGCACATACCTTGAGTGAATGAAGTCTTTGAACTTACGGATAATATTTAACCAGAAAGGAGTTTTTCTATTCGACATATTCAAGGCATTAGAACAACAAGATAAAATACCTTGGAAGATTGCCAGGTCATCTTTTTCTTACACTTACCACCCAGTTTTTGTTCATTATTTGTAAATTGACAGTGTAAAGAATGTATTTGTCACCTTTCATACAGTATTATAATGTTTTTAAACCCTGCATGTATGTATTCTGAGCCCTTACTTTAAAATTAGAGGAATTAGATACTCTGTCTCTTAGCAATGAGATTGAATTTTTCTAAATTAGTTCCACTTACTTTTGTACTAAGTGATAATCAGGTGTGTAACAAGAAAATGGATCAGTGTTTGATATGGTTGTGATTGTCAAGGTTTTGCAAAAATGTACAAGTAGAATTGAAGAAATGAGGCAATGTGAACTGATGGTCTGCTACAGTTGCAAGACGGCTACACAGCCTGCATCCTTCAGAACCTAGCCAGCTAGCTCAGTTTATCACTTCTTCTAAAAGGATCTTTACTTAAAATCCACACATTAGTTATGGTCTACAAAAAAATTCTAATATGCTCAGTAATTCCGTGTTAGTTTAGAAATTTATTTTTAAACTGGCTTTCATCCTAAGACCTCAGAACCTCCAGAATTAAAACAACCCACTGAACTTTTCATAAAGGATAATAGGGCAGAAAATATTGAGCTTTTGGCCGCGCAGAGGATTACTTGTCGTTTAGTATAATGCAACCAATTATATTCTGAAAATCCAAAAGGTATTTTCATTTTCCTAGTAGTTTACCTATTCTATCATGTTTAGCAAACATGTTTTGTAGATATAGGGTTGGTGATGGGTATAAAAACATTTCAACATTGAAAAAACTTATTGGCATAAGCAGCTACTTTGTATTTAAGAGAGTATTGTGTTGAGTTCTCTGAAAACACTGTGAAATGCAATATTCAACAGCTGGTCTGTGAACTTCTGGTATTTAGGCCTGAAGATAATGGATGTTACATTCCTGTCTTCAAAGAAAGAATATAGGAAATCTTTGAAGTCCAAAACGTAATTTGGAACAAGACTATATTCTATGTTTTTATATGCATCAAGGCTATCTGCCTTTGCTACACATGAAAACTTTAAAATTTTTTGTCTTAACAGCATCTGGAACTTTTTAATGCTAATTTTACTCAAATCAAGTTTTCTGTGTGGTGATTATCCTTACCAGCTAAAGTTTGTTATGGAGACACTAGTAGGCTTATTTATATGCTTTCTTTTTAGCCCTGATATTTTGATCATCATACCCCATTTTTTAATGTAAAAATGTTTCTGTATTTTTATACTTTTGTGCGCAGCTGTTTTGTCAGCTCTTGAAAAAGTTATAAATTTTTATTTTATAGAACATTAATGTTCTGGTCAGCATATTTCCTAGTATTTTGAGGATTTTTAACGTCCATAGTTTTCAGTGTGCCTTGGAATAATTGCTGCTGGGAGTTATGGTAGAAAACAGTCCAAAACAGTCATCATTACAATGTCTGCTTGTACTTCTTGTACAAAATGAATTAAAAACATAGCTTTTCTTTTTTTTTTTTTAAGTTTTCACTACATTTTCTCTATCCATGTCCTCTGAAGTAAACTGAGTTTCGGAAACTTAGTTCAAAGTCTGTTCCGTATTATGAGGAAGCACGAAAACATAATTTAATAGCTTTTTAGGTATTGTGTAAAAATTGTCCCCAAAGGAAGTGATTTTGGCATGAAAAGAAGTTGCAAATGTACTCTATACCTTATGGTAGGTTTCATATTTGGTTTTTTTTAGGGAAGGAAGAGTATCTTCTGAAGATTATAAAGAAACAAACTTAGTGAGGTTCAGTCTCCAGCATGATTAGTGTTACGGCCTCTCCAGAATTTTTTCTATGTATAGCGCAAACAACTTTGGGAAGCTTTTTCATTTGCAGTGCATTTGCATTAGTCATTTTATGTAAAAACTTATGGAAAGGTATGACTGTAACTGATGGCTGGATTTTATTGACAAAGCTATCCTATATATAAAAAATATAGCCTTAAAAAACCTTCTCATAAAAGTAAGGAATTAAAGCTAGCTTTGGACTGAGCACAAGTTATGTAACTCTTTGACTCAGTATTACACATGTTGAGTAAGCTTCGCTGAGTATTTTAGTGAATGCAGCAATTAAATAGTCTTCCAGCACCATTACAACCTAGGTCTTGTATAACTTCATGCTTAATATAAAGAACTGCACGTTTTTGCCTTCTCTGAAGCTTATGTCAAATTTTGATACTTTCATGATGTTTCATACTATTTTTACCCTCCAAGGATCTTTTAATGTTCTGGTTGCACGACAATTTAAAAAAAAGAAAATACCCATTATGAGAAATGATGGCCTTGTACTATGGAAGCAGTCAGCTTACTGCAACAGGATAGAAAAATGCATGGCATTAGGGGGAGCAGGGAGGATGAAACATACTACTTTGTGTGATTGCAGTTGTTTTTATATCCTAAATGCTCTAGGGGAGAGACTTCTTTTTTGCCAGGGCATGAGTTCTTCTTGTTGTGGTGGGAGCAGGTGGAAGGAGGACAGAAGCTTTTCATGATGGAAGACTAGAAATGTCCACCTAGGATTAATTCATGTTTTGGTTTTGTTTTCCTAGATTTCTTTGGTGTTATTTTTAGTCTGGGAAAGTACTTGGGGCAGAAAAGTAGGTTAATTTATTTGGAATGGTCAGGCATTTATATCGTCAGAGCTTTGACATATATTTGAACTCCAGAAATAGAGAGGAAGAGTGGGCTATTTAGATCCTCTGGGCAGTCCAATGTGATTGTAGTATCTTAAGGAAAAAAACCCTGAATGGTAGAATAGTCGTAGGAGCCTTTATTAAAAAGGCAGCATCTATTCCCCTCAAAGCTTGATGTTGGAGCTGAAGTCTTTCCTTTGAAATAGATTAAGTGCTTTAAAACTGTAGATTGTGAAAGGTTAACACATTGTTCTAAAATGAAACTTTTTTTTTTCTCTAATGGCTTGTGCAGATCAAATATTTTTAAAATGTTATGTGCCCATAGTTGTTTTTTAGCCAAGCTATAATTCTTAGAACTTGGACTTTCCTGTTGCTTTGCTACTTCTGCTCATTCTAACTTTTGGTTATCTGCAAGGTTGCAGACGGTGTTATGCAGTAGGAAGGATCTATGCACAAAAGATGTCTGGCAAAGAACTGTTGCCTTCCTGTTCCTAGACATGTCTCTTCAGCTCAAATTCACATAGGTAGTTGTCATCACACTGTTGCTTTGCATTTTACTGGCCAACACCTGTTCCCATGAAATACCATCATTCTTGATTTCCAGAGTAACTTTACTGTGGTTATCTGTTTTCATATTTTGCTGCAGGTCTGGAAAGCAGTATTAGCAAAGTCCCCAGTGGTTATGATTTTGGAAGAAATATATGGCATTCCCATTTCTGGGTAGAATAAAAGTTTCATGGTGGAGAAAAGTTCCATTGTACTTAAAAGCAAGATGGCTACAGCCAAAATGACCAATGATAGGAAGAAGGTTAAATGATCTGCCTTGAGCTTCTCTGTAGGGGAAATATTCTCCAGTAAATAGTATTTCCTTTAAGGAGAGATTCAGTATACCCTCTTTATCCTGACACTATTGTTGACTGATAGGCTAAGGAGAGAAGGTGGTTAAACCCTAAGGAAGCTGCTACAAATGTGCATTGTTATATTCTTTCTACTGCAGCGCTCCATTCACCAAGAAACAGTGACCCATGTTAATTGGAGTCCATGATGTCTGACAAGAACTCTGTGAAGAAACTCTTAAAAAGAATTTCCTTGAACTTGTATTGGATTGAGCCAATCAATTTATCCCAGAAGTTCTGTAGTAATATGTTGTAATGAGACCATTCTAAGTTGATATTGTGTGAAGTTAGAGCTTTTATGTAGGCAAGGATACAATTCAGAGTAAAAATCAACTTCTTTAAACGATAGCCTTTTGTAAGTATCATTAAGTTGCTGGAAATCCTGTGTATGTGGAGAAAGCAGAATGTATTAGTTCATCAGTTCCAGATGATATGATTAGGTATGTCAGGAAGTCTAATTTGAGAATTCTGTATGGTTTTAAATAGTGCACGAGACCTTTTAATTATACCAGGTCCTGCATCACAAAGGTCTCATGGGCGTGTGCTTGAGGTGTGAAAAATTTGTCAGTAGGCAGCACTGCCACTTCTAAAACATGATGTAGACACAGACAGCAATTAATCTGCAGGCAGAAAAATCTTCATTCATTCTGTAGCATTAACCTGTGTCTGTCTATATCAGTGGCTAAGTTCCAGGTGGAGCTTGGGCTGGAGCCTAGGTTTTGCTTCACATGCTGTGTAGAGTCTTTTCCAAGCTGTGACTTTTAAAGCCTGCTAGAGATCCTTAATTACTCATCCCAGCATGTGGCAGTCACATCAAGTAAACTCCCCCTGCAGGAACTGTATTCACCAAACTATGTGATACTGCCTTGCATGAAATTGTAGATATGGTCTCTTCATTTTATTTTTCAGGAGACTATTATTTTACTGTGGCTCTGAAGAAGGGACAGGGATTCTGTGCTTATTAAACAAATAGTAGACTGCTCAGTTGTCATGCCTTGCTCTATATAGCATTGGACCAATCTACACAAATAAGGCTGAGACAGATGCAGCCATGTGGGACTAAATTTGCAGTACAGTGGTGGTACACAGGAAATATACTTAATGCTCTTAAGTGCCACAGTATTAGCCTAATTTCCTTAGCAGACTTGTGACTATGTGGTTCTGCAAATTCCCGTGAGCTGATGGCTTTGTTGTTCCTCTGTAGCAGATGCTGGAGAAGGTGATTGCTTTGTTAACCATCATTAACTGATTTTTTGCCTTTTGAGAAGTCCTTCTCTACTGGTTGCTACTGATTTTGATTCCCCTTTTTAAAAAGATTAAAATATGTTTTCTGCTAATTTCTTTTCCAAGAAAAATCCAACTTCTTGGATTATGTAATTTGGACTGTAAAAGAGAAGAAAGAGTTTAAGTCCTTTATTAAAAAAAAAAGAGGAAAAAATGAATTTAAAGTCAGGTTTGTATTGTTATTATGGTAACATTTTTTCTTTAACTATGGAAGCAGCAATCAGTGTAGAAAGCATGAAGCCAGTTCCTTGTCTCCAGGATGACCAGGTTTTAGTGGCTATGTTTGCTTAAGAGAAGTAGAATATTCAGTTTTAGAAGACTAGACAGGATTTGGAAAAGCATTGTTGTAAATGCATGTTTTCTTACCTTCATGGTTCTAAATGTCTTTAAAAATAAGTTGTCTCTTGCAGAAAAGAAACCAGTAGCAGGTAAGCAAAACTTTTCTTAATTCTATTGTGTGACATTTTGTACAGGGGAATATTAAAATAGTGTTCTCTGTTAGTACAACTGCTTTTATACTAGTGTGTTAGGCTCATAGTATTTGGGAATGTTCACGTTTTTATGGGAGGGAAATAAAGTGATGACGTAGGGGTTTTTTCCTTAAACTCGATCTTCTGTAATCAAGACACTATAAAATTACTATACTGATTTCTTTTGACTTATGTTCTTTCTCTTTCTTTCTGCACAAGCACTCCTATTTGGACAGGGAAACCTCCCTCCTTCTGAGAAACATTGCAGGAAAGCCTTCTCATTTGCTGACCAAGGTGATGCTTCTTCTTTCCACCTGTATGTGACTATTTCTACATAGAAAGAATGGTTTTGGTGTGTGCTATGCTCCTCCCACCCCTGCCCTTTCCAGGAACTTGTGCATTTACTTACATGATTTTCCTGATTGTCCAAGGCACTTTTAAAGGCGGAATTTTATTGTTTGTTTCTGCAGATTGATCAAAATGTTCAAGTTCTTGGCAAATATTTAATAACCATGTCGGCAGGTAAAATGCCTTAGCTGAAAAGGAGATGTAATGAGCTAGAAGTTCTTTTGCTTCTATTCCCATTTACTAGTTTAAAAAAAAAATAACTAAAAAGTTTGCAACTGTGGAAAATATGTGGGAGTTTTCAGTACTGTTAAAAGGCAGTAGTATCCTTAAAATAAATTCACTTGCTATATTGAAGATAAACTGTAGTAAGTAATGGGATTTTTCTTTTAACATTTTGAATGCTGCCTTGATGTAACATGGGGAGAATATCCTAGTGAGGCAGTGGTCTGATGACCCAAGTATGTACAAATCCTGATTATAAATTAATTTTCTTTACAGGGAAGTGGTCAGTAATGTACTAAGACATCACAAATTGCTGTTCACTTTTTCTGGTTCAGTTTGTTAAGAATTTAATTTTCTGTACATACTTCCTTTTGAAACTAGAGTAGGAGGGATGGAGCAAGCTATAAATCTCCTTGATGAAAAAACAAGCTCGGATGAAGAACATACAGCTTCATGTTGTTGAGAAAACTTTAAATGTTCAGTAGCTCAGGTGTCAGATCTGACTGATGCTACTACTTACTGCAAACCACTCTTTGGGTTATTTTTCTAAAACAGATGTTCTAGAGAAGAAACCTCAGGCAAGCCTGAAGTGACAAAATGTACCTTGGCAACTTCAAAACAATAAGGATATTGTTTGTTAGGCATAAGTAGTCTGTATTTTCTAATAAAAGTTTAGAACTAGTTTACTGCTTTTTCTTAAATGCCTTAACTTTCTCAAAATGCTCAGTATGCATCTTGACAACGAATTTTGAGGCTGTGTTTTAGAGGAGTATAAAGAGCCAAAATCAAGTAATTTTCTTCTCTTTTTTGCTTAAAATTTAAGCCCATACCTCTTTCCTTTCCCCCTGTCAGCTGCTTGCCCCTGTGCCCCCAACAAAGCAAACAGCCACCAAACCAGCAAACCTTGCTTGATTGCAAATAGATTCATAACGGCTGTGGCAAAACCAGAAACCATAATTTTATCTCTTTCATCTCCATGTGCTTTCATATCCTCCCTTCTGGTTATTTATATAGGGGATGAGTGTTGGTTAGCATATGGAACTTCAATTGAAAAAAAAAAAAAAAAAGTGTAAAATGTTAAGTCCATTGCGTCATATGGCCATGAACTCATGGCTCATATCAGCGATTCGAATAGACTCCTGAAGTTAAATGGTTGGATTTATAAATCTTTGTCTTAGCTTATTAGACTTTGTAGCCGTTTGAGTCAGGTGCTTATGCTGAGCTTGCTGATGTTCTGAGGATAATGTTTGTTGTTAGCTCTGCTTAGGACTGTCTCAGTACAGCTGTGCCCTCTACTTCTGACTACTGAGCACACAGTCCTGTTGTGGATACTTAATGGTTCTCTTCTGACCTCCTGTAGAGAGAAATATCTTTAGTAAAGTGTCGAAATGCAAGTCCACTTTGCTGCTTAGATCTCTTCAGCTTGCCTGTAACATTAGATAAGCCCCAGTCTGAGAGAAGCAGTCCCAAGAAATGGGGTTTTTCCTTGCAATTGTAGCAAGGTATTAGATCAGTTAAATGTAGGATCATGTTGCAGCTCTAAGCTGGTGTCTCTGGTGTGTCAACTATTTCTTATTGTTTCTTGAATTCTTCCTCTTCTTTGATCTGTGTGTGTCTTACATTGAGACTAGAGACACTTTAGGGGAATGAAAATACCATTTTTGTCCTCTGGTAATATAACTAATTGTAAAAATTCTAGTCATGGACTGTATTCCTTTTGCATTACAACCATGTACAAATACAGTTCCTGTCACAGCACAGGGCACAGCAACTGGTCTATTCATTGTGGTGGTCTCTTCATTTTTAAATGTAATTCTGTATGTTATTGTTCACACAGCATTCAACCCCCTTTTCTGAAAACAAAGAAATGAAAGCGTATCAATGAAGTTACATTGCTTTGTTTTCAATATTCAATATCTTTAATGTCAAATCAGTAAGCTTGTTTCCCTGCAGGGTTGGAATTAAGCCATCAAATGAATGCTGAAAACTAAGCTGATGGCTGTGAAATATTAGAGTACATGCAAATAATCTTGAGAGAGTATTCAGGGTTCAAATATATCCCAGTTTAGAACATGAAAATAGGAAATAGAAATGTAACATGCTGGATTTTGAAGTTACCATTTCTTCTACCACTCTGATGCATGTGAAGCTGAAACTACATTGAGGAAGCCAGATGATGGTGATTTAATGATGTAATGCTTCAGATATGCATGTCAGCATCTGGAGAAAAGGAATCACATTATGCCTTCTCTTCCCAAATATCTAGTACTTCATTCCTCTTTTCTTGGTGATCTGAAAGGCAAATATTCTTCTTATGAATACTGATTCCCCTGGTTTGTAGATTTTGGTTACTACACACTAATCCCTTCAGACCTTTGAATAAATCAGTTGTGAATTTGGCTTTGTGCATCTTAGGTCGATCTGATTCAGATGTCCTCATTCCTGAGTGAAGCATCTGTTTGAGATTTTTTTTTTTAATGCAGTTTAAAAATACAGCAATTGATTTCTAATCTGCAAAGGATGTAAGCACAATCTGAAAACTCCAGCCTTCTACAGCCAGTTTTTGAGGAAGTTGTGGTGGCTGCACCTGGAAACCACAAAAAGGATGTAAGTGGTTAGTAGCAGGGTTTTGTGCAATGCTGAAAATTAAGTTATAAATGTTTTATTCAACAAGCTGCTTTGTAATAATCCGCTGTGATTATTTGTGATGTTCCTGTGTGGTTTCAATGTCATCTTTGTCTTTAATGAATTATAATATGCTATTGTGGATACATTATTAGACAAACAGCCTATGTTCTCAAATGTGTGTTTCTGCCCTGTTCTGCATATCAGTTGAGCTTTTTGTCCAGCTAAAACTCCTTACCAGTCAGTCCTAGTGCCTCATTATTATTTTGTAGTTTTCTTTCCACTCTCAAACTTCCTTACCATGGTTTCTAAGGCCTATTTGCTCTCCCATTTTTTTCTTTTTTCCTCTCCCCTTTCTTGCTTTTTCCTGGTCCCAGATGTAATACCTCATCTATAATTATTTTCCTTAGTTAGCACCAGTGAGAAGCCTGACCTACAGCTTTTACACGATCGGTCCTATTCAGAGGCAAGCAGGAAGATAATCCAGTGCAGAGGGATGCTACAAGGGATAAAGAACTAGTGACATTCCTTGCAAATGCATTTTGGTTTTTTTTCTTCATTGCTACTAGCTTTGTTAAATCTAGTTTGAGTATTCTTTCAGGGGGACAGCCGAATGTATGTCTCTGCTGAGTAAGATTCTATTCTGCCATACCTTGAAGCATACCTTCAAAATGGCACTAAGTCTAGTTGGAGGCCATTAACCAGTGGTGCACCCCAGAAGTCAATATTGGGTCCAATACTTTTCAACATCTTTATTAATGATCTGGATAGTAGGGCAAAAGCTGACCCTAATTTCTGGCTCAAGCTTGGACTAAGTCCCCCACCTCTGGCCCACACCAAAAACTACTCCTCAGCACTAATCTCTTTGCCCCAGCTTCTCTTTAGCTGCCCAATTCCAGCATCACTCCAATGGCTCTTCTAGGCGCTCTCTTTCGTTCAGCCCTAACCCTTTAGACAAACTGTTGATGTGTAGGCTGGATAAGCAGATAGCAATGTGGACTGAAAACTAGCTGAATGTGGACTGAAAACTAGCGATGTGAACTGAAAACTAGCAGGCCAAGCCTGGAGGGTGGTAATGCTTATGGGTGAGGATGAGGGGGGAGGCCAACAGAAAAGATATCCTGTTGGGAGTCTGTTACAGACCACTCGACCAGGGTGAGGACGTTGACGAAGTATTCTGGAGGCGGCTGGCAGAAGTCTTGCAGTCGCGAGTTCTTGTTCTCGTGGGGGACTTCAACTTCCCAGACATCTGCTGGAAATACAATACAGCAGAAAGGAAACAGTCCAGAAGGTTCCTGCAGTGTGTGGAAGATAACTTCCTGACACAGCTGGTAAGTGAGCCTACCAGAGGAGGTGCCCTGCTTGACCTCCTATTCACTAACAGAGAAGGACTGGTGGGAGAGGTGGTGGTTGGAGGTCATCTAGGCCTTAGTGATCATGAAATGGTCATGAAAGGCGGGGAAGACGACTGGCCTGGCTGGACAGAGGTCTACTACTGCGACTAAGGAAAAAAAGGAGAGCTTACCAGCTCTGGAAGAAGGGGCAGGCAACCCAAGAAGAGTACAGGGATCTTGTCAGGTTATGCAGAGAGGAAATTAGAAAGGCAAAAGCCCAGCTGGAATTTAACCTGGCC
>NW_009259524.1:1638615-1638987 GCF_000687185.1 Egretta garzetta
GGCTCTGGAATGGGCTGCCCAGGGAGGTGGTAGAGTCCTCCTCCCTGGAGGTATTTAAAAGAAGGATAGATGAGGTGCTTGGGGACATGGTTTAGTGGTGGGATGTCAGGGTTAGGTTAATGGTTGGACTCGATCTCAAAGGTCTTTTCCAACCAAAGTGATTCTATGATCAATGGCACCAAGTCTAGTTGGAGGGCAGTAACTAGTGGTATACCCTTGGGGTCAATACTGGGTCCAGTCCTCTAACATCTTCATTACTGATCTGGATGATGGGGCAGGGTGTTCCCTCAGCAAGTTTGCTGATGACAGCAAACTGGGAGGAGTGGCTGTGATGCCAGAGGGTTGTGCTGCCATCCAGAGGGACCTCAACAG
>NW_009259524.1:1639023-1657315 GCF_000687185.1 Egretta garzetta
CAGCAGAGGGAAGTGTGAAGTTCTGCACCTGGGTAAGAACAACCCAGTCCACCAGTCCATGCTGGGGACCACATGGAAAGCAGCTTGGCAGGAAAGGACACGGGGGTCCTGGTGGACACCAAGTTGACCATGAGCCAGCAATGTGCCCTTGTGGCAAAGAAGGCTAATGTTATTTCGTACTGCATTAGGAGGAGTGTTGCCAGCAGGTTGGTGGAGGTGATCCTTCCCCTCTACTCAGCAGAGGTGAGGCCATACCTGGAATAGTGTGTCCAGTTCTGGGCTCCCGAGTACAAGAGAGATATGGAGCTATTGAAAAGAGTCCAGCAAAGGGCCACGAAAATGGTGGACGGGAGCATCTCTCCTGTGAGGAGAGGCTGAGACAGCTGGGACTGTTCAGTCTGGCAAAGAGAAAGCTTGGAGGGATCCCATCAATGTGTGCAAATATCTGAAGGGAGCGTGTAAAGAAGATGAGATGGAGCCAGACTCTTTTTAGTGGTGTCCAGTGACAGGACCAGAGGCGATGGGCAACAAATTGAAACACAGGAGGCTCTGTCTAAATATCAGGAAACACTTTTTTTGCAGTGAGGGTGACTGAGCACTGCCACAGGTTGCCCAGAGAGATTGTGGGGTTGACACCCCTGGAGATACTTGGAAGCCATCTGGACACGGTCCTGGGCACCTGGGTCTAGGTGGCTCTGCTCAGGCAGGGCAGTTGGACAAGATGACCTCAGCCATTGGGTGAAAATTGGGAAAAACAGGTTTCCCAGGGATAGGGTCTTCCACATTTTTTTGGTATGGACAAACTTAACTTTTGTTTTTCCTCATCCTTTGAGGTAGCTGAGGTACTGGTTTTGCATCCTCTCTTCCTCAGCTTCGGTTCGAGATAGACACTAGCATTGCGTTTTTTGTCCCAACCAGTTGGTTTAATGATATTACAAGGAAATAAAATTCTGACCTTGTTAAAGTTGCACAGTGGTTCTCTTTAATGAGAAGCAGCACTACCAGATTTGTCTGTGAAGATTTCTTTGCATCACACTTCTAGCATTAACACTTTGCCAAATAGTATATGTTGTTGTAGTACAGTCCAAGATCACTGCGGGGAGAGTGAAAAGCTTAAGTAGTGGGTAATTTTGATCAAGCACAAGTTTTGCAGAGATTTGTAGCTGCCATTATGATTTTAAGTTCATAAGCAACTGCCATCTATTTCTTGGCCTTCCTTCTTTGCCCTAATAGACTGTGGGGGAAAAGATCCCTTCTGTAGGAAACTGTGTCAAGGGCCAGCATGACTTTGAGATGCATTTAAAATGTAACTGCTGCTTTCCAGTTCAGAAGCCATCTTTTGTGTTGGAATTAGGTGTCTAATAGCAAAAAGTTTGTGAATGGCACACAGAAGTAGAACAAAGGAAAAATAGGGCGCTACCCCAGTGTAGTGTCATTGTAATATTTAAAAACTTTTCAGGTGAATAATTCTCAGACACAATCCCCAAACCAACCAATACTACTGCTTTCCATCCATTTCCATCTTTATTGACATAATACAATGTGGTGACGACAAGTCAGCAACATGCCAGAGGTATAGAAAACTATATTAAGTTGGGAAGGAAGGAGGAGGAAATGTGGGATGAGTCTACCTCAGGGAAGATGGACCCCTCACCAGGAAAATGGCTGCTGTACACCCACATTTAGTGACCTTTGAAAGAGAGGAATGTCTTGTTTCCCTTTCTGCTTTACTCAGATATAGGTTATTTTCAGAATAAATGCAATAAAACATATGTTTTGAGAATGGTAATGAACTACTACTGTAAACACAAGTTTGCTGTTTATAAATGGGCTGTGCCACCATTGCCACACACTGTTTTTTAGGGTAGGGATGTTCTGCCTGTCCTAATGAGTTTATCAAGAAATACAGAAGAACTGCTGTTAATATTCACTCATTCAGCTTTCCCTTCCTGTGCTGATCACACACACAGTTGTTCTAGTGTTGTTTTTTTTTTTAAATAATAAATGAAATCAACCAACAGAAAACACTTCATTAATGTGATTAATTTTTTGATTGATACACATTAAACATAGGGATAATAAAGATGTCTTGAACCGTTGGGGAATTAGGTACAAATTAAGGTGTTAATATGGTGTTCTCAGACAACAGAAACTCCTGTTTCAATGAAAACTCTGCAGGAAGAAGAATCCTTGCGAAACAGGTGATTGCCTTTCTACCTGAGGCTAGATGGTAGCTGGGAAAATAAAAGTGGATACCTGTTTCTACTCCTTCAGAAGTCAGTGCTACTCATGTATTTAGTTGTCATCTTATCTGCATTCAAAGAAAGACTTCAGAGAAAAAATTTCAAATATTAAACATAAAAGAAATTTTTCTTCAGGGTAGATCTGCATATCTACCCTGCTAACTTAAGCAAAATGTGGACTTTGTTACTTACCTCTTATTTAATTACTAGCTTTCCTAAAGACTGTAATCTTTCTTAAGTGATTTTTTCCATTCTGCCTGTGATCTCTGTAAAAGGGATCAGTTAATGACACTTTAAAAACTCATAGTGAAACAAAAAATAAAACGTTAACTGAGAAATGTGAGGCATAAAGTAATTTCAGCAAGGTCATCTCTGTCATAACACACATCATACATATTTAATGTTCAAACAGAGCTGGAATATCCTTAACTGCACATTTCACTGGAAACTGGGGCAGGAGACTGTCATTGTCATGATATTAAGGAAATCTTAAGTTTAGATTTTTTGGGGTTATTCTTTCTAATATTCTGGTATAGGCTAAAATTATTGAAAACTGAGTTCTGGTATAAAAATACAAAGAAAAAGTAATTAATTTAAGACCAGTGCATTGCAGAAGTGTACTCTTTGAATTTTAGTTCACAATATGTTACGATAGTTTGGATGAACAAGTTCTTAACATAAGTATGTCACCAAGCATTCTTTAAATCAGATGTGATGTTTTTCATAACCAAAAGTAATCTCAGCTCAAAGCTTTAAAGTGCAAGTAGAACAATACTCCTGAAGTCATCCCATTAAAGTGAGGAATTTGTTTCAATTTTACAGTGATGTGTACAGGTACTAAGACTATCCTATGCCTGTCAGAGGTGGAAATAACACTCTTTATGTTTTGCATTTTTATGTAGTGGGTATACGTATGTATCTCCTTTATGCTTTTCCATAGCATGTGTGTGACCATAAAGGCAGTCTTATCAAGGAGTGGATTCTGCTGAATCTTTCTGCTGTGTTATTTTTCAACCAGATCAGCTCTGTGACTGAATTTTCTGCGTGGCCATGGCAGCACTGTGACTTCTATAACTGAGAAGTAGTGCTGCGCAAGGGAGGCTGGCATATCAGCCATTTCAGGGATTTACGTTGGTATATGCCAGTTGTGAAGCCATGACCTAGGCAGCAGTCCTGCCATTTATGTGCATGTTTATGACCGTTTGGCAGCCTAACTCACATCACTATTGCTAGAAGGATTTATAGCAAAGGAGAAATAAATACCTAAGTTAAATGTGGTTGGACTGTATGTCCTGTCCTTGCTGGTTTATGGTGTGGAATAGCTTACAGTTGCAGTCAGGTATTTGTGCCACCTGTCACCTTTCTCCCTGTGCAATGAAAAATGTTGTTAGTTTAGTACAAGCTGATGGATTGCATGTGCTTCCTCCCACTGAACAGTTGTCTTGGTTCCGTGTACGGGGGAGGAGAGAACCTGTGTTTGTGTCTGCAGTTTTGGGTTGGCTTTGGTGGGGAGGGGATGTGGATGGCTGTTTTCTTGGGCAATTAGGAGAAAAATAGAATAAATTGTTATGAGTTTTGAAGAACTCTGTAGTTATAAAATTATTTTATTAAGTAATCAAGATAGATAATTCCTTCTGCTCCAGGAGACATCATTTGTCACATCAGCAATGATGCAACAGTGCCCTGAGCACTAACTGGAAAGCAAAACCTGAGTAACTTATAATCCTTGACTACTGTGTGCTTTCAGAAATTTCTAAAACTTGTTTCCTTTTCCTCTGCTTATTTCCAGTAAGTAGATTCAGACCTCTTATAACTTGTTGCTGGTTGAAACCAGTTCTTATTTTTATTATCGTAATTCTGGGGTTTCGTTTAAATTTAAACTGACTTCATTAAACCCTAGTAAAGTATAAGAAATCCTGATCTCTGGACCCACATTAAAATTGTGGGGGAAATGAGAAGTAATTGATAGGTGTGAAAATAGTAAATCTTTTTTGTTATACATATTGATTTATTTTTTTAAAGCATTTTAGGGAATGATGGATTATAAACTTTGAGATCCACAAAGATATTTTAGCTGTGTCGGCGCGGGTACATGAGAAGGCCCCCAGCTGATTCCTTGTTGCTTGCTGTCTTGTTGCTGTCTGTGCCTGTGCCGTGTGGCCATAAAGTGCTCCTGCTGAGGTTTGCTATAGATAGTTGCATTGCACAGGTGTACAGTGAAATGGGGTGGAAAATTGTGCTGCTTGACTTTAGTGAAGAGCAAAACCAAATGTGCTGTCAACCTTTGTACAGCAGTAAAGATTTATGGTTGGGTTAATGAGCAGCTTTTCTAAACCATAAATTACAATTTCTACAAATGTATGATAAAGTCTTTTGCTCTTGCTGATTTCATAACGCACAGGGGCATAGCATCACTTTCAGAAACTTACAAGTATTTCAGGTCTTGTTTTTTATTAATAATTTATTTCTACAGATGGAAATGGTTAATGTTAAGGAAGAGGAAGACTTTTAGAATTCTAGGTGTGTTTTACATTTAAATGATTCTAGGTATCATGGCACTGTTTGTTTGTTTTCAGTAGAAAGTTAATCTGATTTAACCTTAAGCTATATGACAATATTGTTACGGTGAATAAAAAGCCATAGTTCCCTGTAGACTAATAAAAACCTATGTTCCTAGGTAACTGAGTTCCCAGATAATGTTTCAAGTTCACATTATTTCTGCTCGTGTCAACTTACCAGTTCACTTTATTGAAAAGAATTATGTTTCTCACAAGGCAGCCTATTGTCCTGTCCTGTCCTGCTGATGTTTTTTCCAGTGCATGGTGTGGCCGCAGGTGTGAGGGAGCAAAAGCTCAAGTAAGAGCACAATAAGTAGCATAGGGGGAATACACTTTAGCAATTGACAGGAATATTAGTAATTCGTGGAGAAGTGGAAAACTTAAACTCCGTGGATTTCAGGATAACTGAATCTTGACTTTTACAAGAAAAACAACCATCTAAACACATGGTAAAGACACCACGAATTAGATTCATACAAGAAAGCAATGCAGAACTGAATGTCTATGGCATGCTGAGTGTTGTTGTGATGGGCTGTGCTACTTCGGATCTGAGAAAAATCTTAATCTTTCTTTTCCAAGGAGACTGAATATTTTGGAGGAGATTTGTTTGTTTATTGTTCTAGAGATTTTTAATTAATGAAGATGCTCTTAGATATTAGCCACAATGAACATCCACAAGTTAAGATTTCTAAAATCTGAAACCTGCATATGGCATCTTAAAAAGAGTGGTTGCTTGTTTAGCTGCATATTTCAAATCCGCTTTCAACAGAAATATCAATAAACTCTAGAAACTAAAAAACAGTATTGCTAGTCTTACAATATACAGATTTCTTTAGCATCAGCAGATAGAGTAAATTATATGAATTTTTAATGCATTTCCCATTGTAACAAAAATAGATTACGTAGAAGAGCATTAAAGAAAACAATGCTTGTTTGCTTTATGTGTCTTAAAATACTTAAAGCGAGGAGAAATACAGCCTGGACTTAGTACTAAGATAAAGGGACCATTTAAGCTACTTACTTACTGCAAACAGATTTAATAATTTAAAATCTTCCAAACCAACACACATAATGTGAAATCCTATTTATAGGATTTGTTTTCCATACTTCCTGTGTGCTGTTAAATTCCGATATTTCTCAATGTGCTATTTATGTTTTAAGTCAATCAAGAAAAATCTATTGGGTGTACTCAATTGTACATTCTTGTTCAATATGTATTGTCCAAATCTATGACTGTAAATAAATTATATGCTAAAATATTTGGTAACAAAGCGTGAGGCTACTTACAATATGGAAGAACAGAGAAATGCCAAATGTCTCTATACAAAATATATATCTCCAGTATGTTCTTTTGGAGATAATGGCAGTTATATTTCTAAATGTTAGATATCTATAGTAATGCTTTTTGTCTTCAAAAATAATAGTCTTCATCATCACTAAGAAATAGTTGAGGATTTATAGGTGGGTAAATCAGTATTTCAGTTCATGTTTTAATGCATGGTAGCCTGAAAATTAAATCCACTAAAACTGGACGGAATTTTGTGTTAACTGGAATTCTGTGTGTTGTGTCCCTCTAGGAGGAACAGGCTGCTAAACTCAAAGCTGAGAAGATTAGGGTTGCATTGGAGAAGATTAAAGAGGCACAAGTGAAAAAGGTAATTTATTTACACTGGTTTATAAGATACTCACCTGGAAAATGCAGGCAAAATTCTTCTTATTTGTGTCTGTTACCCTTAAGTTGCCCTAAGTAAAATAGGAACGCTGTAGTGTTCTGATCTTGAGTGATAATGTACTTTCTCATCTAGACTGGACCTAATCAAGAAAATCCTAGCATATGGAATAACATCATGTATTTCTTAAGGAATAGCTTATTTTGCAGCTAGTGCACATTTGAGAAGACCTCACCAACTTCCACTCAGAGATGAAATGAAGATCTAGTCTCCTGAGATTGTCGTTGCGTATTAAACAGTCACACATTTAAAATTTGGGTCTGTTTTCCTTACAGAGCCCTTCTCGTTATACGTAGTAGGATTTTCTAGTGATAAACGGAGTACAAGCATTCCAGACTACAGACAGGGGTTGCCAAGTGGAGAAAGCCCACTGACATTACTTGATGTACTATTAAAGAATATAAAGTGTTTCCTTGAAATTTAGCATTCTTTCTTTATGTTTGGAGTTTTTCAGTAGCTTAAAATGCCTTTTTGCATTTAGTGTTTATATACCGAAAGCAGAAAAAATGTCCTGGTTAGAAGATGGGAATTGGCAAGCCAACCAGTGTATTACAGCTAGTACATTTTAACTTTTCCAGCTGAACAAGGTGTTAAAAAGGAAGTGTGGTGATAGGCAAGAAGAATCTATTGTCTTAGGTTTTTTGCTTGGTTAAAAAAAGGGCAGCATTTTTCTTTTTGGATGGTGGTCTCTCTAAAGTGTCTATGAAAAGCCATTGTGTTTTAAAAGCAGATTTTGTTTGTACTAATGCTTCATACTCCCTATAAAAGTATAGTATAATTATATTGTTTACATAATCAGCATTTTTAGAAACTATGGGGAAAGTGGGAAGAAAGCTCAAATTGCAAATTTGAAAAATACTGATTCTATATAAGGTTGTGCAGAACTCTGTATCTATGTTTGTTTCACCTAGATATGTGAGAAAAATTGTCACAAAGGCACTTTATTAATCAGAATAGGACACATTGGCAGAAGGGATTTTTTTTTCCTCCTTAACACACAACTAAAGTGTGTTGTCATTCTTTGGGAAGACTTTTGTTTACTCTCTTATACTGAAAGAGAACAGTATCTTGTTAAGTGTCATTGATACAAATATCTAGCCATCATTTATGGCTTTTTACATTTTGAGGGAGTGTTTTGATTGAACTTAATATTTTGTGCTATTTTAAAAAAACCTTAGAAAAAGAAACAAGATCTTAAAAAACATGGTTTTATTTTAAATGTGGAAAATTAATCCTTCTTCTTGTTTTCCTACTTTTCTGTATAATAGTTGGTGATCAGAGTCCATATGTCTGATGATAGCTCAAAAACAATGATGGTGGATGAGAGGCAGACAGTGAGACAAGTATTGGACAATCTGATGGACAAATCGCATTGTGGTTACAGTTTAGACTGGTCATTGGTGGAAACCATCTCTGAATTGCAGATGGGTAAGTAATAATTACAAACATCTCTAAATCTTATCTGTTGATGTAATAATTGTCTATATTTCTGTCCTCAGAAAGATTTAAATTCTTGTTTTCATCATGTTCATCATGTAGTAAGTGTTTGTTTGTGTAGTAAATGTTCATTCATGTAATAAAGCTCATGGATGACATTGTTGCAGAATTATCTGGAAATGTTTTCTTTTTTCATATTAGAAACATATCTAAATTCTAAGTTGTAACAGGAATTTTACTAATGTCTAGTCACTGAGCCTCTTGGTTTTGATGTGTTCCTCACAGAAGAAAGAGGTAAGGGACAAAAAACTGACTGTGCATCTTCCTTTTTGTAAATAGTATTTTGTACTGATCCTAATAGCTCTTATTACAAAAAGCTGTCTACATTTTTTTTTTCTGTTAAATATTTTAATGCAATTGGCAATATGTCTCTAAGGGCAGCTTAGCTCCTTTTCCCAGTATTGCACATACCATAATGTAAGATTTTCATTTAGCCAGGCAGTGTAGCATGTTAACTTTGTTTATTATTAGACAAAAAAGGCCATTGTAGGGTGACAAGGTATGTTTTGAATCTTCTTTTCATATGAAAAATAACATCTTAATAGGCTTAAAACCTTACAATTTTAATAAATGAAATCTTAGAAGTTACCAAATTTTGAAACCAGAAAGAATTTACACAAATTCTATGTAAATCCAAATTAGGCTTATAAAAATCAAAAGTATAATTCTGTAACATTTTACCAAGGAGAATAGTATGAATAAATAACCATATTAGTTCTGGAGTGCTTTTACTTGTCTATCACTGGAAAATCTCTGAATGTGTAGGTAGCAGGATCCTGAACTCAAGGCTCAACTAGGGGTCTTTCCCATCCTAGATTTACTTTCATAAGACACTTCGGTTCACTGTGCAGCCTGGAAAGAATAAAGGAAAAAAACACTGGAAAAAATGTTTTCAACTTCTGCTAGGAACAAAGAACTAAGCTGCAGACAGACAGATTAACTGATATTTATCCAGATTAACAGTGTGACTGAATTAAGATTATTTCAAAATGAAACCAAGGTTAACAAATCTCTCTTGTTGGGTGTTTCGCAAGTATATGCATGCCCTACTGTATGAGCTCGGTGACACACTGGGAATGACAGAATTTGACTGCTGTGTTGAATGAGTTTCAAGCCAAAGAACAGCCTCTATTATAATTACAGAATTTTAAATTCAGACTACAACATGATAAACCCAAGAGAGATGCAAGAGGGTAGAATTCAGTTTCCTCTTTCATTTTTCAGTTTGGTTTTCCTTGATCCTTGGTAGGGCAACTGTTAGGTAGTTTTTCATAGATTTCACGTATGTGTGTTTTTTTAAAAGACAATCCAAAATGCAGCTTGATTCATATGTTTTATACTGAAACTTGAAAAAAAGATGAAAACATGATTACAACAAAGCTCTCACCCTAGGTACTATTGTGTATTGCATTGTGTTATTTTGCCAGTGGTTCATCTTTTGAAACTTTTTTCTGGCAACACCTATGTAAGAGGAAGGTACTCCTTTATAATAATATTTTTCTTTAGTGAGACACAGACCACCTATGTACCTTCACAGAGTATTTTATCATTTTGTCTTGTCAGTTGATTGCTCATTAATTTCGCAGTTCAATAAAATGCAGTGAAAGCTTTAAGCTAACAGACTGCAGAGAAAGACTTGAGGCCTGGGGAGTTCCTGATTGTCTTCGCATTTTATGTGGTCTGCTGCAAATGTTAATGGTTAACTGGTTTTTGAGGAGTCTGATTTAGGTACATGTACTTGAAGTAGAAGGCCACCTGATACTGTCCAATGGTTTAACCAGGATCTTTATATGATCAGAAGAACTCAGTGATACTATTTCCAGAATGCAGAATGAAATGCTTTGCCCAGTTTTACCCTGCAAGTTTGTAACACAGACAACTCTGGAATGTTTCTCTTGGTTGGGATAAAGGTTGTTTTCACTTTTTTAGTCAGAGCAGAGTAGGTCTATGAAGTATCTATGAGTTACAATGTTTTAATTTTAGAGAGTATATTTAATAATAGGAACATTGCATGATATGCAGTTTGACATACTATAGGTACATATACACTCAGTGAATAAGTTGTTTTGTATTTGAGTTCAGTTATTGTTCTTCTTGTAATAATAGCTGACATGTTTTAAAAGCTGTCCAGTTTCACTAATGAGGCTGCAGTGAGATTTAAGCTTTTGTATCTGTCCTCTGAAGTTGTTTTTTTGTTTATGTTCTTCTGTTAGGTAACACCTTTTTTACTTTCTCAGAAGGCAGTATTGCTGATAGAGCTTGATGGAAGTTATGAGTTGTAACTCGAAAGTGTCTTAGAAAGATCTCACTGAGACATCAGTAATGTGTTGTTGTCTCATATCTTAATTCATTCCCTACAGTTGACATTTTGTTGCATTTACTGTGCTTAGTATTCTTAATTACCAAAGATGTTGAGATGTCATCTGTCATGTCAGTCTTCGTTAGTGATAGCTCCCAGGTCTGGATGTGATCAGTGCCATATACCCTCTGTAAACATGTGATGTAATTGATTTTGTGGAAAAAAACATGTTCTGCTTTCAGATGCAATTGAAAGGTCAAGCAAATCCCAGAGGATTCTGAAAGAAATAATTTGCTGAAATGCTGTGTGGCCTGTGTGAAGAGGGAACAAATTGCAGAAAGCAATATTCTACTTCAGTGTCATAGAAAGGAGAAAGTTGGTCTAGTGGTTTCCCAAAGATGTATTCTTCCTTATATATTTTAGAATAAGGGGTTTCAGATATTTCTCTATCATTTCAGTAAATTATCCTCTTTTTTTTATCTTCTCTTTTGTCTATTTTCAGTATGTTTGCTAGTGATAACTATTTCAACAGAGAGTCAAAGCTCAAAGTTCTCAGAAGCCATGGTTGATACATCCTTTATTTAGCAAGATAGATTTTAATAAATAAACAGTGTCAGTTTTCAGACTTCTACAGTAACCCCACAAACCAGGAGTATTCTGCATTTCGGAAGCATTTTGTTTTCCCTCTGATCATTGTCTATTAATTTTTTTGATACTTTGTGAGTGAGGTAGTGATTGGGGATGTAGAAAGAAATTTTGTGCTGAAAAAGCTGCCTAATGAATTCCTCCAGGGACTGTGTGGACTGGAGTACATATAAATGTGATAACCTTATTTGTACTCATAACACTTGAAATGTTGTATTTGAGTCTGCTGTGTTCATGTGGGATAGTAGGCGTCATCAAGTAAAAAAAAAAGAAAACCACTTCATATATTGATGGAACTTTAAGCCTGAAGAGACAGAAGTGAGAGCATTGAGTGAGTGTATGTGTAAAATTAAGCCAGGCATGTCTCTGAAAGTTGACTAAATTCTTTTAGTTTCTTTGTGTAAACTTCTTCACCGTTTTAGTAGACCTCAAACTCTGTTTTCTCTATGTATATGCCTTGTCTCCCGGATTCAAATGTACTTGCTCTCTTGTTATTGCTGCAGAAAGAATCTTTGAAGATCATGAAAATTTGGTTGAAAATCTTCTGAACTGGACAAGAGATAGTCAAAACAAACTAATGTTTGTGGAACGTATAGAGAAATATGCACTTTTCAAGAATCCCCAGGTAAGCCTGAAATTCATGTTGAATGCATGTGTGTGTGTGCATGCCTGATTGCAGTTCCTTAATTTTTTGGTAGCATTCATTTCCATACTTTCATTTTGATATTTGTGAATGTATTAAAATGCCAGGCAACTTTACATTTCGGCACCGTGTACATCCACATTGAGGTTGGCACAAAATGAAGTTCCTAGCAGAAAACCATGAGCTGAAGCATTCTGTTTGCTAATGTGTTTGTGGGTAATTTTAATGGAGATGAAGGCAAGCAGTTTCATGGCATTTACACCAATACTTAGTGTTTTTCAAATATGTAAATATGCAAGAAAGGTGTTGACAGATATTGCTAATAGTAATGTCTCTCCACTGTGAATTCTTATGTTGATGGCAAGAAGGGGAAGAGAAAAGCTAAGAGAATAGCTACTCCATGGTCAACTGGCAAGTGAAGAGAAGAGAGCATGTGTCCCTCACAGTGGAAGCTGGGACCTGCCTCTGTTGTTCCCTGTTGGTAGGAAACCAAAGGCCCCTCTTCTCTCAAATGGTAGCTACAGATTTGATATCCACGAGTAGTTCAGTATTGTAAGGGAGGGGAGGAAAAGAAATAGAAAAGCAGAAGGTGGCTCCTTGAAGAATTTGAATTGAAAAGAACTGGATATAATACCGCTTGATCTGTCTCTTAACTCTTACCTAATGTATTCCCATTTGGGGTCATAGATTATTTTTATATCTGTATGCCATCTATGTGGTAATTACTTGGATTTAAAACAAGAATCAGTTTTGCATGCTCGTCCTTTGAGACAACCTCAGTGTACTTGATTTTTATTTTTTTTTTAGCAAGAATTGAAAACTTATTCAAGCGTTTTGTGATGAAGCAGCAAAACTCTAAATTCTTTTTAAAACCATGTACTTGATCCCTTTACTGTCAGTATGTACAGTAGACACTGTCAACAAGAATGAGTTACCAGCATAAAACCAGTATTTCTCCTTGGTTTAAAATACTGAATTGGCTAAAGTTTGTGACTATTGTTTTTTTCCAGTATAATAGCTAGGGATTAGGAAGAGGAAGATTTTAATTACCCCAATCCTTTCCAAGCTGAAGAATAATACAAAACTTCTTATTAAGTAAGATACAGTACCTATGCATGCTTAGGTTCCTTTTAAGACGACAGGGAGTATTTCATAATTCTTCATGAAAAATACATATTTTTATTCAGCAAAATTCTCAGGGCAAGGTGGAAAGAAGTACATTGCTTCTTTGTGTGCTGCTTTGAACACGTAAATAATGGCGGTATGTAACAAGTTTAAAGATCTCTGTGTTTTTCAGTATTTTTATTGTGGGATTTTCAAGTTCTTAGTATTTTTATCTCTGGATGCATTGTACCAGACAGCTGTTTATTTTGTGGAAAGCCAGGACAATATTATTTGAGGCTCTTACTTAAGATGAGAGTACGGACTGATTGATATTTCTGGAAAAGGTGGTTATAACTCGGTTCCATGTATTATTTAGCAGTCTGACCAATCATTTCAATTGGACTACAAAGTTTTGTTCAATTAATGTATTGTTCATAGATAATAGCTAGTTTTTTCTTATTACTACAGAAAGGTAGATGAGCAATGTTATTTGCCCTGATTTCCGAATGCCTATAGAAATACTAAGCTTTCTCTTGTTACAGAACTATCTTCTGGGGAAGAAAGAAACCTCTGAGATGGCAGACAGAAATAAAGAGGTGCTCCTAGAGGTAAGACTGCCAAAACAGAAAGGGCATAGTGGTCATTTTAGAGTTTGAAGCTAAATTCTAAAAGGTTGTTGTGATTGAAATTGATGGACGGAGCTGAATGTAATTCTGGAACACCTGTGAATGGAATATGTTACATTTGAGATAAATGGCTTTTTTGATGTTACCCTGTTTCAGAAATGATCAGTTAATAAAAATGTGTCTTTATTTTGTTCAATAACTAAAATTCCATACACAGTGATAATCAAAATGAGGTTGCCTGTAACTGTGGCTAAAACCAGTCAAAATTCGCAGAACTGTCACCTGGATTATTTGACCTGTGGTCATAGAGATTTTTTTACTCTCTAAATGGTTATTCTCTACGAAATTCTGTATCATTGCTTCAGTGACTGGTCTATGTTAATATTTTAAATTTTCTTAGTAAGCAAAGTAGTTAAAAATTGTTTCAGCTAAATTTTAAAATAAATAACCAAATATTAAATTAAAAAAATGAGTGACAGAAAAGGAAGTCAGTTAATATGGACTACATTAAATAGTTTACAGAACTAAAGACAACAAAAAAACCCCATCAAACCTAGTATCCATAAGCTGAAAACAGACTGGTTTTGTGACATACCCATGCTGAAGTGTCATAGCTTCCACTTGATTTCCAGAATAATGATTGTGGTATCAGTAGTTACACAGAAGTAAATATTTTTGGTATTTAATTTTGGATTATACTTAAGACAATTTAACTTATAAGTAGCATATGCGTGCTCTCAGTATATTATTGATATGGGTTTTAATAAGTGGTCATATGAATACTGTGGATCAAAAAGATGCTTGGAGCCATGACACACACAGGGTGGTAATTCTATGTAATATGCAGCACTGAGATTTATGAGTAATCCCATAAAACAGAAAGAATTAACCTGGAGTGTATTTAAAGCATTTGTTTTTCTCTGTTAGCTCTTTATAAATAGAACCTTAGCAGAAGTTGTAGTGTTGGTGGATAGTAGCAACAAAGTACTCATGGAATGAATTATAGCTGTGTCTGACAGATATGTCATTAGGTTTTGTGTGTACTTAGACTTATATGGCTGCATCTATGAGGTGACCTCGTCACTCTAAAGGCAGTAAAGCCCTTGGGGGATGTATTACTGATAAGCAGTGGTTAGAAAACCTTTACAGTAGCTGCTAATATTTTTGTTGTCATTCTTGAGCTGAGAAAATGCTAAGAACCCCTATTGTGTTTTTCTGAATTATGTTATAGCTTCTACAATTAATCTCTAATTCATATTACTGCATGAAAAAAGAGCTATTCCTGTTATCTGTGCATTCCCGAGATAAAGAATTTCAGAATTTCAGTTATTAAAAACAAACCGCTGTATGTTCTTTCTCGTTCTCTCTTCCCAAACCACTGTGTTTATCGGCAGGAATGTTTCTGTGGAAGTTCTGTAACTGTGCCAGAGATTGAGGGAGTTTTGTGGCTGAAAGAGGATGGTAAGAAGTCTTGGAAGAAACGTTATTTTCTTCTTCGAGCTTCTGGAATCTACTATGTCCCTAAAGGGAAGGCAAAGGTATGCTATTTTAAAGCAATTTCCCTGAATTGTTTATTACTGGTAAATAGCGCACACAAGAGTCAGCCTTAAGTTTTGGCTTAGATGTGCCTTGCTTAGTGCCATGTCCCTTAATTAAAAATGCAGCTTTATCAGGGAAATATTTTATAAATTACTGTGGTGGCACTTGATGTGAAGGGTGTAAACCCAAATTTAAAAGTACAAGAAAACAAGGGACTGGTTTTTGAGTAATCTTGGGGTTAGGTGTTCAGAAACACTTGAGGAAAAATGAGGGGTGGAGTTAAGAGGCTGTCTTTTCTCAAGCAGAATTCAGATGAAGGACCAAACTGCACTGCAGATGCCAATCAGAAAGTATCAGACCAACTCCATAATCAGTCTGCATAATTTTATTGGTTTTAGGTAGTTCATATAAATGGGATTCTTTTCAGACCAATTTGTGCTATGTTTTTTGAAACTGGTAAATATATTACTGTTTCTTCAGTGTCACTTACTGCTGTTCTGTGTGTATCAATAATGAAGAGTAAATAGAAAGCTGTTATAGATGCATTGTAGCTTCAGGGATGAACTACTGTGAGTTCAAGTTGTCCATGAAGCCATAAGTCTTGACAGCATCAACTGATCCCCAGTACAGGAAGTCCACTTCCCACACAGCTGGCAATGAAGAGGAAATCTCTGTCAGCACATTAGCTCCCTTTTAAAGCTGAATACATCTCAGATGTTCTTTCCACAGCCTTTTGCTTCGTTAAAACAATCTGTATGCTGTTGAAATTCTGTGCCCTAGAATTATACTCATGTTCATGCTGAAATGTGGACACCTTGATTATTACCAAGATGAAATGTAACCAGCAGCTGTTGAAAAGTTCCTGGTCAACCAGTCCTTACTTTCTCCTGATACCAACTCTGAATAAACATTAATAACCCAGTGTAAAATGTTGTCAGAAGGCAAAAAGCAGACAAAACACAAAAAACCAGACTGAATTTGGAAAAGGATATGCTCATTAAAAATAAATGTCTGATGCAAGTGTTTATGCATGACTGTATCTCCTTCTTGTATTGGTAGTTTTTAAATCAGATTGAAACTAATATTAGACCTTAACTAGACCTTATATTATCATTGGATCTTATCTCTAGACTAATTTTTCTCTGTGCGTGGTTTTCTTATATTTTGTAAATGATTATTTTTGTATTTAATAGGTCTCGCGGGATCTCGTGTGCTTTCTACAGCTAGATCATGTCAATGTTTACTATGGACAGGACTATCGGAACAAATACAAAGCACCCACAGACTATTGTTTAGTGCTAAAGGTAAGTTGTTAATTGTTTTAAAAATTCTCATACTGAGAAGAGCAATTAAAGAGCTTGAAACATTTGCACACTAATCTTAGCCCCTTATAATAACTGCACTTCCTAATTGTGAGCAAGAGCTGATTAACACAATATTAATCTTGAGACAGATTGTAATTTAGAATATGCTTCCTATAGTAGTATAACAATTGGAAAACTATGCCTATCAGTTTTCAGGGTGAATCTCTAAATTACTTTAATTCTGCACATGAGAAATCTAAATTGCCATAAATTACAGTGAGAAAGCTATGTTTAACTGTTTTCTGTGGAGTTCTTGTAACAAGCCTGCTTGATGGAAATACAGTAAAAAATGAGAAAATGCAGTGTGGGGAAATGGCTATGAATCACTTTCTTCCCCATCAAGCTGACAGATTTCCTCCTCCTGCCAGAAGATCCGTGTGGATTGCATGGTGGGGGAGATAAAAAAGATCATAGAGAGCGGCAGAAGAATGGCTTTACTGGATTCATCTAGCACTCTAGGTTTCTCTGACAGTGGACTTTCTTTATAAGCTGCTTAGGGAAAAATTTTAAGTACAGGACAGTCTTGCAGAGATGCTTCCACAGAATACTTCTTCAGCCTTTAGAAATGTAGGGAGCCAGGGATCTTGGCTATTCAACAGCCCCAGGTGCATTTTTAATCTTTGAGTATGCCCTGTCTCTTTTGGCATTCCAAGAAACTTTTAGAATGCTACAGCAGTTAGGTACAACCTGTACGCTCTTTCACTTGTACTGAGCCATCAGTTGCTTTTCATTTTGTTTTCCCCTAGTTCTTTTATAGGAAGTGAACAGTTAGTAAGCAATTGTTGCCTGTTCTCCATGCTCCTCATGACTTCATAAACGTTTTCTTATTGCTCTGAATTGTCTTACTTCCACACTGATGAGTCCCAGTCTGTTTAATTGTTCATTGTACTCTAAAACATAACACTAAACTCCTTTTGTCGCTTTGGCAACTCTATACCTTATAACAATTCAGGTTTGGTGAGAATAATGCCCCTTGAAATGCTAACTTCAGGAAGTTGGTGTCTTCTCAGGGTGTAGGTCCATAGCTGTGCACAAATTGGTATTGGAGAGTCAAGACTACCCATAGTGCCCAACCCAAGGGAAAGGGAATGCTGTAAAGGAGGAAACTTCTGACTATAAAGGACAAGAAAAAAGAACATGTAGAAAAAAATGTTATGAAAGCAGTGACCTGGTCTTAAACTGTGAGATTAATAACTTGAGAACTTCAAGTTATTTTAAATTGAATCAACTCATCTCCCACACAAGTGTTCGAAATGGTGTCAGCTCCTGCAAGATAGCTAGCTACAAAGCTATTTTAAAACAGGTTTTCACAGCATGTTCATAGCAAGTAAAGTGTCTTCATGGATTTGAAAATGGTGCAAGTAACAAGAGATGGTTATAGTTGCACTTACAGTTTTCCTTTGACCTCTTACCTTCTCTGATTTGTAGTACATGTGGCGTTGCATATATTAGTATGTTAGAATCTTTTATGTGCCTGGAGTGTGCAGCTGCCTGTCCACAGTGTGAAAAAAGGATTTCATCTTCTAATAGACAGGGCAACATTTGGGCCTGCAGGGAGGTAGGCACTGAATATCAAATACCGGACATGATATTAAGGGAGAAAGCATACAGCTGAAACCGGAAATATTTTCCATGTTCTTGTAGGTCATTGGTGCAGTTAATTGAATGCAATTAACAGCAAAAAATGTCAGTGTTTGTAGGTATTTATAAATTCCTTGAAATAAATTTATTTCTTCTGCTTACATGTCACTTTTTATCCACATCATCTGGACAGGTTAATAGTGAATTATTTTTTCAGACTTGTTGACCACACAGGGTAAACCAGACTAAGTCTTATCTAAGTAGTTTTTTTAAAAATGTATTGCCATTCTGAGCATAAATGAAGACACGAAAATGTTAAAGTCAAATTTTAGTGTGTCTAAATTGTCCCTTAGTGGCTTATTTAAGTAAATTAATGGAGTAGAGTTAGTCGGGTAACTTAGACAAAGTGAAGCTATGCTTTCGGTGTGGAACTGATGAATCAGCAAATTACTATATTCAGCAG